>NC_069677.1:86754222-87061558 GCF_023699985.2 Odocoileus virginianus | reverse complement strand
TGGGGCGGGGAACACACCGGCCAGGGAAGGCCTGCTGAGGTCCAGAGACGCCTGCGGAGGGCCGGGCGCGGCGGGAAGGCGGCGAGCAGAGGTCCCGGGGCGGCAGCGAGCAGCAGAGCGCGGGCGGGAGACAGCGGACGAGCGCCGGCGGAGCCGGTCGAGGTGTCTGGGGACAGGCCGTGAGGCTTCCTTTCTGAAGAGTGCTCCCCACCCAGGGAGGAGTCGGGGAAAACAGAAGAGAGGCTTCTAAGAAGCGGAGAAGAGGCTGAAACAAGTACTGGAGAGAGCGGGAGCGGGAAGAGATGATGTGAGAAGCAGGAGAGCCTGCCCAGCAGGCTGGGGACCAGGAATCAGCGGTGACCATATCCCGACACGCACCTCTCCACCAGCCCGAGGCAGCCCCAGGCCAGCAATGGGGTGACGTTCGTCAGCGTCCACTGTGTTTCTCATTAAACAACAGATTTGCCTCTCATTATAAACATCATTACGCAGTACTCAGGATGAATTAACTTACTCTTTTACAGAGTATTTAAATATTAGTAAATATTTTTATTACTACCATCTGCTTCACCCCCTTAAAAAATTTTACTTCATTAGATCTTGTTTAATCAGTTGAAAAACCAAAAAAACAAAAAAGAAAAAACTTCAAAGCACAAAACAAAACATGGAGCTGAAAAATCAAAGCACAAACTGATCCAGAACCTAGGACCATTGGTGGTGACAGATAACGAGACGAGGAAGAAGCAGTAATTAAGATGATGAGCCGCAGAAAAGATCTGAACCCAGGAAGTCACAGTTCCCACTGCAAAACGGAAATCCAAACAGGGTAAGGCTGAAAACGCTACAGAGTAAATGAGATAAACACAAGGGAAAAGCACCTGGAGCAACGGCTCATGTGCGCTCAGTCAATCTTAGCTATTTCTAAATAAGGAGGGAAATGACTGCGAGATTGTGCTGCTTTATGTCAGTCATGTAAGTTGGAGCCCCTTATAGGAGAGGAAGCGACAATCACCCAAAAGACACGGGGCACCCCACACTGCCCCTCGGGCACGGTGGAGGGCGCGCGCGAGGGCGGCTGGGCTCACCTGCGGACTGTGGGTCTCACAGTCCATGGCCTGGACAGCGGCCGTGAAGTGCCCGCCGCTGTGCCGGTGCTGGTGCGTCGGGTCCGACCTGGCTCTCCCACTGTTGCTCGTCCCCGACGATCCACCTGGAGCATCACAACATGACACTACTTGTGAGTGTGAAGTTAGCTGTGTTCAAGTAGATATATCCTAAAACTGTAACATAAAAACTGAAACACCCTCTATTAACCTGAAAGGGCGTCAGAAAAGCACCCAATTCTTTTCTTTCACATCAATCATTGAACTCAAATACGACCAAGTTCAGTTAAGTTGGGTTTTCCAACTCTGTTTCCACCTTAAAAACAATTTAAATATTTGGCTACTAGTTTTTTCCCAAGTAGAATTTATTGTATGCACAGTTAAGTCTTAGAACTTGTGGATTTTTCTACAGGCCCAAAGAATAGACTTAGGAAAAATAATTCCTCTCTTGTTGTTGTTCAGTTGCTAAGTTGTGTCCAACTCTTTGCTTCCCCATGGAGCGCAGCACGCAAGGCTTCCCTGTCCTTCACTATCTCAAGGAGTTTGCTCAAACTCGTGTCCAATAAATCGGTGATGCCATCCAACCATCTCATCCTCTTTTGCCCCCTTCTCCTCATTCTCTCAATCTTTCCCAGAATCAGCATCATTCCAATCAGTCGGCTCTTCGCATCAGGTGGCTAAAGTATTGGAGCTTCAGCATCAGTCCTTACAATGGATATTCACAGTTGATTTCCTTTAGGATTAATGGGTTTGATCTCCTTGCAGTCCAAGGGACTCTCAAGAATCTTCTCCAGCACCACAGTCTGAAAGAATCAATTCTTCAGCACTCAGTCTTCTTTATAGTCCAACTCTCGTATCTGTACATGACTATTGGAAAAACCACAGCTTTGACTACATGGACCTTTGTCAGCAAAGTAATGTCTCTGCTTTTTAATATGATGTCTAGGTTGGTCACAGTTTTTCTTCCAAGGAGCAAGCGCCTTTTAATTTCATAGCTTCAAGTCAACTGTCTGAAATGATTTTGGAGCCCAGGAAAATAGAGGATGTCACTGTTTCCATTTTTTCCCCACCTATTTGCCATGAAATGATGGGACCAGATGCCATGATCTTCATTTTTTGAATGTTGAGTTTTCAGCCAACCTTTGCACTCTCCTCTTTCACCTTCATCAAGAGGCTCTTTAGCTCCTCTTCACTTTCTGCCATAAGGGTGGTGTCATCTGTATACCTGAGGTTATTGATATTTCTCCCGGCAATCCTGATTCCAGCTTATGCTTCTTCCAGCCCAGTGTTTCTCATGATGTACTCTGCATATAAGTTAAATAAACAGGGTGACATACTCCTTTCTTGATTTGGAACCAGTCAGTTGCTCATGAACGATTTTAACTGTTTCTTCCTGATGTGCATACAGGTTTCTCAGGAGGCAGGTTAAGGTGGTCTGGTAGTCCTATCTTTTGAAGAATTTTCCATAGTTTTTTGTGATCCACACAGTCAAAGGTTTTAGTGCAGTCAATGAAGCACAAGTGGATGTTTTGCTGGAATTCCCTTGCTTTTTCTATGAGTCAACAGATGTTAGCAATTTGATGTCTGGTTCCTCTGCCTTTTCTAAATCTAGCTTGTACATCTGGAAGTTCTTGGTTCACATACTGTTGGGAGTCTAGCTTGGATTTTGAGCATTACCTTGCTAGAATGTGAAATAAGTGCAATTGTTCAGTAGTTTGAACATTCTTTGACACTGCCTTTCTTTGGGATTAGAATGAAAACTGACCTTTTCCAGTCCTGTGGCCACTGTTGAGTTTTCCGAATTTGCTGGCATATTGAGTGCAGCACTTTCACAGCATCATCTTTTAGGATTTGAAATAGCTCTACTGGAACTCCATCACTTTCACTAACTTTGATTGTAGTGATGCTTCCCAAGGTCCACCTGACTTCGCATTCCAGGAGGTCTGGCTCTAGTTGAGTGGTCACACCATCATGGTCATCTGGGTCACTGAGACTTTTTTTGTAGTTTCTCTATGTATTCTTGACACATCTCATTAATCTCTTCTGCTTCTGTTATGTTCTTACTGTTTCTGTCCTCTATCATGCCTATCCTTGCATGAAATGTTCCCTTAGTATCTCCAATTTTCTTGAAGACATCTCTAGTCTTTCCCATTCTATCGTTTTCCTCTATTTCTTTGCACTGGTCATCTTTTTTATCTCTCCTTGCTATTCCCTGAAATTCTGCCTTTAGTTGGGTATCTCTCTCCCTTTCTCCTTTGCCTTTCAGTTCTCATCTCACCTATTTGTAAGGCCTCCTCAGACAACCTCTTTGCATTCTTGCACTTCTTTTTCTTGGAGATGGTTTTGATCACTACCTCCTGCACAATGTTACGAACCTCATAAGGTTTATAACTTTGTTAAGAATTCGGCCCATAGTTCTTCAGGCACCCTGTCTATCAGATGTAATCCTTTGAATCTATTTATCACCTCCACTGTATAATCATAAGGAACTTGATTTAGGTCATACCTGAATGGTCCAGTGGTTTTCCCTACTTTCTTCAATTTAAGCCTAAATTTTGCAATAAGGAGTTGATGATCTGAGCCACGGTCAGCTCCAGGTCTTGTTTTTGCTGACTATGGACAGCTTCTCCATCTTTGGCTGCAAAGAATATAATCAACCTGATTTTGGTACTGACCATCTGGTAATGTCCATGTGTAGAGTTGTCTCTTGTGTTGTTGGAAAAACATGTTTGCTATGACCAGCGTGTTCTTTTGGCAAAACTGTTGGCCTTTGCCATGCTTCATTTTGTATTCCTAAGTCAAACTTGCCTGTTATTCCAGGTGTCTCTTGATTTTCTACTTTTGATTCCAATCCCATGATGAAAAGGACATCTTTTTTAGGTGTTAGTTCTAGAAGGTCTTGTAAGTCTTCAGAGAACTGTTCAACTTCAGCTTCTTTGGCATTAGGGGTTTGAGGCATAGATTTGGATTACTGTGATACTGAATGGTGTGCCTTGGAAACAAACAGAGATCATTCTGTCATTTTTGAGACTGCATCCCAGTACTGCATTTGGGGCTCTTCTGTTGACTATGAGGGCCATTCCATTTCTTCTAAGAGATTCTTGCCCACAGTAGTAAATACAACGGTCATCTGAATTAAATTCTCTCATTCTAGTCCATTTTAGTTCACTGATTCCTATTAAGTCGATATTCACTCTTGTTACCTCCTACTTGACCACATCCAATTTACTCTGATTCATGGTCCTAACACTCCAGGTTCTATGCAGTGCTGCTCTTTACAGCATCAGACTTTACTTCCATCACCAAACACACCCACAACAGGGTGAGGTTTCTGCTGTGGCCCAGCCCCTTCATTCTTTCTGGAGTTATCTTTCCTCTCGTCACCACAGCAGCACACTGGATGCCTACTGACTTGGGGCAGGGGGGGGGGGGGGGGCCCCGCCCCTCATGTCTCAGTGTCACGTATCTCTTCCTTTTCATACTGTTTATGGGGTTCTCAAGGCAAGAATACTGGCGTGGTTTGTCCTTCCTTTCTCCGGTGGACCGCATTTTGTCAGAATGCGGGTGCCCCGTGACCCGTCCAATCTGGGGGCACTCCACAGCAAGGCTCATAGCTTCCTGAGTTACACAAGAGTGTGATTCAGGTGATCATTTTGGTTAGTTTTTTCTGATTGTGGGTTTTTGTTCTGGAGGCTGTGGAATTGTAGTTCTTGCTTCTTCTGTTTGCCCTCTGATGGATTCCTCCTTACCCATTAACAAACTTTAAAAATACATGAAATGACCCCCACTTTGTAAAGAAAAGAGCACACGTTTAAAAGCCTAGATAGTATCAGAACAACAGACCTGAGCTTGACGACGTACTGGAGGTGGTGCCCGAAGACTGTGACTGCTCCATAGCAGGACTCGTGGATACACTATTACTTGTGTTTGTACCTTCATCAGCTGTTTTCTTGAAAAAACTGTGCTGCAGGGCATAGTAAGGTTGAATTCGAGATTTGGGGTCATAATCAAGCATCCTTAAAATGAGGTCTTTGAACTTCAAGTAGTCAGCTACTGTATGACCCGATTCCCCAGCACGGCGCCCACCAGGTCCTCCTGTTTCTACTCCGAGAATATTATGAAGTTTACGCGTTCCTGGTGGTTTGTACTCCTACAGAGAAAAAAGACAGAAAAGGGGGGGTCTCTAAATTTGGTGGAATATGTAAAAGCCTACATAACGTAACATCAAATAAGCTTACTTATAGGATAATGCTGAGACCTTTGTTAAAAGGAGTGTTTTATGGTTTGCTCTTCTAGCTTTTCACATATACTATTCTGAAAGTGCTGCAATTAAGAGAAATTCAAAATTACTCCGAGCAGAAATGACTATAAAGATCATCTAGTGGAGGAATCAGCAAACTATGCCCTGTTTCAGAGCCTATTTTATATAAACAGCCCCTACAATGAATGGTTTTACATTTTTAAAAAGATGGTAAAAACAAACAGAACCAAGTAAGAATATGCAACAAAATCTTTACTCTGTGGTCCTTGACAAAGGAAGTATACCAACCAGTGGCCACGAACCTCTTTTCTGCCCGATACACCTGTGAACTCAGGTGCACTTCCTAGGTAACAGTGGCTCATTAAAGCTTTAACCATCACTCCTAATAAAGAACCATGGGTTTAACACTGTACCTTGCGCTTATATTCAGATAAAAAAAAAATTGAAAGCAAATTATTTATGCTTCACTTTAGAAAATACATTTAATAAACTGCCTTTAACATGTGCTGACATTTTCGGGAAACTCATTTTAACAGGTAATCTTTAAAATCCCTATGAACACTGAATTTATTCAGTATAGTATTAGTGTATTTTGCTTCTAGGTACAATGTAGCAATTTGTAAGAGACCATTACTCTTACTTCAAAATCAAGAACAAGCCAGGTAGGCAAACCACAAAATCACTGCCTATCTATCAGGGACCTGGTGGTCTAGTGGTTAAGAACCCGCCTTGTGGTTCAGGAAACGCGGATTCCCGGCCTGGTCGGGGCACTAACCCCCACACGCCACAGAGCAGCTGAGCCCACGCGCCACAACTGCTGTCCTCACGTCCAGGCGCTCGAGTGAGGCTACAGAAGGTCCCTCACGAGGCAGCAAAGACCCCCACGTGCTGCCACTGAGACCTGGGGCAACCGAATTAATCAGAAAAGGAACCTATCAGAGTGCAGAGGATTAAAGAAACCAGAGCTAACTAAACTCTGCAAAGTGAAAAGCCTTTCCTAGGAAAGAAGAGACTACAGTGGGAGAAGGAACGAAAGCCACGGATGTGAGCAGGGAGAATCCAGCCCAACTCCAAACCAACTGCGGACAGCTACGAGTGGCTGGGTCTAAGGGTGGGACAGGCAGACGGCCCAGGGAGGACCCCCCCAGGGAGGACCCCAGGGTTGCAAAGCTGGAGCCAGGGTAGCAGTGTGAACACAGATCACCCTGAGGCCCAGAACATTAGAAGTGGGCTGCTGGCTAGGCATAAAATATAAAAGATCTCCCCAGTCTCCAAACACTGCTTAAAACCTATGAAGACAGTGGAGAACAGAATCTAAGTCAAGCAAACAAACAATACAGAGCCCAGACTCAGCTGCACTGCACAACGAAACCAACTAAGTCTCATCACACCAGCAGACTGACAGAGGAGGAGCCATGTCTCAGTCCATAGAAAAGTAAGACTTACTTCTACCTCGACTGTTCTTAAATGCAGGAAGTTCAGCATACATTTAAAAAATTACAGACACAAGAAACAAACCAAAAAGCGGGTCCATATTAAGTGGGAAAAAAAATTTGTAGAAAATCCACATATATAAAATAACCCAAATGTTGAAAGTGGCAGATAAGTATTTTAAAAATAACTATAATTTTTAAAAAACTTAGTTCAAAAGCTAGACAACAGGTGTGAATAGACTGGGGAAGGTGGGTAATTAAAACTAATTTTTAAAGACAAATTAAAATGTGAAAACACTACAACTAAAAAATGCAGTATCATAAATGAAAAATCCACTTAATGATCTTAACAGCAGACTGGGCTCAACCAAGGAAAACAATGACTGAACTAGAGACAAAGAAATGATTCAAACTAACATACAAAAAGAAAACAAGATGAATAAACTAGAGACCTCTAAGATGGTATTATGCACCATAACATATATTTAAGTAGATAATTACCAGAAGAGGAGGAAGCTGAAGCAGAACAAATATTTGAAAGGATAATGTCTGAGGATTTTGATGAAAAATATCAACCCCACAGATCTAACAAATTCAGCACACTCCACGGAAAATAAATACAGAGAAAACTATGCACAAGAACCTAACAGTCAAACTGCTGAAAAATCAAACATATTTAAAAAAAAAAAAAAAAAAAGGCATCAAAGTCGGCCAGGGGGAAGAGAGAGAAATATTTTATAAAGAAAACACTGCTTAAAATGAATAATAATAGTCCTTGCCCTGCAGAAGAAGTAGTACAAAAAGAGTTGGGGGGGTTGGGGTGAGGGAGGGAATAAAAAAAGAAAAAGAAACACTACTTAGGAAAATCAATGACTTCTCAGAAACAATGTAATACAGAAAACAATGTCATAACATCATTTTCTTCAGCTGAAATGTAAACCTAAAATTCTATATCCACTGAAATTTCCATATCCATGAAAAATCTTTTCAACAATAAAGGTGAATAAAGGTATTTTCAGATAAACAACTGTGGAAAAGAATTCATCAGCAGAAGTTACTGACTACAAAATAAAAACGTTAAAGGAAGTTCTTCAGGCTGAAGGAACGTAATACCAGATGGAACTTAGGAACAACAAGAAATGAAGAACTCTATGGGTAAAAAGAACTTGTGTGTGTGTGTGTGTGTGTGGCGGGGCGGGGTGGGGGGTGGGGGTGGCAGGGGGAGGGGAGGGGTCCTGGCCCACAATGCATGTCTTATAGGATCTTACAATTCCCTGACAAGGGATTGAACCTGGGGCCATGCCAGCGAAAGCTCAAAGTCCTAACCACTGGACTGTCAAGGAACTCCTGAAAAGAACTTGTTGCTATCTTTATCTTTCATGTGTCTTAAAATCTCTTCTAAATGTCGTTTAGTTGTGTTGTGAGGTATGTAATGCACGAATGAGTGATACATGATGACAAAAGATGGAAGGCATTAGATAAAAGCACATGGTTATCACACAGCTTATAAAGTTATGTAACACTTTGTTAAGGTCAACTGGTAAGTTAGAGGCATATAATAAGAGCAACCCTAACAATTACACAAAGAGGAATAGCTATAAAGTCAGGAAGAAAAGATGAAATAAAACACCAAAAGTACTCAACTCCAAAGAAGGCAAGAAAGAAGTAGTGGGAAACAAACAACAGATAGAGAAACACACATGGCAAAAGTCTAAAACCCAATCCTCTGAGTAACTAGGGACCAAATAATTCATTGTGAAAGAAAGATACTATTCAACTGGATTAAAAAGCATAACTCAACTACATTCTGTATTTAAAAATCATATTTTACATACAAAAGTATGAACAGGTTTATACTAAAAAGGATTTTAAAAAATACTATGAAAGTATTAAGAATTAGAAAACTGGTATAGCTTGAATAATATCAAAGTAAACACAAGAAAATATTAAAGACAGAAAGGAACATTTCATGGTGATGAAAGACTGAATTTATCACCATGTTCTAACAATACTAAATGGGTACACCTATTAAAGAGAGCTTCAAAAACCAGAAAACTGAAAGAAGATTAAGACAAATCCAACATCATCATGAAAGATGAACACTTCTCCCAGTTATTGATAAAATATACACAGACACACATAAAGTAAGGATGCAAAGACTCCCCAACAAAAGACCAACAAGCACATGAAAAGATGTTCAATGTCACTTTAATTATTAGAGAAATGCAAATCAAAACTATGATGAAGTACCACCTCCCGCTGCTCACAATGGCCATCACGGAAAAGTCTATACATGATAAATACCGGAGAGGAGAAAAGAGAATCCGCCTCCAGAGTTAGTGGGGCTGTAACCTGGTGCAGCCACTATGGGGAGAGTATGGAGGTTCCTTAAGAAACTAAAAACAGAGTTACCATATCATACTGCAACCCCGTTCCTAGGCAAATATCCAGAAAAAAACTAATTGAAAAAGATAAACGCACCCCAATGTTCACTGCAGACCTATTTATAATAGCCAAGACATGGAAGGAACCTGAGTGTCCATCGACAGTTGACTTAGATAAAGAAGATGTGGTGGTGGTGTTTCACACACATACAGTGAAATATTACTCAGTGATATAAAAGAATGAAATAATGCCATTTGCAGCAACATGGATGGACCTAGATCTGATCATACTGCGTGAAATTATTTCAAATAGATTACTCATAAGTGAAATCTAAAAAAGATACAAATGAATTTATTTTCAAAACAGAAACAGACCCACAGACACAGAAAACAAATTTATGGTTACCAAAGGGAAAGGGGATATGGGAGGGCTAAACTAGGAATAAAAGATACACACCACTAAATATAAAATAGATAACCAACAAGGACCTACTGAATAGCACATGGTATACTATGCTCAGCTTTGTAATAACCTATAAGGGAAAAGAATCCGTGTGTGTATTTATATATAACTGAATCATTGTGCTGTACATCTGAAACTAATACAATACTGTAAATCAACTACATACATTTCAAGTTAAAACTTTTAAAGGAGAGTATCTTCACAAACTTGAGGGAGGTAAAGATTTCTTAGAATTAAAAAAATACTGTTCATACAAAAATTAAGTTTTTGTTTATTAAAAACGGCTACTAAGAAAAGAAGTAGACAGACCAGAGTCTGGGGATAAATACTGGCACACAGGTCACAGAGGACTGACGTCCACTATATTAAAAACTTCCACAGCCCAATAATCAAACATCCCGATAACAAATGGGTAAAAGACTAGCAAGATGGTCACCAAAGAAGATACGTGAATGGCTACTGAGCACATGAAAAGGCGGCCAGGCCAACATTCTCAATCAGGAAGAAGTCAAATGAAAACCACTACATACCCATTAGAATGGCTAAACTCACATGAAATGGCGAGGATGTCATGCAATTGGAGCTCTCATAACCTTGTGACAAAATGACAGAACCTTGGGAAACTGGTATTTTCTTAAGAAAGAAAATACACAAGACACCCTATGATCTGGCAATTATAAGTAGTGACCCCAGAAAAACAAAAACTTATGTGTACAGAAATTGATACAAAATGTTCCCAGTAGCCTTATTGCTAACAGTCCTAAACTAGAAGCAACCCAAACATCCAATGACAGGTAAATACAGATCAATTATGGTATTTCCGTTCAACTAAGGACTGTGAAGCAATAAAATGGAGTGATTTCTGAGACACGCTATAGAGAAATCTCCAAAAATAATGTCTGTTACATGAAAGAAACAAAATAATAAATACTTCAGGATTCCACTTATATGAATTTTGCCTATGAATAGTCAAAACTAACCTAGGATGACAGAAATCAGAAACTGAGAGTGGATGACAGAGGTGATGGGAGTAGTCTACATCATGTTTTAGGCAGTAGATATACTGTTGTAAATAAAAATTAAAACACAACAAAGTGAAAACTTAAAATACCCATCTTGTACATAAATTATACTTCAACAAAAAAGTATCATTTATAATCTTAATTCTTCACCCTCTCCCACCAAAGGAAAAAAAATAGCCAGTAGGTATGGATCTCATTACTAGGAAGCCGAAATGGGCTCTTGAAACAAAATGAGAACTTAAAAGTAAAAATAAAATCACTAAAGAAATAAGCTCAGGAAGTATACCCAAAGACAGTACATGCACATCTCTTCATATTCATGGTTAAAATCCCTAGTGCATCTTCATAATGTAACCATTTGGTTACAGATTTGACTTTTTTTTTTTGGTTACTGGAAATTTATTTCTGTTTAAAAAGGAGTAATTATTTTACATTTTTAAAAATAAATTTCTTAAGTCAGTCGCTTAATTGTAGCTTAGGAAAATCTCATGAAATCTACAGTTAATTAATGTATATTAAACATAGGTCAAGATACTTTCAATTTTAAGGGAAAAAATAATCTACTCTTCTGAGTGAAACGCTCCCCTCAAATAATTTAAAATAATAATAATTATAGTTCAATTTTGGGAAAATGATAGGTTACAGTCCATTGTGACTTAACTGTGGTTTTATAAGGCAGAGATTGAGGAAATGAATAAATGTTCCATTTACAAAAAGAAAAAAAACTTTTAGCAGAAGAAGAAAAAAAGACTTCCAACTGGAAAAAGTAGTAGTAGTATGTAACAGAGAGAAAGAAAAATGTAAAGCAGGCATCATATACTCCATGCTAATTAAAAATGAACTGTAAGAGCTGCTCTGAACGCTGGTGAAGCTAAGAAGGACGCCCCTGGGGAGAGGGGCCATGGCTGCTGGAGGCGCGTGGACAGAGGCGGAAGGACCCAGGCTGTGTGCTTGGTGGTTTCCGTCCCGTCCTTCGGGAGCAGGCGTAACTGAGCTGCCGGCTACTGCGCTGCCTCAGGCTTAAGAGAGCGAGGCAGAGCGCAGCCAGTTACAGATCAGCTGTGAGAGACACAGCTTCACATGTATATATATTCTTATCAAAAACCACCTGACATCAGAAGTTAAGGCTCCAGAGCTGAAGGTGAATTACAGCAAATAAGCATCACCTTCAGTTCACTGGAAATGACACCTGGTGGCAGTGTCGCTAAAATGCAAGGGCAAAATAAAAACTGTAGCAAAAATAAAATTTCTTGCGTGTTAAAATGCAGAACTACAATCATAAAGTGTCTGGTGTATGTATCACACACAATCATATATTTATACAGTATATTCATCTAATACTAGAAACAATCCAGATGACAAAACATATGATTATTTTCAGATATATAAAACAAAGATGTAAATCAAGATGCAAAATTGTCACCATTTATTCTACTAAACTGACATGGTTTATTTTAGATGCCTGAAAAGTTCTCAGATAAGAGAAAATTACTAAAACATATCCAACACATTAAAACCCTCACTTTGAAAGATTCTGGAGATGTGGAATCCCCGTTATCCAAGCTAAGAAACTGAAATCTACCAAAGGACCATCCAGTCAGTTCAGGTTCTTGTCACAAACTGCTTAAGTCAGAAATCCTTTCCTCTCATCTGAACTACAAAAAAAGGCCATTCACTCAGTTATGACTTCTACTGCTCCCAGCTGCAGCACTCTTAACTGCGGTTTCAATGTATGCCCAAACCAGGAGAAACCAGGAGAAAGGTCAAACTGACTTGACTCTACTGTGGAAACAAGACATGGTGATTTGATCAGCAGTCTCAAAAGGCAGGCAGACAGTTTCAAAATGAAGACTTAGAGAGACTACTGAGCATTAACCAAACATTGTTCAGGTCATACAGATAGCTCAGGTCAAGCTAAAACCAGCTTGTGAAGAAAATCTATACCCGAGTCTTCAACAGAACTACTGTTAACAGCCGACTTCAGTAACACTGATTTCAAATAAATTAAAAAATGTGTTATAAAGACAATCAGTGAAAGTAACAAAGGCTCAAAAATATTATTTCCCTGCTTAAAAATTCAGCATATAAAAGGCTGAGTGAGGAGTATTTGGAACTGGAACTACATAGAGTTCTATCAGATGGAAAATTACTTATAAAACTAAGATAAAACAGAGAACTAATCATGCTCTACTTCATATTTACTGAAAGTAGGCAGAGTAGAAACTTTTATGTCAAAGAGCTCCAATTTTGGCTTACTGAACTGTCAAACTACATTATGCTGAAGTTATCACAAATTGTTCATATTCTTCATATCCTTTTGAATATCAGCAGAAGCTGAAGAAAAACTCCATGGCTGTGTCTTTATAACAGTCAATAAAGTGAAGAAAATTAGACCCTAAGTTGTGATTATCTCAACACTTGACTTGTCCCCTCAGATTGCAAAGGAGGAACAAAATATTCTTAAAGAATATTGATGCCATACTCAGCAGTGAGCTTTTATATCCATTTTGGGAAATCTCCATAATTTTCAATTTATAAACTTTTTAAGACCTTCCTGCATTCATTCCTTGTGTGTGACTTGAGTGATATTATCAATGTTTTTGTAAATATTTACTGTTTTTCTATTTAGCTTAATTCCAACTATTTTGTACTTTAATAAAATGTTGTAAACATTGCAAAAAAAAAAAAATTATTTCCCTATTTTACCCGTTTTCCGTCTTTGGTCTTCTTTAAGTTCCAAGTGCCATCTGGCAACTTCTCAAAGAACTTTCTTGCTTTTGGTGCTTGGTCAAGAATATGAGCAGGCGGAATACCCAGAACTTCCACTATTTTATTCATCTGATCTACCTGTATTAAAAACGAAAAGAAAAAAAACCTATAATTTCTACTGTAAAACATCCTACATCTGCTCATCCACTCACAAATGATAAAGAGAGTTTCTCCTGTGTGTCAGGCACTCCTGTGGGCAGTAAATACACAATAATGAACAAAAGAGATAACGTCCCTACCTGCCCAAGTCCCACATTTCACAGAGGGGAGGGCAGATGATTCAGCAAACACATACATACATCTATGGGATGGCAGGTGATCATGGGTACAATGGAAGACAAGGAATGACTGGGATTGCGAAGTTAAAGTTTGGGGAGAATGGGAAAAAAAAAAAAATGAAAGGCTTAATAAAGTGTGGACCCAATAAAAAAAGTATCTTTTAAGGTGCAAATTTATTCACTAAAAAACCCCGACGTCTACTATATGCTAGAAACCATGTCCCCTGGAATAAAGACAAAAATCTTTGCCAGCAGTTTATGTTACAGGGGAAGAGATCATCAAGGAACACACACATAATCAGATCTATCAGCTACTAACTAAGAACGGGAGAAAATTAAAAGGACGTGAGAGCGAGGGGGGCACTGCAACTTAAAACAGGGTGTCGTGAAAGGCTTCACAAGCAGGTGACAGGAGAGAAAAGCGAGGGCCAGAGTAAAAGCCCCCAGGCACGAACGTGTGGACCCTCTGGCCTCCGAGGGACCTGAGGGGGGCTGTGTGCTGGGGGGACTGGGCAGGGAGATGGACAGAGGGACAGGCGGAGAGAGGTCGGGAGGCAGAGAGAGGGAGGGGCTTCCCAGCTACTCAAAGGGTTCTGGCTTCACCATGCGTGAGACAGCAGACACTGAAGCTTCACAGGTGATCTTAATGGTGCTTAAGTCCATGAAAAAGGTACTATTACCTTTATATTACTTATTATTCAAAGAAAAACAAATGCACACTACAGCAATTACTGCCAGCCAAAGAGCAGCTCACTGGCAAGAGTGAAATGAGCTAGCAGGAAGGAGGAAGGGACAGGTTTCTGACACTACTTGACTGATGTGTCATGAAATTTCATTAGCCTTTCTTTTCTCATGTATAAATGAATGGACTGATCATGATCTGCAATGGTTAATTTTTCTTTAAAAACAAAACAAACAAAAAAACTCCACAAACAGTTTTAAAGACAATGAAAGCTGTTCCTCCAACTGTACAGAGCTTAGACGCCCCCCTCTCCCTTGCCCTCACCTTCCCGCCACTGCCTCTGACCTCCAAAGATCTTCTAAGAATACAGACCGAACACCTGTTGACTAGAAGAATTACGCTTCGTCTGCAGCTCCAAAATTCTGGAGTCCTAATTTACCCTAAATTATTCAGATCAAATGTATCTATCAATCCCACTGGTCATCATTTACTAATACTTTAATCCCACATCATACTCTCAAAATTTACAGTTTTTAGGATCGTTCCTCATTTCATCACTATCATCTTTTTCTGTTATTGTACTTAAAATCTGTAAAATTTATAGCAAAAGACTTAACATTTTCTACTGTAATTTACTATTCCCCTTCACTGGTAGATTTAAAGATCTCACTTCCCATCTCATAATTCTAAACTCACCATTACATAATTGAAACAATTTTAAAAGGACAAAGCAAGTTTAAAACTGACCAAACCCTTGAACGATCGAGGTTGATAAACAGACCGTTTTCCTAGAACCAGCTCCCAGGTCACACTGTCAGAGACTGAGAACCGAGAGGAACCACGCACGCACCTCATTGGCTCCACTGAAGAGAGGCTCCCCGGTGTGCATCTCCACCAAGATGCACCCCAGCGACCACATGTCAATCGCAAGGTCATAAGGCATTCCCAGCAGCACCTCTGGAGACCGATAAAAGCGACTCTGAATGTACTGGTATATCTGAAACAGATTTCAGTAACACTTTAATTGGAGTCAACACTGTATAAAGAACACAAGTCTAACATGAACAGAAAAAAAAAAAAAATAACTGGGTTATCAGTAATGTTTACTGATTTCAACATTAGACTATGAATATTGTTTTAAAGAACTAAATGTTTCAAGGGAGTGGTAACTCTGACTCGGAAATACAAAATATGCATATATAAAAAATTCGAGCCCTTTATTTATTTCAGTCCTAACTGGTACTCAAGATATATCCTCAAACAATAATGCCTTATTAGAAGAAAATATGATTGAGAACAATTTATTTCCCTAACTACTCTTTGCTGCTGTGGCTACCATTAATTTAACAGCTAAATTATATTTAAATTAACTTAAAGAATGAAATTTCTTCAGGTTAATTCGAAGTGTTAAGAGTCAAACTCAGCACAATATAATTGAAAATTCAGACATCTGTATCGTACTAGTCTCACAGATAAATCTAGAAACACAGCCATGCAAAGATTCAATTGGGGGTTATTTCTGACTAATCACTTCTTTACCCCAGCCTCCCCATCCTAAGACTTCCTAGAAAAAGAAAATCTTGAAATGGATTATTTGCAATGGAATAATCTGAGAATGTCTTCAAAGATCAATTCATCTTCACTTGGCCATTTAAAATTTGTATCCAGAAATATCACGAAAGCAAAGATAGCTTTATTCTAAAAGGGAGAACACCAAACACCACCCTGCTAACTTAAACTGGGCAGCCAGCGGCACCAAGATGCTTTCTCAGAAAGCTGCGGGGGCCCGCCCCAAACTCCAGCTGAACCTGAGAATCAGCTCGGGAGCCCAAGAGCAGGTCCACCCGACTTTAAGGCCTTCTCGAAGTGAAGAAAGTCTAACCGAAAGGGCCCAGGAAGAAGAATTACATCACCAAGTTTTTAGAAGCCAAGAGCACCCTGAAGCCCCAAGACAAGCTACTACTGACACTCTTGTTTCCCAGCTTATGAAAGAATTCTGTCACCTACCTACCCAGTCGGTGATCTGCAGAGCAATAGTGGGGTATCTGCAAGGCTGTACCCTGCTACCTTCTGACACTGAGCCAGCAGACCTGGAGGAAGGCCGCTGCATGTCTATTTTGGAAATGATTTCCCATGGGATTCTGACACATTTATTGGCCAAAAATTTCGCTCAGGTTTTTCCAAGCAATGGAAAAACCTGAATGAACTTTTGGTCAACCCAATAATTAAGAAGCCACTGAGCTAAAGGTATAGTGGTCTCCATCTGGCAGGAGAGAGATAGTAATGTTTGATATTATCAAAGAATATACAACTTGGTTCAAATAGGAAAAAATTTTGCAAGTCTTAAAATCTATTCAAATGACTCAATGTAGGCACATATTTTCCATTTATAATATACTCTATCCCTTATTAACAACTACGAGCATCTCTTTTGATTTTCAGAGGCACTGAAACTGCAAACTCTGCTTCCTATTCCTTCCATTTAAAAAAATTATTTCAATACCATAATTTGCAGGAAGTAACAAAAGGACAATCCTGTTAACTGGTGATAAACCTTTATGATTAAATTAACTTAGTTTATTTAAAAGCTAGAATAAAGTTGGACAAGACTGAAAATTTCACTAATTTGGAAAAACAAGAAATGGAAACCCAATATGAAACACTAATATCTGAAAGTCAGTTATGTTTTTACCTTTAAAAAAAAAAAAAAAAAAGAAATGCAAGTTCAATACCTACAAGTAAACAAACATTTTAAATAAAGTATTATCAAACAGTGATCCTAGTTGGTTTCAAAAAGAGAACAACCTATAACTTTTGTTTTATATGCAAAACAGAGTAGTTTTCATAATGCTAGAAAGAATAGAAGGAAAAATTTGCTTTCCTATATCCACTAAACCTAAATCTACTTATTGCTATGGACCTGTTTGCTTTTAGCACTCAAAAACATGTTTGTTTAGCACAAACTAGTATGTCCATTGGGCTTCCCTCGTAGCTCAGTTGGTAAAGAATCTGCCTGCAATGCAGGAGACCCAGGTTCGATCCCTGGGTCAGGAAGATCCCCTGGAGAAGAAGATCCCATTCTAGTATTCTTGCCTAGAGAATCCCATGGACAGAGGAGCCTAGCAGGCTACAGTCCATGGGGTCACAAGAGTCGGACACAACTTAGCAACTAAACCAAACCAATGTGTCCATTAGCTTGGACACATGTCATAATTTATATCCATCCTGTTTTCTCTCTTTTAGCACACACATAATTGAACATAAACTTTGAAAAACAAATACCTTCTAATTCAAAGTATTACTATCAATGTTTGCATTTTAAAAGGTATTACCCAAAACAGGTATCAACACAGGTAATTCAAGATTTTAAAGATAACAACCCTGTAATTACCTTCAAATTGTATACAGGTTAGTAAGATTTCAGTACCTACTTACACTGTTTTACCAAATTCTAATTTTAAACCACAAGTTCTGCAATATACTTACCCTCTGCCCCAACTGACAAGAACTGCCAAAGTCAACAATCTTGATTGCACTGCGTTTAGGGTTACAAAGAAGGATATTCTCAGGTTTTAGGTCACAGTGAATGATACTAAGTTCTGGAGTCGCAAGGAAAAGCAGTGCAGTGCACATCTGCTGTGCAAACTTTCGTGTTAGGTTCAAGGAGACACCTCGAAAATTGGTGTTCCTCAACAAGTCGTAGAGGTTGTAGGACAGCATTTCAAAAACTAAACAGAGATGGTTTCGAAACATAAAGTGGCGTTTTAAATGCACTGAAAGAGAAAAAAAAAATTTCCTTTTAAATTATACATACCCCCCAAAAAATAATAATAACACATACATGAACTCTACAATACTCTATAAAATGCCAATGTCAAATGCAGAGTTTATCAAATTAAAATTGGGAGATGAGCATTCTGCAGTAAGCAGCACATTCTGTCAGCAGTTAAGAATGTCAAAACTGGCCATCTGCTGAATCAATGTACTGTCCAGTGTCCGGCAGTAAGCAGTGTGATGTAAGAAGTCCCACCAGAAGGCCCAAGTCAGGTCTGCAAACACAAGCAGCAAGCTGACACCTCGAATAAGAGTTTTATCCTCACACGTGAGAGAAACCACTGCTGACTCCCAGGGAGCCCTACACCTCAAGGCTCCATCTAAGCTCCACCCACTGGGATGTCCAGCCTGTGGCAACACTGTCCCTGGCAGCCCTCTCTGGGAAGGCTTTGATATATACACACAATCTGCTCTGCTAAGCCTTAGATCTCACCAATAATTTTCTAAAACAACTAATTGTCAAAGGAAGACTTTTTTTCCTTTAGGCAAATACAGCAAAGGCTTTGAAATCATGTTGTAAGGTACTAAGAGTTCATAATCAGGGTATTTGATTATGTTCATCAAACTGGTACATAGGATTCTTATTCAAGATTGAAGCTTTGGGGAAATTTCAAAATAAAGCTCCATCACGAGAAATTACGAGTAGGCTTATTAATGGGGAAAGAGTATAGAAAATATTACTTGGTGTCACTACTGACCTTGTTAAAAGGCTTAATAGTCAATAAACCACTTTGAAAAGCTGTGCTGTTAAGTGTTAATGCTAACTTCACACCAGAGGAGGTCACTGCCCATCTCATGACAGCTCTCACATATACCCAACTGAGCAACTGTAACTCAACTGAAATGACAGAAAACCACCATCTGTCAAGGCTACCTCCATTTTGGCCTTTTGGTATAATTTAAACAGACGTTTCTCTACAGATCTATCTGGAATAACTACGGCATTACTCCGTGTCTGGTCCCTGAGAACAGGCACACACTGCCGCCCCGGTGGTAGACCTGAACGGCCTCCCTAGAAGCTCGCCACTCTTGTTTTTAATCATTCCAGACACGAACGATGGAAAGTCAGGATAAGTAACACAGTACAACTCAACTCTCAGCAACAGTTACAGAAGAATGTCTAATATCTGCTCTTCATCACCGAGCTCACAGGTTTAAAATGAAGAACACAGCTCCATGTTACAGAAGACACCCCCGAGACACGGTGCAAGGAACAGGTTTGGTCTAATTAAGCAGCAGGCACTGGAGGAGAGCAGAAGGCACCGATGTCAGAACTCAGATGTGACGTGAAAACCCCTCTAAGAAGCTGTGAGCGGAATGCTCTTCTGATGGAGATCCATTCACTCAGTCCCACTGATTCAGCACCCACTTACTGCGCGTCTCTAAGTGTGCTGAGCACTAAAGACATTGTCAAAGCTCAGACACAGATATGTATCTTCCGTTTTTTAAACTGAGCTTCGGGGAAAATGGAGGGTTGGCAAGACTGTTTTAGACATAAACTGAATGCTTTTTTAATTAGACCATGGCAGGTACCAAATAATCCGGATAAGAAATTATGCTATGTGGTAAAAAAGTAGATTTTTTTTTTAAGTTCAAAGACTTAAGACTAAAACTCAGAGTAAATTGATCAAATCATTTCAAAATTAAAGTTATTTACACCATAAAAGAGCAATACAACTTCCAGCCACCTTAAATTTCATGTATTAACTCAACTGACAGGGCTGTGTCTAAAGTTCTCTGTGCTTTTTTCAGTACAGAACCTCAGTTTCTTGAGACACTGTACGTGAGTTCATCATCTTCCTAAGAACCTAAAAACAAAAAAACTCATCCAAGAGTATCTGTAATGATTCCTGCAATCACTAAAGTCAGTTTATTAAAAACAAAAATAATAATTATTATAAGTTAACCAAGTAGCTAACATTCTGTGTTTTCTTTCAATAAAGCAGAAATACATAATTACAGTGATGCTATCAACATTTTCTCTACTATTTAGGCAAAACTTCAAAATAAAACACACAAGAGTGAGGAAAAAGAGAGGAGGTATGTTCAAAGACTGTAAGGCAAGCATCCTTAGAATAGAATGTCCTTCCTAGCCTCCTCAGGCCCTTGAATGGAGAAGTGCCCGCCTCACACTAAGTTCACTGAGAGTGAACAGCAAACACGCAATGAGTGTGAAAAGAAAGGATCTTGAACACAAATGTTATTATTACGGGTTATATCAGATATCTACAAAGACAGTAAGAAAAAAACAGTATAAGCTCGTTTTATTATATCAATGGGGAGTGAAGGGTGTTCCATAAATGAAATCTATCTGAACCATACACCTTTAAACATCAAGTTTTTGTTTCTGTTTCTATTATTTTGGGAGGACCAAGAAACATAACACTCTCTTCATTTCTTAAACAGGACTTTGCTAATAAAACTTAACCTCGTGCTTATCAGGTAAAGCTAGCATTTCTGACATGAGTTGCTAATATACATCTATTTTTTTTTTACTGTCCATAATTAATTGGTCCTAAAGTCTCTATTCATTGTTGCTGAAGCTGAAGCTAAAATGCTTTGGCCAACTGATATGAAGGGCCGACTCACTGGAAAACACCATGATGCTGGGAAAGACAAGGTAAAAGGAGAAGGAGGCGGAAGAAAATGACCAACTCAAAGGACACGAAATTGAGCAAACTCTGTGAGATAGTGGAGGACAGAGGAGCCTGGTGTGCTCCAGTCCATGAGGTCACAAAGAGTCAGACAGGACTTAGCGACTGAACAACAACAAAAGTCTCTATCTTAAAACTAACAGCATCTTGTTTTCACAGTTGGCAGCAATCTGATTCTTAGTGGCACATAAACTAATAGTGGTGTCTGACGATCAGTGGTCTTGATTTGATTAAGAACAGTATTAAAGAATGTATAATTAGAAGATCATGTATCAGTTGTATCCCATGTATCAATTGGCCCTAGACTTCACTAGTTTTATAACTCTTCTGGCTCGTCTTTCCGTACTCAAAAGAAACACGACAGGATAAGGAAACAGACATAAGCTATGAAGTTAGATCAAAGCAGATTAAGATTCTCACTCCAAGAACCCTGCAACCTTGGGTATGTTACTCTTTGTACAAACAACCTGTAATATAAGGATCCTACCATCAATTCCTTCTGTAAAGGACTGCTATGGCTGCACACAATGGAAGAAAAGCATAAGGAACCCAGTAGGAGTTCAAGAAATGTGGGCTATTTCTCAAGAAGAGTCTGACATCTTGGCTCAGACATTCCAAAAATGCTTCTATAACCATTAACAACATAATCTCGCTCACTTCTAATTTCTGAGCTGTACTAGAATGATTAGAGTTAACAGAAAGAGAACTCTCTAGATAAACAAGCATCATTAGAGCAAACAAATGATGCGTGCAAGTTGGAAAACAAAAGATGTGATTCTCATTTGTTTTTACACTACATACACCTGGAATGCACATTTCCAAAGATTTAAAATATTACTGGTAGATTAAGTAACATATATAAATTGATGCCCTCCCAACCGAAACAACTGAATTTTTTATTCAATCACTTTTAAGATAAAATTAACGCATTTTTCATACAAGAATAATCACTAGCTCAAACTGTCTGGGTTAGGGCACACTGTGCCTTGTTTGCCTGTTTACCTATGTAGTATTTCATTTCAGTGTCATGTTTGTTCATGAGCTCAAGAAGTCGCACTTCTATCTGGGCTTGATTCAGAAAAGCCTTCTTGTTCTTTATTATTTTAATGGCAACCCATTCCTGTTCCACACGATCATATGCCTTTACAACCTAAAAAAGAAAAAAAACAAATATTTCATCAATGAACAAATTAATAACAGCTTACAGTTCACCTTAATTGTACATTTATCTAACTCTTTCTCTGACCTTCCTGACTAAGAGAGATCCTACTCATTTCCATTCAGTAGCATCTATTTACTACTTTGTTACTTTAAATCAATTTTTCAAATGGGTTTCTTTCACATCCTTACAGTATTTTTAAACATCCATAAAACAGACGACTTTCTTAAAATTAAGACTATTTTCCTCCTTCAGAAGTAAACTATGAATCTTGACACGTACTTTGGTTTTTTAACTCCTCACTAAATAGCATCGTTAAAACAATTCTTCTATTCTTTTAATTAAAAAAAAAAAAACAGCTGGTTTAAATTCCAAGCATATGTGATATTTAAAAGGTTTTAAGTTATCTGAAAAATGTAGATAACTTTCTAAATTTAAATTATATTCTCACAGATAAAAACTTAAGACATATACCAGAAGAATTAGTTTATGCTTAAAAAAAGTGATAAACAAATTACCAGGAAATAAGTTTAAAATGCTGTAATTAGGGGATTTTGAGTTTTAAAATGAGAATGAATGCTAAGGAAGCGGAACAGTTATGTGCAAATCACTATGCACACCTCTAGTTTAAAATTTTACTCATTTAAAAAACAAATTTATGTGTAAAACAAATTTACACATAAATTAGAAAATACATAGTTTAAAAACTGTATTTCTGCAAAAAGTTAATCTTATGTGTCTTTTAAATCAGAGGGACCCATGGAAACCTCTGACTGAGTGGGTCTGATACTCTTCTGTTTCACTGACCGTGGAGACTGTCCCAGGGGCTGCAGTCCACTGCCCGGATCCTAACGGTCTCCAGGACAAAGGCCACTAACAGGGGCCCAGCTATTCACTGACTTAGCAAATAGTTAACCGGCTCAGTGCTAAAGCAGTGTTTCCAACCCCGAATGACACATTGAGTAGACTGTTTTCAAAAATACCAATGCTCAGAATCCAGTCACAGAGAGTCTGGTTTAACTGTTTGGAGACCAGACACTGTCCTCTCTCCCTACCCCACCCCCTTGACCCCTGAAGTGCTCTGAAGACTTCAACGTGTCGTCAACCAAGACTGACAACTACCGCCTTAAGAAACGTAGGAGCCACTTCTTTGATGAGGATCTGGTAGAGAATTTAGTCTGACCCAGACAATATGGCAAGCGACATGTCCTGACCCTGAACATACTCCAGCCTAGGAGAAAGGTATCAATCAGTCTGATCTGGTAGACTGGTTTGGATGTCAAAGAAGGCTATGTCCTCACAGGTTTGCTACGCTCATTTGGTCTTAGCAAGCAAGAGTATGGGAAAATGAAAGTCGGGGGGAGGAGGGAGCTCACGGTGAGCTCAAAGACTGGGTACTGAGGGAAACTCGGCTGAGAAGAGGCAGCACGGCCAGTTTTCACAGCGTACGCCGGAGAAGTCAGAGAAGCGTCCTGCAGAGAGGACTGCCTGAACACGGGGTAATTCTGAAGGTGGAGAGGACACTCACTCTACCCAGGGTGTTCACAGCCTTACTTAAAAGGCAGGCCTCAGAAACGCCTGTCATTAAACGGCTTGGGTAGAGAAAGCAGAAGTTGCTTCTGCCACAGTGTGAAAAGTGAAAGAAATGGCGTCCCTGGTGGCTCAGATGGTAAAGAACACACCTGCCAATGCAGGAGACCCAGGTCTGATCCCTGGGTCGGGAAGAAGGGAGCAGCCAGGAACTCTGGAGAAGGGAATGGCTGCCCACTCCAGTATTCGTGCCTGGAGAATCCCATGGACAGAGGGGCCTGGTGGGCTATATATAGTCCATGGGGTCGCAATACTTTTATAAAGAGGGACTCCCCAGACACTGAGAATCCTGACTCAGGAGAAGAGGTTACTCATCAAGAGGAAAGGCCCCAAACTATGTATAATTATATAAAGTCTCTGGAATCATGGAAAATGACAAGACATGTTAGACACACAACATTGGGGCCTGGAAGAGCCACACCAGAATTACAAGGTCTTCTAAGAACTTCATTCCCATTTCCCTATGGGTCTGAGCTTGATCTGTCTTGGCCCAGAGCTGCTGGGCTAATAGCGGCTAATAGTTGATAGTATACTTTCTGCCCTAAGAATAATTAGAGTAACACGTGCTGAGTTTTTCCTCACTGGTTGAAAAGAGGCATGTTTTTGCTTTCCTGCAGGGCAGGAACAGATAAGTAAGAGTATGCAGGTTCCCTAGTTTAAAAAAAAAAAAAAAAGATCTCCAAAACCCAAAAAAAAAAAATCACCAAAAAAGTAAAAGTAATTATTTGGATTGCAAATTAGTAACTGACTCACTGCACAAAAGCTACAAGGTGAAGGAGACTGGAATTAACAGGAAATCATACCTCAAACCAAACAGCTCTGTGACTTGACATGGGATGAGTAAGATACGGAGACTTACAGGTGGAAACAGCTGGGAGACTCACAGCCAGAGAAAAGCTTTTTAAGAGGCCAAGGAGGAAGGTCTGGCAGCTCTGATTCTGGGCACAGGTCATACAAGAGGCTAACACAGTTAGGGTCTGTGCTTCGTCCTGGGCAAGTGAGAGACGAGAGCCACAGGCAGAGAAAAGAGGCCAGAACGAAGAGAAACACTAGGCCCTGGAGGCTGGAGCGCCTCCCTCGCTCTTCCAGGTGAAAGCTACCTGAAGGATCCCACCCATTGGAATGATACCCGTCATAGTACTAGCAATGCTGATGCCATGAGGACTTAACAGGAGACCCTCTGTCCACTCAGAGAGGCCTGATGGCACTGGAGGAGGCGCTGAGGACAGGCTCGGGGCCCAGCCCTGGGAGTCCAAGTCTCCAAGGTGAGGGGACACCTGCTGAGGCAGCTGAAAATAGTCATTTCCCCCTTTGAAGGAGGAGTGTCAGGCAGGAAGGTAATTATCTCCAGCATACACCATGAAGAACCATCCAGAGGCTAAAAGCCCAGTGAAAGAGGCAATACTACCTGTTAGTGATTCAAATCAATCATTTAGTAAAATAACTACTTGGTAGCTATAGTAACTTTGTGAAACAAAAAAAAAGGGGGGGTTTTTATAGCTGATGCAGCTGATAAAGTTTTACTAACTTTAGAGAACTATAATAACCCAAATACTTACATATCTGTTCTTTGTTATCTATTTACAAATATTAGGAGTGTACTACTGAGAAAAGGCTATAACAACATGCCTCTGAGAAGTTCTCATTTATAAAATTCAGCAACTTCTGTTAGATTACCTGTCCAAAGGAACCTTTGCCTATTAAGGAGTCAATTTCGTAACGATCCATCCACTTTTCTCCGTTTTTTACAATATAATCATAGTTATCATCATCATAACCATCATTGTAAACCTTCCTCTCCTTCTTATGACTAGAGTCGTCTCCCTGGCCCTGTTGGTGTCTTCGCTTCTTTTTTGCATAGTAAACCTGAAATGAGAAAATGTAGTGTTAACTGTGTAATTAAAAATTATGAGGCATGGGGTGGCACCATAAATATACATATATATCAAGGGTACATATGAGACAAATCTGCCATCAGTAAGAAATTGAAGAATTTTTATTCTATATAACCAAAAAAATGAAATAAATTTCTATAGTTGCTATTTGAATTACAGAATAATACTAATATACATCAAATGAAAAACATCTACAGAGAAATTCACTTTAGAATTATACTGTTCATATGTTTTATAAATAAGAGATATTAAGTGAGTAGGCCAGAGTCTCCCACTCAAGAAAAGCAACAGGACCTGATTTACATTTATGTTTTAAACTAAGGTATAATTTACATACAGTGAGCTGGTATAGATCATAAGAGTGTATAATATAAAGGACTTGGGGGAAATGTATGTGCTGATGTAAACAACAAATGCTAAACAAAATAAAGAACAATTTCATCCTCCTAACATTCAACTCCTCTTGCGCCTCCTTCTAAGTCAACCCTAATTTTATATTTGATCCTAAAGCAAAAGATTTCAGAAATGAAAGTTGAAAGGTTATATGAACTGGTATTTTACTAAAAAGGGCCCCTGAGATAGGCCCGGCTTTAAGCTTTTAACAACAAATTAACGAAAACCAGTCAGCTCCCCTCCCCCCACAGTAAAGGTCATAGAAGTTGTGGTTGGTCACAGATTGAGTTGTTTTCCTTCTATCTGTTTTGCTTATAAAACAGATCTAAGACTAGCAAAAAAAAATAATACGTGGACTAGGCAATAGTTCTAGTAGTTGGTAATTAACGAGGCAATAGTTCAAGTAATTGGTAACTAACTTTGAGGAAATGACATATTACACTGCATAAAGCAACATCAGAAAAACTAGTTTAAAAGGTAACAAAACAGTTAAAAACAAGCTTTAACAAAGCTACTCAACAGTATTACTTTATCAGATTATTTTCAGATGACCAGAAACTAGTTTGAAACATCTTTAGAACATATAAATTGTAAACAAAATCCAACTTAGAAATGTTCCTCATTGAGTTCACTTCAATTTTATCTTGCCACATTGCCACAATAATACTGGCTTTAAACAGCACCAAACTGCTAAGAAATTTATACACACATAAGAACATGTTTTTAAATGTTTCTCAAGCTGGTAGAAGATAAGTCCTTAATGTGGAAGTATGTAGGGACCCACTGGAAGACGAGAGACAGCACAGGCATGGCCACCCACTTCCAGAGAAGCTCCTTTACCAATTCATTACCCAGCTAGAGTTGACGTTAGGAGCAAATGACAACCAAGCCAAAGGGCTAAAACACCAGAAAAATGATTTCTGAAAGTGAAGAGTCAAGTTGGAAGATGAGTAATTCACAGTGCTATGTTTTTTATCCTACTTAATCCCGCCAAAAAGGCTTTCAGGTATCTTACAATGAAAAGATACAGATAAAAAAGAACACACATTAAAAAGAAACTTTAAAACCACATAAATATAGATACTATCAGATAAATTAGGCCAAATGCCTGTTAACTGAGCATTAAACACATCTCAGAGCTTCCTGATATCCTGGCAAAAGCAGAAACAGATATGTAAAAATTTAAGCAAAATTCTGTAACATTTTCATATTTTTACATTATCATTATTCCCTCCCTTTCCTCTGAGGTTTTGGAGAAGGGGTATTACAGAAATGACAACTCAGCGTGTATTAAATATAACTTTGAGAAAGAAGGGAAGCTATCCACAGTTATCTTTTTACAGTTCTTGTTTATATAGCATCTTTCTTTTACTTAATTATGATGCTTTTATCCATAAACCGCTAACTTACCAGTCTTCATAATAATCATCAATATGACAATCCTTGGGAATTAAAAGCAATTCTAGCATGTTTAAACACACTACAAAATAACTCGTTTCTTCACTCTATGGCAAGATAGACGCCATTGTAACAAATCAATAGTTCTTACCTCATTAATATGCTTGTAAGTTTTGATCAAGTCAACAGAAAGTTTTCTCAGGGGAGCAGTAGCTGGGTCACGGAAGGTTTGGGGCATCCGCCTCTGTAACATGACAACATCAGGCATCACCTTAAATAGACAGAGAAGACTACCACTTTAACTACACTGTGCTGGTGTGAACCCCCTCTTCTGCAGCCTGCGCACACGGGTTTAAAGCAAAGCAGACATCCACATTACAATAGGGAGCATTCTCCCTTGGTCATCTCTTTCAACCGGAATCCATTGAAGACAATCACTGGAACAAATAAATGAAATTAGCAGACAATATGCCCAGCTGTCAACCCTTCAATTTTGTTCCCCAAATTAAACGAGAGGATTACAGAAACACCCCTGGTCCAGGAGACAAGCAAGAGGATGGCCAAGAGAGCTTCTCCACCGTACAATCAGCCTAAGGGAAAATTTCCTCTGAATGGCTCCTCCAGCCTGACCTGGCTCACAAGAGGCAGACAGACCCCGTGCTCTGCGCAGTGCCTGCCGGGAGCACAGCTGAAATCTGCTCTCGTGTCTTCAGGCTGACCGAGGAGCCCCACCCTCTGCCTTAACACATCCAACTCCCCCTCCACACCCCCTCTGCCCACCCTGCACGGCACCTGCCACCACCTGACATCATGAAATGCGGGTACTGGGTTACTGGTTTTAGTTTTTCCTCCTTCTCCTTCCACTACTGGGAAAATGCCATATGGGGCAGATATATCTGTCCCGTGCTGTAATCCTGCTGCCTACAGCAGGAGTAGACATACTGTTTGAAACACAGTAGACCTTTAATAAATGTGTGTTGAATAAACAAGAGAATCCATAATACCAATATCCTTATCTACAATTACACTAGCAGCTGACCACATAAGTTCCAGAGAACACCTTAAAGCTAATGAAACTTTCTTTTTAAAAACTCATTTCAACCACACTCCAACCCAAAGCTAACCCACGGTCTCTTTCATCATCCAATATGCAGTCCGAGTTCAACTGCGAGCTTCCTGCTAGATAGGGGATGGAACAGGAAACACAAACATCCTCCAAACACAAACACAACACCCCCAGGAATACTGCAACCAGCACAGCAGCAGTCCCAGAGGGTGTGCTCACCTACTCTCTGCCTCGTCTCAAGCCTCAGCAGAGGTGTTCCCAGAGGGCCTTCCGCAGCCAACAGACCCTCCAAGGCAATTACAGACCTCAAGGTGCCCTCGGTCACCGCCGCCAGTCACCCTGGGCTGCTGTCCAGCTCTCGTAACAGACATACTAGCAAAACTACCGAGTCCTGGGACGGCCTCTTTCAAAGGCACCCTAGTCAGCCGGAGGGGTAGCCACGAGACATCACACAAAGGCCTCAGAGTGTGTCTGCAGTCTCGGGAAAACAAACCCACAATAAGCAAACAGAGAGAAGAGGGCTGTCAGGACAGAACAGGAAAAAACCCCATCCCTGCGGTATGAAGAGACGGTGTGATGGTAGTGCTTACCTAGCTATACTTCCTCTCTCTCTTTTTTCTTTCTATGAAAGAAGTGGAAATTTTGAGCCAAATTTGAGGATTACAACCTGGGAACAACAACTTGAGACAACAGAACTGTTCTGCCTCTGTAGCTTCTCTTAAACCATTATTAACATCAGTTTCCTCTGCATCTATACTCAAACCCTAAAAAGTTTTCTGCACTCAGTATGTGAGTGTGTGCTATGGGCTTACCATATCACAAAACACTGCTCTCCTCTTCTCCAACTAGCCAAACTGCCAACAAGGCCAAACCAATTAGCTAATTCTAAATACCTTAATATTATGTACTCTGGCCACAGAAGTTACTATTTCAGGGGCATCTGTAGGTATAAACCAGATGAATTCCACCCACAAAAAACTGGCCTTTAGATAAGATTGCATGTGCTTCAGATGGTGCGTTGTACAGAGGAGGCACTCAAAATAAATGGAAAAAACAAATTCATTTCTACAAACTAAACAACTCTTTCTTCGCTAGCTTTCATTGTAATTTCATGTTAAGTAACTCTATCTTCTGTTTTTCACTGTTGTGGTACAATAAGCACCAATCCAGAATTAGAAAATAACTTGCCCAAATACACATTCAGTTTACATCTATACTAAGACTCAAAGCATCTGATGCTTTATCCGCTTCCACCTTCTCACAGTCACAAGGTCAGGAGATGGTAACGTGGCCAGCACCCTTCCTCCTTTCCACTGCTGGGCAAAAGCCTGCGGTGTACAGAGGAGCCAGGAGCCCCAGCCTCCACGCCGCCCCAGCGTCCTCACTGAACAGGGAAGCTGTGAGCTCCCCGCCCGCGGCCACAGCTCTCTGGCTCTGGAGGCCCAAAGAAGCCTCATCCCAACACTCCTGTCTGTGTGAAGACACAGATCACACTCTCTCACAGACACACACAAAGCAGGAGTTCACACCTCCTGCGAGCTACGTTACAAGAGCTAAAACAACCTTCTTCCTTGAGAAAAGTCCACAGTGTTAAGTGCCAGGACTTCATTTAAAACTGATTTCTAGTTTAATAATACCTATTCCATCTATTTTCTTTACGTTTCCCTTGTATTTTCATACGTAGTGGAGAATGAGAAAAACTATGTCCTGCCTTTTTTACTATTCTGAGAGCTATTAATAAACCTGAATAACATATGTAAGACATATCCAGAATACAGTTTAAGAACCATGAAAGGTACTCTGAAAACTGTAACAGCCCAGAGAGAGACAGTATTCTGAACATCAATCATACTTGTCTACATTTACTTTTACTACATTTATCTTTTCATTGAAACTGTGGTTAAACTTATATGAAACAAACTCACACACGAAAGACTAATTACCAGAAACAAAACGTTAAGTTAGTTCCTTTCAACTCACTTGTACAATAAATCTTATTTAAAAAGCACCGATAGGATGATTAGTAAGAAACGTTGGATATCAAGTAACAAAATCAAAGAAACTTAGAGCCAGAAAATACTCTGGTGGGTCTAGTCTAAGGTCCTAATCTTACATTCAAGGAACCAAGAGAAGGTTCCAGGTGACCTGACTCAAGTCCCTCATCCAGCTCATGACAAGACTTGAAGTCCATGTCTGATGACCGGCAGACCATGCCATGTCAGTGCCTTTACACTTCAGTTACCAAATAAGCTTTTAATTTGACTGCCTTTTAGGTTCCCGGATTTCTGGAGTTTGGCAGAAGTATCTGGCTGAATATTATTACTTAAAAGATGGTCTTTTTCACATCATATGAATCTTCAAAAACATTTTACAACTTAAAATGGAAATGCTAAGTAACTTATCTCTTACTGGAAAATAACCCTCAAGATGTCGGTTTTGTCTAAAAATAGGTACTTTGCTAACTAAATTACCGACTACAATCATATAAACATAAACAATAACTTTAAAGGACTGGATGTTTCCCCTAGCCCTCCACAGACGCCAAGTGTTAGAACTGAAAGCGCACTGCATGTGAGAGGCAGCGAGCCTGGGCTGGGCCCAGGACTGCCTGAGTACAGTCCGGAGAAGGCGCCGATGAGCGTTCAGGCCCTTCAGCTGTCAAACAGACTGAAAACAGGACGCCTGCCTGATAGGCTGATTTTGAGCAAGCGGGAAAATGAATCCAAACGTACTTTGTTTCTTGAAAGTACAGTGCGAACACATGACTGCTATTACTACTTTTTGGGTGTCCAGAGAATATAGGTACACGCAACACTTTCCAATTTTGACCAACTGCTCCAAATTCTTAAACATACAACACCTCAATTTATTGTATAAAACAAATTCTTACGTCCTGCCATAATTTACCTTACTATTTAACTGTGACTGTTATTATTCATATGCAATATCATTTTATAAATGTAAAGTCAGTTCAACTATGATCAAATCTTACTATAATATATACAAGGGGGTCCTCAAATAGATGGTACTTAGATGGATCTATTCTAAGGTCCCAATCTTACACTCAAGCAACAGAGAGGCAGGTCCCAGGGACCTGACTCGAGTCCCACAGCCAGATCACGAGTCAGGACCTGAAGTCCATGTCTCATGACCAGCAGGCCACACCATATCAATGCACGGTAGCCAACAGCTCATTAAAACTATGTATTAATGAATTAGAAAAAAACACATGTCCTCCAAAAATCCAGTATTGGAAGTACTTTGAAATTTTCTAAGTTGTTCATATTAATAGACCTAAACACTGACAAACCAAATTCCTAAGAACATAGAAAAACAGTCATTTTCAACACGCAGCACACATACAGTCTCAGTAGGGAAAGAGACTTTACCAGAACTATAGCTAGTTTAAAAAAAAAATCTCCCCAAATCAAAAATCAACATAGTAGATGCAATTAGTTCAGGAAGATATTAAAAATACACACTTATACACACATGCATGTATGTATATACATCCAGAGATGTCAGCATTAATTCAATTTACACTATCTACCTTGTGTGAAATCACTGAATCTTTAAAATGAGAAGCATGGTTAATTTACATTTTTTCTTTTTAATTTTAATGAGTTTCATATTTAATTCTATAAAAGTGTACTAAAGTAATTTCTAACAGTGTGAAGTCAGTGCTTTAAGTTTGCTATAATGGAATCTGACTTGTTTTCCTATAACTTACATTTTTATACCTAACTGCTTTCCCATAAACAGCTTTAAAGTTTTTAAATTTTAACTAATATTCTTTATTAGAAATAACTCCCCCCTCCGCCTCACTGCAGAATGAGAAAATGTGAATTAAAGTAAAATACATAGGATAAAAGAAAAAATCCAACAAAATTTCAAATGCAAATTTCTTAACATCATCTTTTGTCAATCTGGAATCCCCCCGTCACATGAAAAACTGAAAAACATTAAGGCATTTTGCCTATTTACTATTTTACCATTTTGAGGAATAAATTACCATCCCAACAAATCATTAGGAATACATCGTGAACATACCTGGTTAGTTAGAGGTTGCTGAATCTGGTCAGAATAAGATAAGGCAGAAACCTGTTGGTCACTTATGTTTGGCTGGCGACGGTCACTGTACTGATGTGAATGGGGCATCTGTCCAGCCATCTGAAGGCCAGCAGCATGGAATGAAAATGACGGTGCAAGCCGAACAGATGAAGGTTTGCATGCTGAAGTCTCTCCTCCTGTGAGAAGATAAGAAGTGTGGTTTAAAGGATGCATTCATCTCCTGACGTTTCTATCTTCTGACCTATCTGATAACTCTTTAAATAAAAGCCCTTCAAACTGCAAACAAGGATTTGATACTCAACGTAACTGCTGTAACAATAAATGGTACAAAACATAACACAGGTTAAAAAGAGTATATATAAGGCTGTTTTAAGAGAAAACCTTAAGCAGATCTTTTTGTAAACTAGTGGAAATAACCTTTAATGCTTCCTTTTACATATTAGATCTTTATCAGTTAAGAACCATAAATTGCAAAAGTAATCTCTGAATTCCTACAAAGGGCCTGACCAATAAGCCAGCTCTTTAGAAATCAATTCAAAGGAGCACTGCTGAGAGTCTGCTCTGCACCTGCCAGGTGTACGGCCATCAATAACCAACACCCCCCCAAACCAGGTGAAAAACTTGTCCTAGTGGTGCTCACCACTGACACCGGTAATTAAAAGTTGAGTACACAACTCATGGAAACAACGTCACAGGCTGCTGTATTCCTCTGACCCTTCTGACACAGTCCTTAGAGAACCCAGACCAGGCAAGCCTGCCAGAAAAGTGCACAATCGAGAATCATCCCGCAGGCAGGCTGGGACCATGGTCGTGATTTTTCACGGCAGAAAAGAAAAATGAACATTTTGTTCCTACAAGTATTTGGCAGCTAACTAGTAATAGTTAATTTTTCTTTAGGAAAAGAGAGAGACGTTTCTTCTTATATTCAACCAAATCTGCAATCAGACACTAAAGCCAGGAGACTAACTGAAAAACCCTGGCCAGCCAACATTGCCCCAGCATGCCTGTGCTCGTCTTCCTGAGCAGATGAGCAAACTCTGAGCACACTGCACGCCACGCTGCTCAGCGCCGGGTACTTTTCCTAAAGCCGGCGTGTTCCGAAACACACAGTGGCGCTGGCCCCAAAGTAAAGAGCCCAGATTCCTGGCCGGGCTGCTGCAGTCGGAAACCTCAGCTTCACACTCACCAGCTGTGTGACCCTGCACACCTGATTTCCTGATAATGATATCTACCTCCACCAGTTGTGGTGAAGGTGAAAGTGCTTTAATACATGGAAAGTACTGGGCTGGCCCAAATAGTCTTTTAATTTTTAAGTACTGACTATATCCTATGTAAGTACTAAACATATCCTACGTTGAGTACTGAATATATCCTACACAGCAAACACCACTGTCTTCCACCCAGTCAACCAGCGTCAAAGCTCTGGGAGTCACAGTAGAGATCCCTTCCTCCTCATGCAAACGGCAGCCCGATCCTGCTGACTGTGCCTCCTATGAAAAGTCAAAGTGAAAAGTGTTACTCGCTCAGTCGTGTCTGACTCTTTTTGTGACCCCACAGGCTATAGCCCGCCAGGCTCTTCTGTCCATGGGATTTCCCAGGCACAAATACTGGAGCGGGTTGCCATTTCTTTCTCCAGGGCATGTTCCTGACCCAGGGATTGAGCCTGGGTCTCCCACACTGCAGGCGGATTCTTCACTGCCTGAGCCACGAGGCAGAAGTAGCTCCTATAGAACACTCACCTCTTCTTTCCATCCCCTTACTCGGCACCTCACTTAGATGACTGAAGTAGATTCTGAGTAGCTCTCTCTTTGCCCATGTGCAACCCTCTTATTTCTTCAATCAGATGGCTAGAGGGACCATTTCTACAGGGTAAACCTCAAATCCGCAACCCCTACTTAGCACCGCTTTTAGATCTTAGCTTCCATCTCCCTCCATTACAGCATACAGTTCTTAACTGACCCAAAGTGTATGATTAATAAATATCTGCTGAATAGTTAAGGATAATGTTCCTATGATGACAGGTGGAATAATTTCTCTAAACATGTCATTACTCATAATTAAAAAATAAATCCAATTATGCAGAGCAACTTTGTTCACTTAAAAAAACTTTTTTTCCTAAGGAAGTTACAGATGATGTGCACAAAAATCATTAGGGAAGAATGTTTATCTTGGTATCATTTGCAACAGTAAAAAACTGGAACCTAAATGTCAAATAATTGGAAGGGAGGTTAAATCTGCATGTTAAAAACATGAAACACTAGGAAGGAATATATTTATATGAATATGAAAAGAACTGAGGACCGTGGTCTAGAAAAAACTCTTATAAATAAATAGCAAACAGACTATAAGGCTCTAAATGACAATTTACCACTCTGGGTCCTAGTTTCCCCACCTACAGCAGCGGAATTATTTAATATACTAACCCTGTTCCTTTAGGTTTGGTACAAATTTAAACGCAATACCACAAGCAGATGTGCAAAATAGAACCTGGTAGGTAACAAGCATTAAAAAAAAAAAATACTAGCTTCTGTTTCTATCATCAATGTCATTATTACATATTGTATTTAAACTTATTTTTTATAACATATAGAAAAATCATCAGTATACAGCTTAATCAATCATCATTAGTTGGTTAACCAACCTTGTCCTGTGAGGACAGGAAAAATAAAAACTGCCTCATTCCGGAAATACCCAATACCACCATGTGATCCCTCCCAATCAGCATCTAATGACCTCGTCCCCTAAAGTCACCACCACCGTGACCTCCAAAAACAGACTCATTTTCATTTTATATACATGAATTTGCTTAATATTAGGTTTATAAACTGTATACACTTAAAAACTTGTTTGTTATCATTACTTTACCCTACTTTTGATTAACACTGAATGGCTTCCAGTTTCTAGGTGACTCAATAGGTAAAGAATCCACCTGCAATGCAGAAGACACAGGAGACACAGATTTGATCCCCAGGTCAGGAAGACCCTCTAGAGGAGGGCACAAGCGAGCCGCTCCAGTATTCTTGCCTGGAGAATCCCCATGGACAGAGGAGCCTGGCAGGCTATAGTCCATGGGGTCTCAGAGCTGGGCACAACTGCTTGATGCAACTTAGCACGCATGTTTCCACTTCAGAGCTATTATGAACACTGCTACTAGGAAGTGACTGCTTTTTGGTATATAAAGATGTTGTCCTGTTGGCTTTTTCTTCAGTTTTTGTTTAATCAATGTTTTTTCCCTAGCAGTTAATGAAAATTCCCTCTGCCCTACTCCTTCACTAACACTTGGAATCATCAGTATTTCTAATTTCAGCCGTGAAAATAAGTGTGTATTCCACTGTGATCTTAATGTGCATTTTCCTCCTGCCTATGAGCATCTTTTCATTTATTAATCACTTGGATATCCACTTACGTGCAAAGCCCATTCAGATTGCTTTTTGATTTTTCTATCGAGAGTCATTTTCTTACAGATTTCTAAAATTTTTAAAAGTTACATTTTTAACACAGTTTGGCTATAAGTCCCTTATCGGCTAGCTATAGGTGGTTTATACTGTCTCTCTCTTAATGGAATTTCTTGATGAACACCATCTCTTATTATTAGCAACTTTTGGTTTAAAATTAGTATGTCTGGGGTCTAAGTAATCTTTCCTTATACCAAAGTCATGAAGAAATTCCATGTTATCTTCAAGAAGTCGAGTTTTACCCCTCAAATCTAGAGATGTGCAATGCTCTTGGATCTGATTTCTATGAGTTTGCAATAAGCAATCAACTTGCATTCCCTCCCCAATGGATATCCAATTAACCCAGAACCAATGATTAAAAACAAACTTTCCCAATGCCCTGTAATGTCAACTTTTCTTAAATCACATACTCATACATGTTTGATGTGTTTTGGATTCTTTGTTTTGTTCTGCTGGATAAAGACTTACCTAGAATTCTTACATCCAATGTGTAAGAACCAGAGATTGCCTAAATCATGGTAGCTTCAGAAGTTTTAATATCTAGCAGAGAATTCTGTTCTTCTTTAAGAATGTTTAGGCTATTCTTAGCCCTTTGTGTGTCTATGTTTTCAAGTTAGTTAATCAAATTCACCAAAACAAACTCATGCTGGTGTTTTGGTTGACACTGCATCGTAGAAGAGCGCTCTGTACAGTAGTCACAGTCCCTTCACCTAAGACTGGTTAAGAAGGTCTTTTCTTTCTTCTCTGTGATCAGTCTAATCAAAGGTTCACTAATTCTGTTAAGTATGTTCTTTTACATGTATTTTCTAATTTGCACACATCTTGTTCTATCAGTTAGCAAGAGTATTAAAAATCTCCCATTTAGATTATGTATTGGATCACATAAATTTAAAGTCGTTACACCTTCCTGAAGAATAAGGCCTTTTAACATTATAAGCTGCCCCTCTCTGCTTCCAGCAATGCTTTCCACCTTGTCTGATATGACAATAGTATGACACAACAAGCCTTCTCTTCATCTGTGCGCGCTGTCTTTTGTCCATCTTTTTACTTTCAACCCATTTCCTTACATTTTAGGCATGTTTCCTGTCAACAGGCTTCCCTGGTGGCTTGGCCTGCAACGTGGAAGATCCCTGAGCTGGGAAGATTCCCTGGAGAAGGGAAAGGCTACTCACCCCAGTATTCTGGCCTGGAGAATTCCATGGACTGTACAGCCCATGGGGTCACAAAGAGTCAACACACCTGAGTGACTTTCACTCTTCTTGTCAACAGTGTGCAGTTAAGATCTGATTCATGTATGAACACCAATAATTTATTCATTCCAACAATTTATGTCTCTGTCTCACTCTCTGCTGGATTACGCTATGCGCCTTCCTTGCGTGAAGGTTTTTTTAGCTATCTCCTAACACTGGGTACCCCCAGGTGGTACTAGTGGTAACAACGTGCCCGCCAATGCAGGAGACTTATAGAGACCAGGGTTTGATCCCTGGGTTGGGAAGATCCCCTGCAGAAGGAAATGGCAACCCACTCCAGTATACTTGCCTGGAGAACCCTCCGGACAGAGGAATCTGGTGTGCTACAATCCATGGGGTCGCAAAAGGTGAGACCTGACAGTCTGGATTATATATCCGTGACCCATCAAAATCTGATTACTCCTTTACTTCCACAAACTATTGTTGACTTGTGTATGCACACACACACACTCACAAGACAGCAACTGATCGCCCAGCGGGAGTAAAATGACACTCAAGCATTTTGAGGGTCAGATCGGTAATTTTTTGATATCCAGAAAGCCATGAGAGAAATAACGAAGAAATGGATAGTTGCTGCTTGATTATCACTGTTACCCTCCTACATAACTATCATCCTACAACACTTGTTTCACTTTCTTAATCTAGATCCAATGAATTACATGCATTAAATTAAACAAGCATTTATGAGGGTTAACTGAGGCACTGTTCTGTGGAGTGACAACACCACTCATGATCTACGACAGCACACCTCTAACTTTAATGTGGTTACAAATCGCCTTTGAGTCTTGTCTTATTAAAGCTGCAGATTCGGATTCAGGAGACTAGAGTAGGGCTGCAGAGTCCACATCTCTAATGAGCCACCAGATGCTGCTTTGAATAGCAACTGAAAACAGTTAACTGCTCACCTTAACAAAAGAATGCTATTCTCCAACTCATGCAAGTAGCAGATAACCCCAAAATAGGCAATATTCAGGCCATACAATACACCATAAGGCTTTCCCCCCCAACAGATTTTGGGGTTTGTGGGTCTTTAAAAAAAAAAAAGACTAACATATTCCTGTCCATAAGAATGGTATGGAAGGTGACAAAGAATCTGCTGTTCCTTTAAAAACTTGCTGTAGTAATCTAAACGTGGATCAACAAGAAATAACTATGTTTCTTATTTGTGGGATTTTTCAAAAAGCTATTTACTATACTATCTATTTACTATGAAACCTATTATAACTACCTGGTAACATTACTAGTTATTTAGTGAAGTAAAAGAAAACTTAAGCTTCCAGCACTAAGGCCTCATAGCTTAGGTATATCTGCCACATGCTCACTGTCTCCTTTCTTAGCTCAAGTACCTAACCCTTGGACTGCAAGGAGATCCAACCAGTCCATCCTAAAGAAGATCAGTCCTGGGTGTTCACTGGAAGAACTGATGTTAAAGCTGAAACTCCAATACTTTGGCCACCTGATGCGAAGAGCTGACTCATTGGAAAAGACCCTGATGCTGGGAAAGATTGCGGGCAGGAGGAAAAGAGGACGACAGAGGATGAGATGGTTGGATGGCATCACCGACTCAATGGACATGAGTTTGGGTGGACTCCAGGAGTTGGCGATGGACAGGGAGGCCTGGCGTACTACGGTTCATGGGGTCGCAAAGAGTCGGACACAACTGAGTGACTGAACTGAACCAGAAAGAGACTCATTTAGTTTCCTCTCACAATGTCAGGAAATGTTTAAGGTGTTCACTTAATCATTCCCCTCCTATAATAAGACCCAAGAAGATGAGCTGATGTGGGAATTTCTTGTCAACCTGATTTTATAACCAAGCTAATCATCACGGTTCTTATTCTTTCTAGCAAATCATTACGGTTCTTATTCTTTCTAAACTTTCCATCTTCCCTTTTAATTCAAATGTTAATGAGAAAGAAGACTCCGTTTATCCTATAACAGAGATGACAACAATAAAGTGTAGGTTAAACTATATGAAACTGCTGACACTAGAGCTCATTTGGCCTACAAAACAGCATTTGATATGATATGGTTTAACTTGTATCTGACATATTATATGTAACCCTTATTCAACTAAATTAAAAATTAGTTATAATATTTTAGCCTGAGAACGTTATCATATGTTGCAATAGAGATCTTTTAATTTAATAAAAAATTTATGAAACAATTCAAAAGTATCTTCAAAACCATTACATGGGACTTCAATTCCAAAATGATGTTTTAAATTGCTGCCAAATAATATAAAAGGCAAGTTGGAGTGAAGTACGCACTGAAAGTCCTATCTTCATTTTTTAATATCGTTCTGGATCATTTTTACCATGAGCATATCTTTGTAACTTTTTAAAAGTTCATAGAAACGCTGTTGGTAAATGAATGTGAACGTTCATGCTCAGTCGTGTCCAACTCTTTGAGACCCCATGGGCTGTAGCCCACCAGGCTCCTCTGTCTGTGGGATTCTCAGGCAAGAAAACTGGAGTCGGCTGTCATTTCTTCCTCTAGGGACTTTTTACAAATTCATAAAAATGTTGTTAATAGTTTACTAAAAAATAAAGGAGCTTCCTCACTATGATCTAACAAGAAACTGTAATAACTAGAGTCCTAGTAGAGATTAGTATTGATTCTAGAGAAATATTTCATGAACAGATCTCAGAGACTGGGAGAGGGCAAGACAGAGACAGAGGTAGACATGGAGGAAAGACCAAATAAAAAAGCCTGGGAGAAAACCCTAAGTGGAAATAACAACCAGTTATCTCTGATACAAGACCCACATGTAGCACCACTTGCAGCTAACCTGAAGTTTTTTTTATTAATATACTGATAGGGGGACATTCTTGTGATAGTACTAATCCACATTAGATTTCAAAGAGATGGAACAATATAAAAGAACAAAAATAAATGAAAATAATTCAAGTTAATTAAAACTAAGACATTCAAATGCAGACATTTTCATGAGGCCAAGTCTCTTGAGACAGAATTCCTTTAGAAATGAGGGAAGGGCAACCACCCTTAAGCGGGAATAAACAGCCTCCAAAGTCCCTAGCAATGACATACTCACAACAAAAGAGAAGAATGGGACTCTGAATGATGGCTGAAAAGAAAGGTATACAATTAAGAGGGTAACTGAATGGAAGCCCACAAGTAAGATACCACCAGTACCAAGAACAGTGCCTGAGACATGGCCTGAGTTCAATAAAGACTTGTTCAGTTAAAGAAAGAACCGAATGCATCAGGAATATTTAGAATGTGAAGAAATGGTTCGAAAAGGGAGGGAGAAAACTGAAGGGGGTAAGAATGAAAGAAGCATTTTTAAAATGGGGGGCTCATGAGCCTGAAGTAAAGAACAGTCTGATTGGAGCACAGGCTATAGTCAATTTCTGACCATTTCCCTTACTCACTTTTACATCCCAAGCACATACCAAAGTGCCTGCCTCCACGGTAGATGTTAAATAAATATGTATTAAGGGAAATGGCAACCCACTCCAGTACTCTTGCCTGGAAAATCCCATGGATGGAGGAGCCTGGTAGGCTGCAGTCCATGGAGTCGCTACGAGTTGGACACGACTGAGCGACTTCACTTCTTCAAGGTGAAACTATGTTATGATTCTGTAAAGTATCTCATTTTAAGAACAAATGAACGGATTTATTATCCTCTAGTTAGTAGGCAAAATATATCACCACAGAATGCATGCATATGTGTACACACACACACAAAATAAACTACTAGCCAAAACAGCATACTCAGTTGTCTGCAAATAAGATGAAATTGCCTGGGTTTATTAGTCTGAGACATTAAGTAAATCTGTGTATTAAACTGTTAAGAATAACAATTGCATAAGAATAAAAGCATTTCTTTTTAAAGCCCGTAATACCAGACTTTCACTTCTGACCATTTGAGATAGAGTACCTGATACTGAACTACCTTGCTCACAGCAAACCATTAATGAAACTGGTCAAACACATGAAGCGGCTAGCCTTCAGAGCCTGGACGCCAGGCTGCACAGCGCTGAGACCGCGGAGGAAGGGGAGCCAAGCCTGGGGAGCGGCACGGCCACCCTGGCTCTCTATCTGGAGACCACTCCCAGAGTGCAGTATGGGGCCGGGGCGCCCAGAGCGCAGGATCCTGCTCAGCCGAGGAGACGCACGTGAGAGCTCAAGGCTACGAGCTCAAGACACGGCGCGCGGCATCTGTCAGGCAGGCAGGAGAAGGAAGGGAGCCGCGCAGAGAAGGAGCCCCACGAAGCGACGCATAGGCTCTGCGGCCACATACTGACTGCACAGCCGTCAGGGGAAGGTCCGTGAGGCCGCGCAGGAGCAGAGGCCGACGGCGAGCAGACGACCCCCAAAAAACACTGCACGGAGACCCCATAACGCCTCAACTTCAGGGGGAAAGCTGTACCAGCCCTATGAAAAGGCAGCACAGACTGAAACACACCTCCAAGGATGGAGATGACAGACAAGCGAACTGGCTACCAGACAAAACTCGGCCTTTCTTAAAACCCAGAGGCTCAGCAGCCCAGCAGCCTCAAAAACACCTACATCAACCAAAACCACTCGGCGCACAGAGAGGCCGAGAAATGTGGTCTGCATTCAAGAAGGAAAGAAATTCATCAACGGACCCAGAAATAATAGAAATAATGAAATTAGCAGACCAAAAAAATCAGGAATCTTTTAAAATGTAAGGGAAATCAGGGACAAAAGACGAGAACAACAAATCTTAACAGGTAAGTAGAAACTATAAAAAGAAACAAAAAAATTTCTAGAAATGAAAAATGAGTGAAGTGAAAAATTCACTGAATGGATCTAATAGCAAATAGCAATTAAACACTGCTGAAGGGGGGAAAAAAATCAGCGAATTTAAAAAAGAGGAGTATAAATTAACCAAACTAAAAATAAGTACAAAATATAATGGAAAAAATATAAACAAAGCATCCAAAACCTATAGAAGTCAATCGAGCTAGCAATCCTGTTTGGAGGAGGTATCAAAGGGAAGGATAAAGAAAATGGAAAAGAAAAATGTATGAACACGTAAAAGTCAAAAGTCCTCCAAATTCAATTAAAAGAATCAACCCACAGACCCAAACTCAATGAACCCCAAGCAGTATAAACACACACACACACCATTAAGGCATTAAAGCAAATTTCTGAAAACCAACAGAAAGAAAAAAATTTAAGCAGCCAGAGTGGGGGGAATACCCATTTACACACAAGAAAACCACTGACTTCTCATCAGAAACCACGAACACCAGAAAAGAGTAAAGCAACATCTTTAAAATAATAAAGAAAAAAGACCTTTAACCTGCAATTCTATACCCAATGAAAACTTCCTTCAAAAATGAAGACAAAACACTTTTTCAGACTGTCAACAATGTAACGTGCACTCAAAAAGTGTTCACAGAAAGAAAATGATTCCAGAAAAAAACTGTGATCTACACAATGGAATTAAGACCAGAAGTGGAAAATATGTAGATAAAATAGTGAAGAGGTTTCCCTTCTAAATGTTTTTAAGAGATAATTTAAATTTCTTAAATCTTTAAAAAAACTTTTGTTTAAAGCAAAAATAACAATGTAAAGTATGTAACATTTATAAAAGCAAAGCATGACAACCATAAGACCAAGGACAGAAGAGATGAACTGGAAGTATAAGACACTCGAACTTAAGGATGCATGCCGTACGCCCTCAAGAAACCACTGAGAAAGATGGATGGATGAACAGAGAGACAGAAGATTATCCTAAACTAGATCACAGAAAATCTTACTTAGCCCTTGAGTAAATGACCCTTAAACCCTTTCAATTACAAAAGGCAAACCAAATTTTTATAGCTGAAAAGGTCAAGAACATCTTCTCAATAATAGCATCTGGAACACAAAAAGGATTAAAATACTCACTCAAGATATAGCTGCTGAACTCTAGAATTATTATAATGTACACAGAATAACATGTAACATGGGTAAATTTATGTTTTTTCCAATATTCTAAAATTATAAGTTTTTAAATAATCAAAATAAAGCAGGTAACACAACCTGGTTATTTTATGGGTTATCAGCAGTTATAAAAACTCCAAGTGGAAAAAGAAATCTCTTTTTTCTTATAGTATTCACTAAATAAAAATGTTTACTCAGTAATAAGCCCATTTAAACTAAAACTTTCTCCCTTCGGTAGGAAACAAAGTGTCAAGCAGCCTCTGTGCCTTAAAGTCTAGAAACAGGGGGTGGGGCTGAAACAAAAGAAAGGTAAACAAACGTACACAATGTCTCCAGAGAAATTTTAGAAGTGAGAGTAAACCCTTCAAGAAATCAATCCCAACCACCTGAAGAAAGGAAAGATCAGTGATTCTCTAGCTTAGCCTGGTAGCTACTGGTGACTGATGCCGGATTAGAAGCCAGCCTCCGTCTAGCACAACAACGTTCCTGAAATGCACACTCACCTGCCCCCTCCAGCTGCTCCCCGGAAGCCCTAGGACCCAGACCCTGTCAGCGCGCAGCAGACACACCGCCTAACTGCGGCCTGACTGCTCAGCCTGCAGGACAGACAGGGCACAGACATCCCCAGCTTTACAAAACATGAAGCTGCCACCAGGAGATTCAGAGGTGCCAAGACAAAAATAAAAGATTCTTATGCTACAATAAATTAAACATCCAAGCTACTGAATTTTAGGTATAATTAACTGGCAACTGATTGTAAATGACTGCAAGAAAATTATTTAAAAACTGAAAACTAAAACTTTACTAGCAAAGTTACATGCTAAAGAAAGCAACAATCTAAACAATGGCCCCTTGTACAAAATGCTCACAAACAAGTTAAGGTTGAGGTAAATAGAGTTTAAAAAAAAAAAAAATGGTTTATCTTCACAATGGTAGATAAATGATTCTTGTTGGCTTATAACTTTCAAATCTATACAGCCTCTAACCTGTCCACCCCACCCTACTTCAGTCCTCTGGGGAAACTGAAAGCAAGCTGGTTTCTGGTAGTTTAATTTTAGATGTTGTTTCACCAGACAGCCCTGCAGAGGGGCAGAACAGGACGCCTTGTGAACGAGCAGAACCCAGATCTCTGCACAGGGAACAGCAATGAGACAACAGCTGCCCCAGTAGCCTTTCCCAACCATATCTGTGTCTCAACACAAAAACAGCGTCACACATAAATATATGACCTCATTTACATAAATCTCCTTCTAGCCATAGTATGAGCAGAACATGATTTATTCAACAGGTAACTCGTCAGGCTGAATGAGACAAAGCTCCTAAAAAAAAAAAAAGAAAAAGAAAAGAAAAGAAACACTCTACTATCACTGTGAGAATATATTTCCAGAGTCAAGAAGATCTACCCCGGATAGTGTTGGCTGCTCCAGCAGACATCTGCATTCATACTACCAAAAGTGAGCAAAGAGCATGTCCTGCCTGGAACATTTGTACGAATGTGGAACACTTGTGGGGCTGAAGGATTTACACACCCACTGAAGTCATTGGCCTTCAGTAAAATTAACTTTCACAAATAAATAAAAATAACTAAAGTTTTACAAAAATGATGTAAGTCATCCAAACTGACAAACTCTACAAGTTGTGATCAAGAAACACTTCTTTCAAGCAAGCAAGAAACAATCATTCGATTAGACAGTAAGTCAGATTTGAGAATCCAGTGTGCCCTCCGACGAGAAGGGACGACAGCGATCAAGGCTGGACAGCTGTCCTCATGTGAGTACCCATCAGGTGACATATCCTTATTTACGGTTTAGCAAATACGATCACCTGAGACAGGGTGAGCGGCAGCTGACAACACAGGGACAGTTAAATTCAGCCTAGCTAGCAGTAACGTGACCTGTGCACTCAATGAAGACCACACCTCATTTCCAGTCAGGAGATGGGGTTTTCGTTCACCCCTTCTCAGGTCAGAGTTGTCCGTGGGACAGTTCAAGAGCACTGAAACCGTCTAGATGGAATGGCCCATCTCAAGTTGCTCATAACACCTCTGTGAAGCCCCATGGTCTCGGGCTCTGCTTTCCAGATCTCCGATACCTCCATCACAGGCGAATGTAACATATTCATTTATGAAACAGGGAAAATGAAGATGTACCTGGAAAGCCCAGCTTGCTACACAGAAATACACTGAACTAGGATTGAAAATTTCCTCTCGCTTGCCTTAATACCCGCACACATGCAGTATGGTAACAAACAAGTCAGGTTCCTCATACATGAAATGAGATGGTTCATCGTCTTGTCCAGTCACGTAAATGCAAAGCATTCCTTCCCTTGTAAAATGCCATGGATTTGAAATGTTACAAAGATCACAGACAGAGGAAAGAAAAGGTTGTGCTCAAAAGTCTTCTGTTTAGAGCTTAAATGACACATTTTAATAAATGGTGGTTAGATACAAAGTAAAATACTATTTTTAAAAAACTTTAACTCTTTTATACACACACACACACACACACGATATATGACTATGCTCACACAAATAAAACCTGAATTACCCAAAGATGCTCCCCCACCCCGTTTCAGCCCTTTTCTTGAGATCTCTTGACCACAACTTGGCCAGGGCCCATACACACTACAGTTGCCTTCTAGAAACTTGGATATACAAAAGAGAAACGATATATTACAACCCATTTAAAAGCTGAAATATCATGAAGCTGTTAAAAAGCTGAACACTGCCGCTCAGCGGCCCTGCCCTCCAGGAAGAAGAACCAGACACAGAACAAGGCCCGAGGAACGCGACACTGGCGGAGACGTCACCTACCCCCGGCTGCCATCACCTCCAGCTGCGCCATGACCATGCTGCTTAGCAAGAGCCTGGAGAGGCCACTGAGCTGCAGGCCCGCTAAGCCTCTCTGGGAGGAGAGCCGCCCAAACCTCCGCTGATCTCTGCCTCTGCCTTCTCCCAGAGCAGGCACAGCGATAGCAGCTGAGAGGAAAAAAACACCGCACACACACACTGTTTAAAACTTCTTCCCTCTCCGAGGCTAGGCAGAAAAGGGGAGAACCATACATACTCCTCTCCTCACTCTTTTTTAGGTCTAGCTAGACAGCTGTTAAACATACAAGATATTTTTAAATCGAGCTAAGTACTTGGTTGGGTACCTATATTGAATTGCAGCATAATACTTAAAATTATCCAGTGAGGCAATCATTTGGCTTTGTGATTCCAATTAAAACACTGTATATTTACGGGGATTTTCCATTACCAAATGCCCGAAAGGCAAGATATTCATCTGACCAAAGACACTGTCAAAAGTTAAGCACTGAGCAACTTGTTAACAGAGGTTATAAAATATAATCAAATGTAAAAAAGTAACCCTTCATTAAAAGTATCTTTATGCAGTAAATAAATACATCATTTTAGAGCTCATCAATAGTTTTCCCTCTTCCATATCCACTGTGCAGAAAAGTGTTTAAAATTTGCATCTGAGTTCCATGTCAAATAAAAACAGTCTGGAAAATGTTACTGTCCAAAGTGTTATATGATATGTTTAAATATATAAAGCTGTCTAATGATGTAAATAATAAAACTAAAATCTCCCCCACCCCCCAGAAAAAGTCAGGCAAAAAATACAATTCTCACAAACCAACAATAAGCACATGGGAAACTTCAAACTCACTGGACGTCAAGAAGTCAACAAACAACAATGAGATTTCATGATCTACCTCTCAAACAGGTACATTTTTCCAAGCCCAACATGATACCCTAGCAGTAACAGTACAATCAAGCAGGTTTCTATGACCCTTCACCAGAATGCTGTCAGCAGTTTCTCACAACTAAAGAAAAAGCAAAAAGCAGTAGCTACATTCACCCAACTCCTCTTCCAATGCCATCTTGCCGCACTATGCCTCAGACCCACGCGAGCTCCACGAGTTGGGTGGCTTCATTGCAGCATCTGTCACTCTTCGCACAGAAAGAACCTGAAGCCCAGCAGCTCGCGGGGCCTTAAGTGTGGGCCCTGCTCGCGGCTGGTCGGTGGGAACAACCCGGGATCGGCAGGGTCCTCTCTCCTGACCGCAATCCAGGCCTTGGAGACTGAGGGGCAGGCAAGCACTCGAGAGGCACGAGAGACCCTGCCTGCAAGACCAGCCTGCCAGGAAACAGCACCCGCCTGCACCCATCCCCTGGCCCGAGTCCACGTCAAGAGACAAACAAGTGGCTATGGCCGGAAGGGAGGGCAGTTTAAAAGGAATCTAGGAGAAACCGACAAATGTATCGTCAAACTTTACAAACCCCTTTTAAAAAAGTCAGTTCCCCACAGGTTTTGTGAGGCGCTCATGAAGACCCTCGGAGAAGACGAGGCGGACAGTGGGCCATGTCCACCCCAGGCCGCACCTGCAGCCCCCCGCCCCGGAGGGCTCCCCAGGCTCCAGCCCCGCCTGCCAGGCGCACCCTCCACTCCTCACTCTGGGGCTCGGCTGACCTCCGCCCTTCCCAGTCGCTGCTCAAATGTCATTTCAAGTTTGGCTGGAGAATACAGGTGGAGGGTAGGTTATGGACAGAAAGGTAGGCTGGACCAGGGTCTTGTTGCCAGGGTAAGAGACAGGATCTGTACGCCAGGGAAGAGGCGGCCAGGAGGGATGCCACTCCAGCTGTTTTCAACTACAGCAAGGGACACTTTGCAGGGTCTGGATTCAATTTTGCCACTTAATACCTAGCTACTGAGTGGATTATTCAATCTATGCCTCCCTTTTCATCTGCAGAATGGGTTAGTAACAGTGCTTGAACCTCAAGACTATTATGAAAATTAATGACTTAATTTAAAACGGTACCTGGCACATGGTAAGTGCTCAAAAAATGAACTATTACTGAAGCTTATCACAGTATAACTGACGTGTAATACAGATTGAAGTGGAAAAACCTCAAGCAGAGATCAACTAGGGGCTTATTTCAACTGTCTGAGCAAAGGATTGAGAGAGTCTTCAGGAGGTTAACGTCGAAAAATGAAAAGGAAGATGGAAGAACAGGCACCGTGAGACAGAAATGACAGGACTTAAAAACTTATGTAAATATGAAAGATGAGAGACAAGTTGGTTTCAAAACCAACCCCGCGGTTTTGAGCCTCGGTGACTTGGGAAACAGTGGTGACTGGGAATGTGTGAAAAGGGCACTCGCTGAGTGAGACTATCTCCTTAAGGGCAGTGTGAACTGACCCAAGGTTGACTGCTGCCTTGTACATCTCAGCAGTGTTCACACTACCATGCACATGACAGCTACGCTCCCGTGAAAACAGAAAGGAAAAAAGGGTACAAAAACAAGAAAAAGAGAAGGAAATGGGTGTCGTGGAGGGGGGAAAAAAAAAAACCGACGAGGGGAGGAAAAGCCCAGGGTTCTGGTCCAGGTTCAGAGGTGAACCACATGACAATGGGGAAAACACGCCACCTAGACCAACCATCGCTCCGTCTGACGCCCCCCCACCCCCGTGTCACACACAGAGGGAGCTTGCACCATCGATGCAGGGCTTCTTCAAAATATACGTGTCACTCTCCTTTCTTCCCCGTCTCTGAAGCATCTTCCTAGAGCATCTCTGTTTCTGACAGGTCTGAACCCAAGCTGCTCTGGAGACTTGGGCTCAATAAAACGTTGAACACGGTGAACCACCGCCCCAGTCATTTCCAGCCTCGCCTTCGCATTTGCCTGAGCAGACCTCAGTCAAGCACGCACGACTGTCCCCAAGGCAAGGAGGGCTGGCATCTCCCAGTCCGACCAGGATCACGAGCAAGCCCTGCTCTACTGCGCCTCGCACACATCGTGGGTTTCACTAACTGAAGGTCGGTGGCAACCCCAGTCAAGCACATCTATCAGCATCATCTTTCCAACAGCATCCGCTCGTTTCGTGGCTCCGAGTCACCTTGCAGTAATTCTCACAATATTTCAAACGTTTTCATTATTACTACATTTGTTATGGTGATCTGTGATCTCTGACATTACTACTGTAATTGGGGGGTTTTGTATTTTATGTTTTAAATCAAGGTATGCACTTTTTAAAAAGACATAATGCTACCGCACACTTAACATGTGATAAACGCAACTTTTATACGCACTGAAAAACCAAAAAAATTGTGCAATTCACTTTACTGTGGTGGTCTGGAATCAAGTCCACAAGATCTCTGAAGGTGTCTGTGCATATTTCTCTCTATATATGAGGGGTGTCCACCACAATACAGTCCAAAGCATGCTCCCAATGTTCAATACCAGTTTCCTGTCCTTAAAGTCACCTAGGTTTTCTAGAGCGCGTAATCTTAACTTCTAAGGTATTTTAAAGACAACATTTTTTGAATCACTGTACAGACACTCAGGATAATAACTGGGTATATTATCCCAAGTAAGATTAAAAAAAAATTTTTTAATTAGAAGAGTTGATGTTTTCCATTAATTCTATAGGTATATTTATGATTTCTAATTACAGTACTTTTTAAAATGGCCTTTAAAAGTATTATGTACAACATCAGTTCCTGAAAACATGAGGTCATAACCTTAAACATCTGTGTTAAATTTCTCTGCCTCACTTTGAACAGATTCATGACATCAAATGATCTTCATGAGCACCCCTAACTACTACTGGAAAAGGCTTACGTGTCATCCTCAAAGAGACCTTGATACTCCAAGTAAAGCGATGAGCAGTCTACAGCACGCGCCACAGCAGAGGAGATAATGTAGAAGACTGTTTGAGGACTAAATATGTAAGAACTGAAAAATATGTTTGGGCAAATTATTTTACATTCAGACATGTACAGTACAAAAAAATTTTTCAACTTCAAATATAATCACAATGCTAAAAAACTAGATTTAATTTTAACACATAAAACATTTCTTTTTTTAGTTGAATGACACACCAAAGTAAAAATGTTGATACATGCCAGTAACACTTCTTCCCACTTCCCACCTACAAAGATGTTTTTATTGTCCTTTCCTTTTTTAATTAAAAAATTTTTTAATTGAGGTATACTTGACATTCCCCTGGAGAAGGAAATGGCGACCCACTCCAGTATTCTTGCCGGGAAAATCCCAAGGACACAGGAGCCTGGCGGGCTACAGTTCTGGGGTCACAAAGAGCTGGACACGACTGAACGACTGAACAGCAAAACTACTTGGCATACAGCATTCTACTAGTCTAACGATTGGACGCTTTCTTCTTTTAATTCTTTAGGGAAACCACTCTTAAGGTTTTCTTAAGTAACTCTCAACAACCTAATACCTAAAATGAGAGGAAGGAATAGTTATAACACAATTTCAATTAGAGGCTTATGCTAAACAAAGTGGATCTGGGTTTGTTTCGATATCACTAAAGAACATACCTCTTCAGAGGAGCTTAAGGTAACAACACATCCCTCCTCCTTCCTCCCAGGGCTGCCAGACCCCACTTCCAACCACCCTCGGGCGCCGTCCTCCAGGGAACTGCCTCCATCAGAGAGCCCCTCTCTCTCCTACAATCATCCACCTCTCCCCCTTCCAGTTCTGTCCAACATGTAAACAGGCTCTATTTCTTCACTGTTAAAATCCTTCCTGTAGTCTTCATTCCCTCTTCATGATCAACCTATCTTCTCTTTTATTCAACGAATATTTACTGAGCCCCTACTATGCTCTACACCTAAGCTGTCCAACACGGCAGCCGCTAGTCACAGACAGCTACTCAGGGCCTGAAATGCAGCTGGTAGGAACCAAGATGGGCTGTAAATGCATAAAATACAAGATTTCAAGGACGGAGCACAGAATAACAGAATGTAAACTATCTCAATAATTTTTAACTTTAGCATAATATTTTTCAGATATATTTGGTAAAATAAAACATTTTACCAAACTTTACATTAATGTTTCCTTTTTCTATTTTTTTAAATGCGACTCCTAGAAACTTAAATTACACGATAGGCTTATACTCTGCTGGACAGCACTGTTCTAGATAAAGTCCTCAGCATTAAGGACATAAATGTGAAGACAAAGGGCAAAGTCTCTGTCTCCCTCGAGTCTGCATTTGATTGCTGGTGGGGGGGAAGGTAGCATTCCTCAGACAATAAGTGAACCCCGCAGTATCAGAAAAAATGTCAGATTCATGTTCTGAAGGAAATGAGACGAGGAGAAGAGAAACTGGATGTGGCAGGGAGCCGCATCTTCTCTCCACCTCCCGTCCCTCACCCAGAGAAAAGGCAGCCCGCTTCCCCTCGAGTACAAATTCAGCAGACTGGCAGTGACCGTGCGGAGCACATATGAGTGCTGCTAACAGTGTGGAAAGCACTGGGTTCAGCTACAACTCCGTGAGAAGGCATGCTATGCCTGCCCAGGCTGGAGCAGAGTGGGCTGCCAAATGCGGCCCCGTTCCACAAACTGCACCCCCGCATCCATCCACGCAAGCTAGAGACCTCAGAGGCCTGCCTCTCCCATTTCCACCTCTCATTTCCTCCTGTGCGCACACAATCCAACTACATTAACTCCAGCCTCAGGAATGTCTCACAAACTCACATGCTTACTGCTTTACTCTTTGTTAAGATCTTATTCATTAGCAAACGTTGGGGGGAAGGAGGGTTCTACAGCAGTACCTGCACCTTCTTGTCACCGCTGTCCAAGTTCACTTCCTTAAAAAAGCGCCAAGATCAAAACCTTAAGACATCCAGAGTTTCCAGGGGTGTTTACAGCTCTCTCCTTTCATCACCCTCCATTCTCTCCATCCCATCCTCCCACTACATCCTTCCCCTGAGGTGTACCGACAGCATCTGAGCAGAAGTGGACCCTCTGTCCGGAGTCCTCTCTTTTCGCCTCTCTCCTGCTCCTTGAGGAGATCGTGAGGGCTCCCCTGGTGGCTCGGCTGGTAAAGAATCTGCCTGCAATGCGGGAGACTCAGGTTCGAGCCCTGAACTGGGAAGGTCCCATGGAGAAGGGAATAGCAACCCACTCCAGTGTTCTGGCCTGGAGAATTGGCGTTGCAAAGAGTTAGACGTGGCTGGACGACTCCCACTTGAAATCCTGAACCCAGCCTTCTAACCCCGGTCTCACGTCACCTGCTCTTAGGAGCATCCCCAGAGCCTGCGGCGAGCCACACCAGTTCTCCACTCGGCTGTGAGCAGCGCAGGCGTGGTCCGTGCGGGAGCATCAGCGGGTCCTTACAATCAGCACCCCTGAGGAAGCGCAGGTCTTATCTGTTCACAGAGTCATAAACACGACCATGCCAAGGTTATAGCAGACACTTAATGAGTGAATGAGTGCAGGAAGCTAAGAGAGACCCAGGAACCCCCTGCCCGCAGCCCTTGAGGGGGGACGAGGGGCTTCTCACGAGCCGCCCTCCCGCGCGTCACTGCATCAGAACGATTCCTGTGCGCATCACTGGACTACGAGGCCAGACTGTCTGTCTCACTCACCTCTTTCATGCCAGCACAAAGGCACTCAGTAAGTGTGTTATTCAGTGAGTGAGTGGATGAACAAACATTAACAGACATCAAGTTTCCAACCACAATTTACAGAGGGGCCGCCTGCAACCCAGAGTTGTATTGACTTGTCCAGAAAGGTCAGAGGCAAAATCAAACCGGGAACAATCTCCTATCTGACACCCCAGTACAGGACATCTCCTGATAGAAAGGCCCTGAAGTAGGCGTCTGTTGCTTCCTGGTCACTTGGTCTCTGGACACCCACCACACTTTGCAGCAATCACAGAAGACAAAGAAATCCTCGCTCCTACTCTAAGAGCCGAAAAGCACCTCCGTGCTCCCTGGTAACTGGGGTTTTTGCTAGGGACCCCAGTTTGAACGGTCCCTCCTGGAGGCGCAGGGACCGTGAGGGCACTCCTGGTGAGGAGGGGGCAGACCGCCAAGCGCCAGGAGTGGCATCCTAACCAGACCAGACTGTGGCCTGATCAGACTGTGTCCTCTGCTACCGGCCACTTGGTTCCTACTTATTTTTTCAGCACAGACCCCAGCTTCCCAAACAATTCGGTTAACAGACTTACAGCTTTCCATGAAATTCATTGTCTGCCTAGATTAGCCAAGCCTGAGTTTCTGCTGTCTGCATCCAAGAACCCCGTCACCCAAAAAGGACACTGAGGAACAATTACCCAACATGGGGTGGGGGGAAAGGAGGGTCACGGGAGCAGTGATTTAGCAGTATCACAGGGGGATGAGAAAAGGAATGATGAAGAAAAACCTACCTAAGGCCAAATCAAGGTCTTGCTGGTGATGTTTATGGTAGGCGTATGTGCCACAGGGACAAGCCCGCGACTAGGCTCTGCCTGATGGGAAGGCACCGGAAGTGGTGTGTGGCACCACCAGCCTGGCCCTTAAAACCTCCCATGCAAACCGCCATGCTCTTTCCCAGTGCCATGACTGAATGCCAGAGCCAGGCTGACCTTTGGACACCACATGTAAGCTGAAAAAACGTCCACAGTCTGGTCCCTGAACAGCTGTACAGAGCAGTTACCCGCAGTGTATGGTCACTGGGCAACTGCATGAACCAGAAATGAACTTCTAAACCAAAATCACTCATTTGTTAGGTATGTTTGTTATACCTGTTAGCCTACCATAATGAATACACAAAGCAGTATCTACCCAGAGAGGTTAGCAAATACTTAATAAATGTTATTTCTCACTGTGAAAGCAACGATCAGTGGTATGCCACTTCACATTAGTAAGGATCAGGACTAATACAAAACTACCACCCGAATTAAGAAATGTGTTTTTGGTTTTGAGAGGACAGAATTTTTCTTGGTGAATAAGTACAAGGCAGAGGGTGGGTGGGAGTCAATTAATGTGAATCTTTAACTCAAATGAAATAACTCCTATTTTATATGTATTTCCCTCCTTTGTTCAGTATTTGTGTTCAGAGAAATTCAGCGTACAAATTTTTTTCCAGGATAAACCGTCAATTATATGTACCACAAGCAAGTAAAACCATTATGAAAACAAAGTTATACAAAATGCTGCCTACTCAATAGCTCACTTGGGGCACTTTTAAAAATACACATGTCATCTCAACCTCTGAAGATCTGGATTCATTTAGGTCTGAAATGGGGACCAAGCATCAATGTTTTTCAAAGATTTCCAAGGTCATCAGATTAAGGAGCCCCTCCACTAGAACAAGAATTCTGATTAAATTTCTGCGCTTTAGAACAGTGATGATGGTATAGTACAAAGTACTTTACTACTTGGCATGAAAGCATCATTTCAAAAGTCCCAACGTCAGCTCATCAACTGATGGGGAGGCCTCTACTAAAACCCTTCCTAAAAAATTATCCACAATGTCAGCTCATTGACTGACGGGGGGCCCTCTACTAAAATCCTTCCTAAATCTCTGCATTTTGAGGAACCAAGTCAGCTAAGGAGTCACAATGTGAAAGAAAATGATAGGAAAACAGATTTTTTTAAAAACTCTAGAGAAGAGCGTATTTAAAAAGAAGGAAAATCCATAACAGCCCTTAATGACAAGTATTTCTCAGGAGTGGAAACCTGGGGAAACAGGAGCAACTCTCCTCATCTAATTTATATACACTTTAATCATGTCATTTTAATGCCCATTTTTAAAATCATCACATACCAGTCACTTACGCGAACACACCAACAACAAAGGCTCTTCTGAAAGCATGAAAGTTCCCCTCCGTCAGAACACAGTGGACTCAGTCACCTCCACCTTTGGAGCCACCCACCTGACCCCACACCTGGGCAGTGGTAACCACCCTCCCCACCCAAAGTGCCACATCTGTCATCTCAGTCAGCTTCCCAAATCATCCACACTTCCCAGCTCTGAAGCTGAGCCAGCACCTGCCAACACAATGGCTAGCAAGATCTGGAGCAAGGTCAGTCGACTTTTTCTTAGAGCCCGGGTGTGAACACACCACCAGGCTTTGCTAAGCACAGCCTCCGCTGCAGCTATCGGCTCTGTCCTCCCAACACAAAACAGCCACAGACGACACAGCCGAAGTGGGCGGTGTGTTTACAGAAAAGCAGGCAATGGGCTGGAGCTGGGGTCTGGAGGCTCCAGAGGCAACCAAGGCTAGCGCGGACACCCTGGAATTGTCACACACACCCACCCGCTTACGCGTCTACATATGACAGATTCACACAGTAAAAGTGCATTTATGTACTGTTCATCTAATACCTGTGTTTGTGTTATTATTTCTTTGATATCCAACTATAAAACAAGGCCCTTAAGGACGGAACCGCTACTTCATTCACTGACAGATCTTCAGTGAATGGGCACGTAATTGCACTCAAAACCATCATGGCCAGGCTCAACGATTAATAACTCATCTCATGAGACTCAGGAAGGAGGGGAATACAAAAGAACCAATCTCTCCTACTAGAAGAGGAGAGAGATGGTTCCACGTAAACTGAGGCTCCCCAGTCTAGCAGCAGGCGCCCTAAGGCCCCTGCCAAGGCCATCACCGTCACTGATATGGCAGACAAGCCCTAACCACAAGGAGCATCAACAGTATCAACCAGAGGAGCAGTGTGACTTGTATCAAGAGCTCCACGTGGCCAGTCTCAAGAGAGCACCGCCAATCCCGGGCGTGCCGCTTCCACAGCGAGAAGGACAAGCGTGGAGCCAACACTGCCCTGGAGGGAACAAACCGCGTCCAGCCCCAGCTCTACCAGCTCTCAGTGTGCTCTGGCCTTCCTCAAGGCCCAGCCGCCCATCCTATAAAGCGGGGATGACACAGCACTTGAACACCTATGAGAGAATCACGCAAGCTAACACATGCGAACACACTTTGCAAACACAAAAACACCACCCAATTTCAAAGGTGAAGATTTAAAAGCCGTCATGTTATGAATTCTCAAATGCCAGAATACTAGTATTTTATAGCTAGAAAAGAGTAGCCATTTTCCCATTAACTACCGACTCTTTGCGACCCCATGGACTGTAGCCGGCCAGGCTCCTCTGTCCGCGGCGTTCCCTGGCCACGAACACTGCAGTGGGTCACCATACCCCCTCCAGGGTACCCTCGCCGTCCGGGGGTCGGACCGGGCCTCTTATGGCTCCCGTACGGGCGGCTGGATTCTTTACCACTAGCACCACCCGGGAAGCCCATACTGAATAGAAAACTAATGTCAATTAAAATGTCTTTTAAAAGTCCGCAAGGATCTGAATAGGCTATTTTGATTTTGAGTTTCTGAAAAATGAAAACTGTCATGTTTGTTTCCTGCGCTGCACTCACTACACTATTTAATACTAATGCATTTTTTTAGTTCAACATGTTTTAGAAAAAAGTTTATTATGATTATGTCTTCAGAGATATTACAGTTCTTAGGAAATGGTTAAGTAAGTGCAACATAATTCATTTTATGCAAAAAGGAGTGAACTGAGAGGCCTGGGGCTCAGGAAAACTTTTTCAAAGCCTCAGACAAAATGTTCTTCCATAGTAACTATCAAGAAATATGGATGGCATGTACAGACACTAGCAAGGGTTTTCCTGCACAATTCTACATGCTTTTCCTAATGCCTAAGACATTTGTGGTAGCAGAGCCTACTCACTGTTTTCAACGCACGGGAGTCCTCAGCCCCAAAGGAACCATATTAAGAGTGTTAACATTGACAAGAGCAGCGTGCCAAGTTCCCACCCTCTCGCTGGGTCTATGAGGAAATGGACAGTGATTAGAAATGACCATTCTTATACAGGACTCCCTGGGCTTTCCTATGGACAACTATCATTCTTCTACTCCAACTGGGAAAAATAGTTAAGTTGTCCTGGATACAAGAATAGGCTTGCAAGATTTTATGCAGGGCTGCGGTTGGCGCTACAAACCGGAATACCCCACACACACATGGGTTCGTTTAAAACAAGTCAAATAAAGCTGAAGTAAAGCACACCCTTGGAGAGACCACTCCTGAGGGCCTGACAAAAACTGCGCCTCCCCCAACCATCCACATGCTTGTGGGGTTATCTTTAGCCATTAGCATATAAGCTCCAGGTTAGCAAGGACTCTGTCTTATCCACTAGCATATACTCACCAACAAGAGGAAACGGTTGGCACAGTAAATGCTCACTGGTTTCTCAAACTACCTGACATCCAACAGAACATCCCTTAGCTACTAACTGACCATACAGAGTCCCATCGTTTCTTGTAAGTTGTATAAATTTAATAGAATTGCTTTGGTTTCCCTATATTTATTTTCACTCCAACCTTCATTAAGTGAAAGGGAGGCTGACAGGTTCTGGAACTTTGTAACATACTGCAGTTCCCTTATGAGAAACTTCATGTATTAAACAGTGAGTACATTCAAATAAAACATGAGGGGCAGCACAGAGTCGTCCTAACAGCACGGAGCCCTGCGCCTCGGCGCCCAGCTCGAATCCCAGCTGTACCACTCACTGGCTATGTCCTTTCTCAACTTCCTGCGCCCAGCGTTGCTCATCAGCGAAACAAATGATTACCACAGTGTCAGCTCCCAGTTCTGCAGCCCTTCCACTCCTCCTCCAAGTATTTTCAGAGCAGCGCACACCCGGAAAAGCCTTGCTGTCCACTGTCGGCTCCTCCCTGCAGCTACCTGCTCATGCTCTCTCCCCCTCTCACAGGAAAACAAGGCCAACAGCTATCAAGTCACTATTCATTTCTGGATTTTTTGCAATCTGGAATTTCTACTTAGAGGTCCCACTTATTTATCCAGAAGCAAACTAATTTATACCACCCCCCGCCCACCAAAAGAACATCCTTGCCTAACCTGCCATTTCCACTAACAATACTCTCCATCATCCAGGCTTGCCTTCGCGTTTTCCAACTCTTCTTCATCCTACACCATTATGACTAACCAGCCTGTAATTCTGCCTAGGGTTCCTACTAGGGTTCATAACGATCTCTGTTCTTTCACCTTATAACTGTTCACAGACAGTAAGTTCCATGAGAACAGTGGCAGGCGCCCGTAATTTTCCCAGGTCTCTCAATTTCTAACACCTAATAAAGGGGGTTCTGTACCTAGTAAGCTCAGTAAATATTTAATAAACTAATGCAACCCCGGCTTACTACAACCACCTCCTAAAGAGGCTTCCAGGAGTCCAGAATCCAAACATTTCTAAGGTTGTTAATCTTTCATAAAATGCCTCGTGTATACAACTTGTCTGCTTAGACACACTCACTGACATATTTGAGTACACGATTATAAAGGACTATAGGGTGGACTGGGGAGGGAAGAAAGAACTGGGGCACATTTCCAAAACCCGAGTGCTCTCCAGTTTTTCACAAGCATGTGCAAGAAACAGCCATGTAAACACAGTAAAAGGTGAACTGATTAGTAGGTAGTTCTTAATTAAAATAAGCAAAGGAAAGGAAAGGGGGGCATTCCAAGCTGAGGTAAGAACCTAAGAACTTAAAAGTGTTATGTTTGGGAAACAACACGGGGTGAGGGAGGCAGTTACAGGTTTAACTGTGTCCCTTCAAAATTCACATTCAAGTCTAGCCCCCAAGCACCACAGAATATTTGGAACTGATCTTATTTCAAACCAGGGTCACTGCAGATGTAGTCAGTTAAGGATAAGGCCATGATGGTAGGCCCTAACCCAGTATGGCTGCTGTCCTCGTAAGCGGAGGAAACGTGGACACAGACAGGCACTCGGAGAACACCAGGGGATGACGAAGACGGAGGTCAGAGCCGCGCAACAGAGGTCAAGGCACGTGGAAGACCGCCAGCAGACACCGGGAGCAACGCGCACACCAACCAGACTGTGAGCCGGCAAGACTCAGGCAGCACTGAGCAGCCTCCACAGGGCAGCACCTTCTCAGCAGTGAGGAGTACTCAGACTCAGCGCTCTGCTGGTCTCATGCAGAAAACCTTAAGTACACCTAAAAAGATCAAATTATCTCCAAGAAATATAACTGTCCCAGAAAAGGTCACAAAAATTCACAGGAATGTAAATCTACTCCACACTCAATACAGTAAAAACTCATAAATGTCTAGCACACAACCAGAATTACCAAGCATACAAAGATGCATTGGAAAACATAACCTATAATGAGAAAAATACAATCAATTAAAGGAAATTGATCCAGAATTGACACAGCTGTTAAAATTAGGAGGTAAGGACATTAAAACAGGTACTATAATAACTATATTCCACATATTCATATAGCTAAAGAAGAAAATTTGGGAAACATTTTTTTAAAAGACACAAAAAGAACTTGTACAAATAAAACTACACAGTTTAAGATTAAAAACACATGAGACATTGCAGGAAAAAAAGAAGAGTGAACCTGAAGAAAGCAATAAGAAGTGTTTCAGAATTTCAACTGACTCAAAGCACCTGAAACTGGCTGTCAACACAGAGGAAACAAAAAAACAGATTTTTTAAAAACTGGAAATAGAACTGCCATATGACCCAGCAATTCCACTCCTGGGCATACACACCGAGGAAACCAGAACTCAAAGAGACACGTTTACCCCAGTGTTCATCGCAGCACTGTTTATAATAGCCAGGACATGGAAGCAACCTAGATGCCCATCAGCAGATAAATGGATAAATATACACACATATACACATATATAAAATACACACATACACAATATATATACACATATACACACACATATACACAATATATAAATACATATACACAATGGAATATTACTCAGCCATTAAAAAGAATTCATTTGAATCAGTTCTAATGAGATGGATGAAACTGGAGCCCGTTATACAGAGTGAAGTAAGCCAGAAAGATAAACACCAATACAGTATATTAATGCATATATATGGAATTTAAAAAGATGGTAACGATAACCCTATATGCAGGACAGAAAAAGAGACACAGATGTATAGAAAAAACTTTTGGACTCTGTGGGAGAAGGCGAGGGTGGAATGAGCTGAGAGAATAGCATTGAAACATGTATATTATCAAGTGTGAAACAAATCGCCAGCCCGGGTTGGATGCATGAGACAAGTGCTCGGAGCTGGTGCACTGGGAAGACCCAGAGGGATGGGATAGGGAGGGAGGTGGGAGGGGGGATCGGGATGGGGAACACATGTAAATCCATAGCTGATTCATGTCGATGTATGGCAAAAACCACTACAATATTGTAAAGTAATTAGCCTCCAACTAATTAAAAAAAAAACAAAACACTAATACAAAAATAAAAAGAAAAATTTTTAAAAAGAGAGAGAAATTAAAATATAAAATTAACAGACATTCACTTAGTTCTGGGACAACCTCAACTTTGTAATATAGATGAACTAGAGTTCCTGACAGGAACAGAAGCAATTTTTAAAAGTCAGAAATTTTCTAAATTTGATAAAAACTACAAATTCATAGATACAGAGAGCTCAATAAGCCGCAAGCACAAGAAACATAAAGAGAACCACACAAAGGCACATCATAATCAACTTGCTCAAAACTAATGGTAACAGGAAAATCTTACAAGCAGTCAGGGGTAAAAGGATATATTACACATAAAGGAACAAAGATAAGCATTAAGTAAGATTTCTTAGAAGAAACAACACGAGTGAGTAGACAGTGGAGTAAGTAAACTGTGGAAAGAAAAAAGTATGACCTAGAACTTCTATGTCCAACGAAAATGCCCAACAAAAACAAAAGAAAATGCAAACAATTTCAGATATACAAAAGATGAGAAAATGTGTCACTAATAGACCTGCACAACAGAAAATATTAAAGGAAGTACTGAGGATGAAGAAAAATGAGAGCAGACAGAAAGAAACAGGACATAGACATAAAAATGAAGAACATCAGAAAAGATAACGACATGAGCAGATGTATAGGAGTGTTTCTAGTTAGTTAAGTCTCATTAAAAGATTATTAACTGTTTAGTGACGTCCCTGGTGGCCCAGTGGCTAAGACTCTGTGCTCCCAATACAGGGGACCCAAGTTCAATCCCGGGTCAAGGAACTAGATCCCTCATGCCACAAGTAAGAGTTTGCGTGCCAAAACGAAGATCAAAGATAGTGCATGGTGCAACTAAGACCCATTGCAGCCAAATAAATAAATAAATACTTTAAAAAAAAGATTATTAACTGTTTAAACAAAAATAATAACGTAGTGTGGGGTTTCTAACATACACATAAACTCTATGAAAAGCAGTAAAAAGACAAGTAAAAGATAAATGAGAGTATACTAAGTGGTTATGGTCAATATGCTAAATGTGACGTGAAATGGCAGGATTATTTGAAAGTAGACCACATCAGGTCAAACGTTGGGCTAAATGAAGCACAAGCTGGAATCAAGATGGCCAGAGAAATAACAATAATCTCAGATATGCAGATGACACCATCCTTATGGCAGAAAGTGAAGAGGAGCTAAAGAGCATCTTGCTGAAAGTGAAAGAGGAAAGTAAAAAAGTTGGCTTAAAGCTCAACATTCAGAAAACTAAGATCATGGCATCCGGTCCCAACACTTCATGGCAAATAGATGGGGAAACAGTGGCTGACTTTATTTTGGGGGGCTCCAAAATCACTGCAGATGGTTGACTGCAGCCATGAAAATAAAAAGACACTTGCTCCTTGGAAGAAAAGTTATGACAAACCTAGACAGCATATTAAAAAGCAGAGACATTACCTTCCTCTCAAAGGTCCATCTAGTCAAAACTATGGTTTTTCCAGTAGTCATGTACGGATGTGAGAGTTGGACCATAAAGAAAGCTGACCACCAAAGAATTGATGCTCTTGAACTGTGGTGTTGGAGAAGACTCTTGAGAGTCCCTTGGACTGCAAGGAGATCCAACCAGTCAATCCTAAAGGAAATCAGTCCTGAATACACATTGGAAGGACTGATGCTGAAGCTGCAATCCTTTGGCCACCTGATGCAAAGAACTGACTCACTGGAAAAGACCCTGATGCTGGGAAAGATTGAAGGTGGGAGGAGAAGAGGACAACAGAGGATGAGATGGTTGGATGGCATCATCAACTCAATGGACATGAGTCTGAGTAAACTCTGGGAGTTGATGATGGACAGGGAAGCCTAGTGTGCTGCAGTCCATGGGGTCGCAAACAATCGGACACGGCTGAACTGACTAAGACTGTTACCAGATAAAAAGCAATCACTGAAATTTTTTTTAAAGGGTTAAAGTGAGTAAGTTGACAAAGGAGAAAATATAAAATAAAATAAATTCATTTAATCCAAAGAAGGCAGGAAAGGGCGGGGGGGCGGGGGGGGGGGGAGTAGAACAAGTAACAGAGAAGATAAATAGAAAGTAAGCAGCAGCCTGATCTAAACTGGAACATATCAACAATCATATTAAATGCAAATGGTCTAAATACCCCAACTGAGAGGCAGAGATTTTCAGGCTTGGGGGTAAGAAGGAGAGCACGATTCAACTATATGCTTCCTATAAAATACACATTTCAAACAGACATTAATACATTAAAAGTAAAAGGCTGAAAAAAGATATGTCATGCTAACACTAGTCAAAACTAAGATGACACAGCTATATTAATATGAAACAAAGTATTCTATAACAGACAGAATGTATGACTAGGAATGAAAGTAACTTTACAATGTTAAAGACATCAAAGCATCAAGAGGATATATTCATTCTGAATATGCATGCACCTATCAAAAGAGTTTTAAAATACAAGAAGCAAAAAAAGGATAAATAGACAATTGTATTAGAAAATTTCATAATCTTCTCTTAATAAGTGATAGTACAAGATGACAGAAAATCAACAAGAATATAGAAAGAACACTATTTATGAACTTGACCCAAAAAACGCTTAGACAATACTCCACCAAAAAACAGTTGGACACACAGTGTTTTCTAGCAACACAGCACATTTACCAGGACAGACCATATTATGGATCATAAACAAATCTCAACAAGTTAAAGGGGATCAAGTCATACAAACTATGTTTCTGATGGTAATGAAATTTGAAAGCAACAACAGATGCATGGCAAGTGCCCTAACACTTAGAAACTCTATGACACACTTCTAAGCACTTAGGGCTCAAAGAAGAAGTCAGAGAACAAATGTACTGTGAACTAAAAGAAAATGGAATACACTGTATCATAATTTAGGTAATACAGTTAAAATAATACTAGGTAGAAACTTACAGCACTAAACACCTCTATTAAAAAAGAAGACATCTGATAAGGGAATGAACAAAAAACACAGTGCTGTTTCTAGCAAATAATAGCAAATAGTGCCTGATGGTACCTCTGCGTGTGAATTAAATACATAAATGGAAATAGAAAATATAATTTGAACTAAATATACTATATTTTTTAAAAGAAGCTCTGAAATCAATGACTTGTTTTTTTCTGGCCAGAAAAAAAGCAGAACAGGAAAAAAGCAAACAAAACCCTAAGTTAACAGAATAAAGAAAATGGTAAGCATCCAGAGTAGAAATTAACAAAACAGAAAACAAAAAAACAGCAAGTCAATGAAACCCCAATATCTCTTCCATGAATGTAAGATGCAAAACATCTGAACGGAATTGTAGCACATTGAATCTATCCATCTTTAAGAACAGGACAATGTATCACAACCAAGCTGGCTTTATTTCAGAGATCCAGTGTCAGTTTAATATTCAGAAATCAATGTTATTCACCAAATTAACCTTAAAAAAAGGACAATCATACAGTAATCTCAAAATCCAACAACTATTTTTGATTAAAAAAAGAAAAAATTTTCAGCAAACTAGAAATTCATCTTCCTCAATGTGATAAAGGACATTGACAAAAATTCCACAGCTAACATCATACTGAGTGGTGATTCAATGTTTCTCTCTTTAAAAGAAGACAAGGATGTCCTTTTTCAGCACCTCTATTCATCACTGTATCCTATATGCACTCTACATTCCATGGAGGTCCCAGCCAAGACAGGAAGGTGAGAAGAAATATAAGGTAAGCAATTGGGAAAGAAGCAGCAAAACTGGCTCTCATCATAAACAGAATTATCCAGGTAGAAAATCTGATGGAATATACCGAAAAGCTATTAGACTCACAAAGAGGTTTAAGCAAGGTTGCAGAATACAAGCTCAATACACAAAAATCAGTTGGATTTTATATACCAGCAACTATAATCATAAACTGAAGCTTAAGAACTATTTATCATAGCATAAATACTTTTATAGATCTGACAAAAGATGTGCAAGGCTCATACACTGAAAATTAGAAATATCAGAGAAATTAAGGAAAACTCTAAATAGATTTGTCAGTTTCCTATTTGCAGAAACTGACAAAATGATTTGACAATTTACAAGGAAATGCAAAAGACCTAGAGTAGACATCACAATTTTGGAAAAGAAGAAATTGCAGGACTAACACTACCACTACCAGATTTCAATACTTAATTATAAGGCTACAGTAATAAAGGCAATATGGTATTGGCGTCAAAACAGACAAATGGATTAATGGAACAGATTAACGGAAAAGAACAGAAAGTCCATGAACAGACCCACACCACATGGACTGATTTTCAACAAAGACACAAAAGTAATTCAGTGGAGAAAGGATAGTATCCCACTTGCAGAAAAAGTGATCTATACCTTGCAGCACCAATTACAAACATTAACTCCAAATGGATCACAGACTTAAATGTAGAACCCAAAATTATAAAATCTGGAGGGGGGAAGAAAACATGGGAAACCTTTCAGATCTTTGGACAGTTTTTAAGTTTTCCAAAAGTATGATCCACAGAAGAAAACAAATCAATGAATTAGATTTCATAAAAATTGAAAATATCTGTTCAAAGACACTTAAAGAGAATGAAAAAATAAGCCATGAATTAGGATAAATTATTTGTAAATCATTTATCTGGTAAAGGACTTGAATCTAAAATAGATAAAATTATCGAAACTCAGTAATAAGGAGAAGAGCGAGGGAAAAGTAGGACCAAGGATTTGAACACTTTACCAAAGAGGACATATAAAGCACAAACAAGCCTTCCTAAGACTATGTGAAATAATACTTATATCAAGAATCTTATCCTAGTTCCAATCAAAAAAGGATCACTTCCTCCTGTGAATTTCCACCCCTCCTGCAGCACAGATATTTCACCACTTTCCATAACTGTATCACACAGTTACATAAAGACTTACGTCAATTACCTCCACTGAACTACAAACTCCGTGAGTGGAGGAACCCAGGTCCCTCTGACTATGGGAATGAATAAAGCATTTCTGTTCATTTTATTTTTATTGCAGTTTTATTGAGATACAATTGATATATAGCACTGTGTTTGTTTTAGAATACATCTTCAGTAGACATGCCTAGGAAAAATGATCAGATATTAAGGTTTAATTTTTGTTTACATTCTTTGCAAGGATGTTAAGACTGCCCAATTAGCATGCCCATCTGATTTAACCAGACCCTTAAATAAAAGACATAACAATTAAAGGGGTAAATTTTTTAGATAATTTGATATAGACATCTAAAATTCACACATGGATTATTTTTGGTACCATCGTGTGTTTCAGTGCTTTAGGGTCAAGAGGGACAGAGGAAAGAAAGTTTAAAACCCTTACGCTTTAACCAACAGACAGCACAAGGTGAAGAACTTGAGTTGCCACAAAACCAAGTGAAGAAAAGCCAAAGAAAATTAGAGCCAGAACAGTAAAACAGCAGTTCTGATTTTAAGGGAATGACACCAGCTGGCTTAGAAGCTCAGGCACTGCAACATCTAAGACACTGAAGCCTTGATCACTGTGACCACCTATACAGGATAATAGTAATACCAGAATGGTTACTTGTGTTCAACTGCTATCTGTTCTTCACACTAAAATGTTCTTCCTTCCTATTACTCTCCAGCTATTTGAATTAAGTCATATTTAAAACCTTAACGGAGTTCCATGGGCTTTCTCAAAAGCCTTTCCCAGACTACTCAACCTGTTTCCTGTGCCCCAATCCTCAAAAAGCCTGGGATGTCTTTTTCCTGTTCTCTTTCAGATAAATACTTACGGTACTTTCTGTATGACAGTCATGTTTTCATCTAAGTCTGCATGAGTTTACTCCTCACCTCTTAGGTTCTTTGAACGAATCACTGAGATTTTAATTTCCTACAGACTCGCTCACCAAACTACTCATTAAAAACTTAATGTAAAGTAAAGATACTAACAGTACAAGCAATAGTTAAAACATCTGACTTAAATCAGAAAGACAGTAGTAACAAGAGGTGATGAGTAACAACCTGATCTTCCAAATGAACCAAAGAACACGAAAGAGGGGCTTCGAGTTATGCTCCTTCCTACCTGCTGGACTACATGAGCAGTACCAGATAAATTCTGCTCCAAAATTTGCACCAGTTTATTAAACAAAAACATGTACCTTTATAAAAGGTCAATCATGAGAAATATCGAATCTGTTACTTTTTGCAATGGTACTATTTCTAATCTGAAAAGAAAAATCAATTTTACTGAACAGAGTTTTAGAAAACCTGTGCACTGTGCTGCTCCCTGGGTTATAGTTTGACAACGCTAAAGTATTTTCCTTTTTGTAATAAAGTATTTAATTAGATAAAAATTTTAAACAATTTACTTATATAATTTAATACACATATTTTGATTACAGGTATTTAACAAAGCAATCAAATCCTTATTTCCACTTCTGTTCTAAAATCCGCCTGCCCGCAGTGAGTGGGAACTGCTGCAGATCATTAAACACTCATTTATCAATGTCTCTCACCAGGCAACACAATGCAGCAGGATAGCACATAGAAACCATCCTGAACCCCAGCAACAGCGGCTAATTAGCATAGCCTACCACTGAACCGACTCCATTTGATTGGAACTGTTAGTCGGAATGCTAGCCAATCAAACTAGGTTATGCAAATAGCCTATTTTAGTTGCCAGGGCAGAGCTACTTCCCAACGTCCAATAGGAAAACAAGCAATAAACAAGAAATGAAATTGAGCTTTGTCACATTTTCAAGTTGCTGTTAACACTTTCAGGGTTAGAGCAAATTTAACACAAACTATAAAGGATTAGAATCATATTCTATTTTTCACTCCAAATGAAGTCCAATGGTAATACACACAGAATACAGTTAATGTAGTGTATGTGTTGTAATTTTAACTTTTTACTATACAGTTACGAGTTTTTCTATCAGAAACTGCCATCAACATTTTAACTTTTCCCCCCACCTACTCAAAGGCAGACAATATGTAAATCTCTTTCATACATTCAAGTATATTCTCATATTAGAGAAATCCTATAAAGCATTTTTATTCTATTACAAAAAACCTAAACAAAAGGTGGGCGTAACAGAACACATGGCTCACTGGAAGTCTGAAACAAGCTTTATCAAACTGAAGAGAAATAACATTATGGTTTTGGTTATGATATATGCAAATATATAATTTCAAAATAATTTTAAAATTACAAAACCCCAAGTTATTATTAACCTATAGGGCTCAGAATATACAAGCTGGGAAATAATACTCATATCATGGAACCAAGATCAAGATATAAACACAATATTATATATATAAGCACATTGTATTCAAATGTAAAATTTCTAATAATGAGTAAAATATTTAAAAAACTCCTACTGTCAGTACGACTAACAGCTACAAATACAGTCTTCAATCCAGTAACTAAGTATACTCTGTATACTAACAGCTACAAATACAGTCTGAAAGAGCATCGGCGTTCTGACAATTGTTAGTGGTTGAGAGAACGTCTTTAATCTCACATATTCAGAGAACTGCTTTGAAATATGTCAAGGAGACACATTTCCCATTTGTGCCTTATGACTGTGTCTTTATAAAAGATAAAGTTTTATTTTAAAACAGATCAACTTGTCCCACCTATCCTAGCAATTATCTCCTAAATGGAGTATGGATTCATCCCACACCAAGTCATCAGAGATTTTCAAATATATTTTCCCACAGAATGTCTGTTAATGTCTCCAGAAAGACTTCTAGCATTTGTCAAATATACTGAATTAAGACAAAGAACAGATTTCAAGCATCAGATTCAAAGAAAACAGCATGTTGCTCCTATCTCCACCACTGCAAGTTATCTTCCCCCTTAAGAAAATTGAAGCCACTTTTCCAGCATCTCCAAAGCAACCACCACCACCCATGCTTCTCTCCTAATTTCTTCCCATGTTCTACTTAGCAGTTCTGGATGAAAGTCATTTAAAAAGTCCAATGAAACCACCAACTAAAGTCAGCTTCTTAGGGGCCGGAACTTTAAAGCTGGAAGAAACCTTAAACACCATCTAATACTAACCCCTTGTTCCAAAAACAAACTATACTTTTAGAAAACTAGTGCATAAGATCTATAGATGAAAATCAAAGCCCTCCCAAATACTCTAACAATATCTGTAAATAATATCAGACAGGTACTAGTAAATCTCATGGTTTGCTACCCATATGAAAATATATAAAAATATAAATGTTCAAAAAAGGTTAGCTCAGAATCACTCTCAATGCCATCATATGACAAAAGCATCTACACTAACCAAGGCTTACTTAAGAAAAGGTGGAAAAAAATCACTCTAACTGAAAGACTCAATCTTACTTCCTCCTTCAGATATCATTTGGGTGGGTGCTTAATACTTGGAACCCTTTACAAGCCTCCTTTAATGTGTGTATGTGTGTTTAATACTTTGAACCTTTTACAAGCCTCCTTTAATTCCTAAGGGCAAGGGCAAAAGAGAGAAATAAGAGAGAATTTTAAGTCAATTTCATTCACACTCCTGCCCATAAATCTTTAATATCCTGGTCATTTCTCCCAGGTTCAAGCTTCTTACTTCCATCACATCAATAAACTGATCCTAATCCAGACCATCTTCCAATCTACAGCAGTTTAAAAAAAAATTGTTTTCCATGTAAACAAAGACTGTTCTCAGTCCACCTCTTAAACATCCTCCATATGACAAAATTTTCCATCCTTAAAGAAGAAAAACCATTAAAACCTTGGCACTTTTATTTTCGTTTGGGACCTAGAGACACAAGGAAACATCATCTGCCTGGTGACAGATGCTCTGGGATAAAACATCCTGAATTTAAATGTTGTTCAGTTTATCATCAGTTCTTTTAAAAGTTACTTAAATTGTGGAGTTTAGGAAAATATCAACAACTACTACTTTTGGAATCAGAAATTAAATATTGAAAATGTTTCAAAATAGTTAAATCACTAAATTAGAATCTTCATTACATATGTATTTTAGAATTTCTAGTAAAGAAAATACCGTTTTCTAAGTATAGAATCAACCATTTACTTTTTAAAAATATAGTATTCCAGTTACATTGTAAGAAGAAACATATTTGGAAAAATATAACTGGTAACTTCTCAAATCTGCAATTAATGATGCTCAAGATATATAAACAGCCTCTAGCCTCTCAATGTGTAACAGGCCATTATTATGACAAGTAATAAGTCATCCAAGATTATCTCAAATGATAAACCACACTGTACCAACAATTTTATATTTTAGGGAGAACTACAATGCAGCTTTACAGTTTTGAAAAATGGAAAGCATTTTTCCTTTTAAATCTGAAGCCATCTAATCTGGAAAAATATTCAAAACTTTTGAGCAACTACTTCAGTCCAGTCTGTGACGCCTCACCACATGTAAAAGTGAGGTGCCGTCACACTGCCTTGCAAGACATCCTTTACAGAAAGACGTCGTCCAGTTAACATCTGTCCCCTCCAACTTGAGGGCAACTCTGATGCCTTCCCACCCTCCTCCTCCTCATGAATCTGCCTACAGAAACTGAAGGTAAACTGTTACTTAAATCTGGATTATGGACAGAAAGTTTTAAATCTTGGATTATTCTCTACCTTTGTGGATCAACTAATTCACATATGGGAAATGGTCCCATCTTCATCCTCCTTCCCCTTCCAAAACAAAAAAGGCACTCAAAACATTACAAATACTCACTGCTGTATATTAAATATACTTTTACTCCCTCATCAGCTATTATGGAAATACTAAAAGCTGATTGATCAAGCCTTTATTTAGCTAAATGTTATCATCATTAATGCACACAGCCGAAACAACAAAAAGAGATTTTTGCAAATTAACTTTGGGGTTAAAAACTTTCCTTGGATTGTGCTCAAATAAAATATAAGGAACAGGTTCATCTTTCTTAACCATCCTCACCTATACAAACTGCATTAAGAATTTTATCGATTTCCATGAATATGAAAACATGAGTCTCTCAGTTGTGTCCAACTCTTTCAGACCCCATGGACTGTAGCCTGCCAGCCTCCCCTATCCATGGGGATTCTCCAGGCAAGAATACTGGAGTGGGTTGTCATGCCTTTCTCCAGTTGGGATCTTCCCAACCCAGGGACCAAACCCAGGTCTCCTACACCACAGGTGGATTCTTTACCATCTGAGCCACCAGGGGAGCTTCCAAACAGAGCCCAAACCAAAAATCACAAAGGGAGAAACTGAAGTACCGATGTTGACTCTCAAGAGAGCTATTTCTCACATGGGCAACTTTAAGTGCTATACTATAGGTGGGTAGTGGATGGAAAGTTTTACTGAGATCACAAATTTCACCTAGTTCTTAACATTTACTACCAGAGAATCAAAGACAGCAACAACTGCTTGAAAAAATCCTTTAAGATAACCAGCAAGAGAAATAACAAACACCACACCCAGAAGCTCAGTTTCCTAAATTGAGGCTGGAAAGTACTTTCAAAAGGAAAAATCTACAGCATAGATGGACTAAGCATACTTGTTCATCATATCCTCCATATCTACCAACATAGCAGTTAAAAGTCACAAAAATAAAATCAATTCAGCAGAGCATGGCAGAGAGATTCACTGCAGTGAGCCGAAAGTTCTGACAGATTTCTTCATGACAAAAGGCCAACAGGATCATACCAATTATCAGAAGAGCATCAGAAAGACCCAGAGCCGAAAGCTGACATCAAGAACCACAGCAGAAGCAGCAGGTGCCATTCCGGGTGCAGAAGGAACAGTGGAGCAGAAAGAGAGATGGCCGAAGGGGCCTGACTGCCAGACAACTATTTGCTGTGGTCAGCCTCTCCCAGCAGCTCAAAGAAGCGACCGCAGAGTCAACACACCTAGTCTCAGCCACTCAAACACAGAGGACAGTCACCCCCAGGCTGAGGCAAAGACAAAAAAGCCCTGGAAGACACTACGCCACCCACCAAGGAAGGGCTCATCAGGAGCAGCAGAGCTGCACTCTGCTCCCTGAGGCCTCTCACCTGGCAATGAAAGGGCGAGACCCCTCTTGCCAAGACCCCCATCCACACCCACTGAACTGAGGCCATCTGCCTGGCGTCTCACCACAAACCCCAAACCTGCATTTGCCCCCCTAACTGGGAGAGAAGCTGATAATGGCACATGGAAGTCAGATTCTTGAGTGGGGCAATAGGGGTTATAAGTATTTTTCATTAAAGTATTATAAAAGAAGGCCTTCTCATAGACCGAACGAAGGTGACAAGTATTGTAAACAATTACTCTGCCTCTGATTTAAAACAAAATTTTTTGCCCAGTGAAAATTTGCACAGCACACAATTAAATCATTTTTTAAAATCATCATGACATTACACTACACCTCCAATCCCAGTGTTAACATTCCTCCTTTGCGTGGAAGAAGCTTGGTGACATACATCTCCTTCTCTAGGTCCTAATCCACTCAGCAATTTTCCAGTACAGTTTTCCTGTTTTTAATTTTCAACAGAAACTCAAGATAAAAAACCATGGAACTCAATTACAGTTCAAGAAAGGTATGTAAGCGTATATCCTTATATACAACGTAAAAGTCACTGTCTGGAGGACAAAGGCTGTGAGATAAAAATAAAGGGAACCAAAGCTCTCATTTTGTATCTTGGGAAAACAAGAGAAACTGTCTAAAACGGACAGGTCAAGAAAGAGAGTTTTAAGTCAATTTTATAAAGTTGTAATAATAACAGAAAAAATTTAAACGAGAAATAGAAATTGGCAGAAAGAAAAGCACACAGAGCCCTTTGATTTCCTCTTTCTGACAGGACAGTCTTTAGTTTCTTAAATAATAAAATAGATCTATAAACACATTACTCTATTTAAAGTGATGTTAAGTAACCAAAGGAAGAATTTAAAAACTGAATATTAAAAGGTGTTTTGTCACTAAGGAGTGAGAATGAGGAAAAGGAAAACTGCTATTTCATTTTTACTTCCAGAATAAAGTTTTATTAACTATACACCTGTAAACTCAGTAATTAATGCTTAATAGGGAAAAAAAGTACAAATCTGATTTTAACATATCATTTTAAGCATGGCTTAAAAAACACTACTACTAGTAAGGGTGAAAAAAAGGTTGGTTGTAACCAGGAGGTTCTAGAAAAAGCAAGCATTCAACAAATTTTTTAACTTTTATAACTTTATATGAAGCAGATCTAGGTTTCTATTAACAAATAGTTTACATTTTCAAGTATCTACTTTCTGACTACTTGCTCCCATGTATATATTGTGGATAATGTGAAAAAATGGAAGTAAACTTATTTGTGCAGCTCCTGAATCTCTAACATAGGCCCACTTAACAATATGGATGTCTACACTTTTTAATAAGACAGGCATTTAAAGGACACAAAGGCTTCAACCAAGCTAAAGAGGGACCAGTCAACAGCAGCTTGATGTTAAAGGAAAAGGGAGAAAACCCACAGAAAGAGAAGAGCGTCTTAAAAGATTCCTGTGGAGTACTTCAAGCTACACTATCAAAACCTTAAGCAGTAACTTTTTACATCAGCTTTTTTTAGTTTGGGTTTTCCTTTTAAAGAATCTTACTGCTTAAAGTAAACCAAAATTTATTCTAACAAACTTTTAAAACAATGGCCAGGTTGATCCATTTTCTAAAACTATGAAAACCAAACTCCATCAAAGTATTCCTACACTCAAAACAAGTATTTTATTTCACTTGAATCTACACTTCAAATCTGTCAATAATACACTTTCTTCACCACTCAAATGTGCTCGTTTAAGAACACGTTTCTTTTGAAAACAGTAATTACTTCCACAGACTTTCCAGAAAAGCTAATACAGATAAGCTTACTGTATCTTATCAACACCAAAGAGTAAATAATTTATGAAGCCTTTGGGAATCCCTGTAAGAGAGGATATACAATACAGCAAGTAAAAGGTCACCCCCATCAACAGATTGTTAATGGATTTATTCTCATTTGTTCAACAAATATTTGAGAATTGATTACATTTTCAGGCATTACACTAATAAATAAGCCCTAGACCCTCCATACAAAAACTTAAACTCCTGTATAAAATGATACTATGAACAAAACTAAAAGACAAATGTAAACCAGAAAGTTCACCAGAAGTAAAAGCAGGACTATGCTGGCTAAGCAAGCTCCATCCCTGACTAGCTGTGTGACCTGGGGCAGGCTACTAACTTCCGGCTGGGTTAATCAACACACCAATCTAAGAGTCACCATCAAGAAAAACTGAGTTAATAAATGTAAATCATTTAGAATGGTTCCTGACATTTAACAACAGTCAATGATGAACTCTCAAGAAAATGAAATTTAAAATAATAAAATATTTGCAAAATATCAGCAAAAAATACTAAAAGGAAAATCACAGATCATATAAACACATACTCAACTGCACTAATATTCAAGTAAAGGCAAATTAAAGTGTTATGTTATGTTTTGTCTATCAAATTGTCAAATATTTTTAAATATTCAGGATTCTACAGTGTGGTAAAATTGTTCTGTACAGCTGGTAAAAGCGTAACCTGTTCTTTAAAAAATACATTTGAAAATATGTATCAGAAGTCTTAAAAATGTACATGCCCTTTAACCCAATAAATGCAACCTCTTAAGACTAGAACTAGGGCAATAAATCACACATGAACACAAGGTCTACCACAACATTCACTTAAACATTATTATGAACTAATTAGCAACAATGGGGAATAGTAACTGATTCGTAGAATACTAATTACTCATGAAAAATGATGCTATTAGAGAGTATTGATGGGGAAATGTTTAAATTTTAAAAGACCAGAGAAAGTAAAAAGTGACCCCCATTTGCCTCCTCAATCCTGTTAAAAGGAGCCCCACGTAAAAAGGGTATAATAGGCAAAAATACATAAACTAAAAAAATAGTGATATTCTGATTATTTGGATTATTGCTGATTTTCATTTTCTTCTTTACAGAAGTTCTATCTGAACTCAAATTACTTTTAACTAAAAATACTGTAAACTGGACTGTGGTGGTGATAGCTGCACAATTGTAAAAATTCACTGAAAACTCAAACTTATAAGATGCATGAATTTTATGATATGTAATTTGTCAAAGAATATTCACAAACACACACAGGGCAGGAAAAAGTCCTTGCCCTCAAAGAGAAAACAAAAATTACATTTCATGTTTTACTGAATGGGGAAGAGGGAGAACTAAAGTATCTCTTTAACAATAAATCTGCGTAACTGTAACAAAATCTTTTTCTACTAGACTCATGTAAAAATGGCTATTAGATAATCACTTCAAGTATATGAAAAAACAAAATGTTATCAGTTTTTCAAGTAACTTGGTTACCAGAAAAAACTCTACTCCATCACATTTCTTTCCCTATCTACCCTGCTCCTGCGAATAAAACCTGAGTAATACCAATAAGTAGGAAAAAATCAGCATAATTCCAATGCCTAATAAATAAAAGTCCTTCAACACAATTTTAAATTACGTAAATGAGATGAATTTTAATTAACTGTTAAGTCTGATAAAACCTGAAACATTACACAGGTGATTTGAGAAGATAGGTCAAATTCTGAAAAAAGGGTAAATTTAAGAAAACGCAAGCTCAAAATAAGCATAAATAGCATGGTAATAACAACTGAGAGGGGAGAAAATAAAAATAATAGAAATAGACCACATCTATCAGACACAAGCTATGTAAGCACTCAGCACTCCGTTGTGAGGTTTTATTGCTATTACTGTGCTTCCTATTCCCCTATTCCTGTGAAGAAAGTGAAATGTGGAGCTGTGTATTTTGTTCTTGTAGTTACCCAAATCCATTCTGTTTTCCTTTCTTCTCATCATATGTCTGGGGTGAAGAAGCATGACCTACTGTTTCCCCTACTTGAAACACCACTGAAATTTAATTACCAACTTTCCCTCCTCCCCCTCCTCCTCCAAGCATCCAATTTGAAGAAATCTTTTATTTCCCATTAGTAACTGATGCAATCAGAACTTTATTCTTTTTTTATGTTGTTGTTTCTACTGTATCTTCATTGCAGAGAATCTAGACATTACATATTATACTCATGCATAAGCATCATTTAAGTTCCACAAGTACCTATTTAAAGCTCCTTTTATGTCAGTGTCCCTGCAGTCTCCTTGGTTGCCAAAGTATATTCCCTGGTAGATTCCTTAAGAAGTGCTCAAAGAAAGAACAGCCTCCAAATTCACACTCACATTCATAACATTTTGTTTGCTGTTTTCATACTTGAGTCAATTTAGCTGGATATAAAACTCCTGGCTCTTATTTGTTCTCCTTGTGTTTATTAGATGTTGTTATTCCACTGCTTCCAGAATAAAGCTCTGTTATCAAAACCAGATAATCCAACACTCTTCCCCTTAAAGATTTGGATCTTTGCCTGCATACTCCCAAGAATTCTCTTCAAAGTCCAATAATGTTTAAAGAATGTATCTACATGGTAGTCGTTTCTGGATCAATTTCTCCAAATATATAACTTTTCAAATGTAGTGGTAACCCTTTTTCTTTTTCTTAATTTCAGGAAATTTACCTGAATTATAATTATTAGAATTGACCAAGTTTCACTGCTCTGGTTCCTCTTCAGAGACTCTGGTATTGCTTCTATGTCGATATTTCTTTGCCTCTCTTTGGTAAATGTCACCTTTTCTAGAACATTTCTTTTTCTTCAATTCTTTTTTTGTTAAATGTTTGTCTCCTATTTATCTTCTGTTTCTCTGAAGACATTTTCTATTGTTTGTTTCACTTTAGCATACCTTCTAGTTTAGCTTCATTTTTCAAATGATTCTTTATTTCTCTTTACCATTTCTAAGATTTCCTTATTCAGATTTCTGTTGCTCTTCCACACCTTCCCAGGTGGCGCTAATGGTAAAGAACCCGCCTGACAATGCAGGAGACGCAAGAGGCTTGATCCCTGGGTCAGGAAGATCCCCTGCAGAAGGAAATGGCAACCCACTCCAGTATTCATGCCTGGAGAATTCCATGGACAGAGGAGCCTGGTGGGCTACAGTCCATGGGGTCGCAAAGAGCTGGACACGACTGCACGACTAACAGTCTGTATCTGTATCATCTTCTAAATTTGTTTGAGTCTGAATTCATTAGAAACATCAGGCTTATAGTTTTCATTTGTTTTATAAACATTTCTTTCCAGCATGCTTTCATTGTCTGCAAAAATATTTTTGTCTCATTCCTTTTTTCTTACGAAAGTAAGCTCTGGGGGAATTTGACTAAGTCAGTTGTTCTCTTTCATGCAAAATAAAAAAAAACTTTTAGGAAGCTGGAGTGGATTTTCCAGGTTCAGTAAGTCCTCCTCTGTTTCCCTCAAGAGGAAACGAAGCGTACCAAAACACAGTCTTATGGCTGAGGTCTCCTGTACTTTCGCCTTCCCCCTATCTTACTTGCCCTTTCCCCCTTCTCCCGCATGGTCTCCATCCTGTTTCATTTGGATTCCATTATCAGCACCGTCTCCTCAGTGTGGGACTCTGACCAGGAAAAGAACTCGAACTGGTCGGTTTTGAAGATTCATAGGCACCAGAAGGCTCTAACCCCACAGAATTCACTGCGGGCCTCTGCTATCCGGAGAACTCACAAACATCTCTTCATTTTAGCTGCTGTTCTCAACCTTTCTTGCCACACTTTGCAGGGACTTTTTGTTAGCTAGCTTGGGGTTCTCCTGTTCTCAAGTCAGAGTTTGTGGTGATACTGTTTTAGAGAAAGTGCCTATCAATTTTTGGTTTTGCCATGCTAGTTACTCTGTATTTAGGGAAAACTGTCAAGATTCAAGAAACTGTGTCCTACTGTTATCTTCCCAGATCTCAAACATTCTTCTGAAGGTATATTTAGCAAGTATCCCTAAAATTTAAAATAATGAGTGTGAATCCATTTGCTTTCACCGAGGTCTTGAATGAAGGTGCTAAGGCCTAAGAAACACAACATTACAACATGGCTAACCTCAGGTTTTCCACCATCTTCTCTATAAAAATCCTATGTTCTCTTATGAGACACACACCTGATGCAATCATTATTAATCGCTTTCATCTAGAAACCAGAAACAGTTAAAAAAGAAAGAAAGAAAGAAAGAAACATAAAAGGAAATCGAAAATAATGTGAAACTCTTAAAACCACCTGAAGAAATTTATTAAAGCAGACATTCAGAGTAGATATATATTTTCTAAAACAGAAGATTCTTCTCTTTGCCAGCTGAATTGGAAACTTATTTTCAACTATAATACTCACTGCTCACAAAGATATATTAAAAAGACAAAGATTGTCTAATGCTAGTAAGTATAAACTGGTACATTTACCAAACACCTTTCTAAAGAGTTGTATGAAGGGTCTTAAAATTTTTTAAGCCCTATGAGCTAAAATATTTACACTTCCAGGGACAAACTACAAGGCAATAATTCAACATATGAACAAACACTCATGCACAAATGTTAGTACTTTAAAAAAAAGTGAAAAGGAAAACTTAAAAAAATGTCCCCGAGACATCTAACTTAACTATGAAATGAGCATATAAAGAAACAACTTCCAATCACATACTTTAAAATAAATTTCTAAAATAGTGTGCCCTCAAAAAGTTATAGTTCAGAATGCTCTGAATGTGCTCCAAGTTCAAAAGAACAGCAGACCACTATAGTTAGTAAGTTTTTGATGATATAGGGAAATGTTCACAATATAATGCTGGGCAATAAAAGAGAAAATATAAACAATATGAAAACATATTCTGCCCAAGCACACCAACCTATTCAGATGATCTTAATAAAAAATGGCATCAAAAACAAAACACTGTCAGAGAAAGTGCCCTAGCACAATGGGCAGTAGAACTCTGTGTATATTCCTTCCACTCATCCATAGTCATAAATTTCCAAATTTTTTCACTGATACTACATTACCAAGTTAACAGGGAGAAAACTTGAAACCTGAGGGCAAAAATAAATCCACTGGAATTAACCATTCACCAAAAACCATCAACTTGTTGAACTATTAAGCACAAAATCAAACCACTCAAGATTAAGAAATGAATAAGAACTAAAGAAAAGGGAAAACACATATAGAAAAAGACTATTTACACAGGACCACATGAAGAATAAGACCAAAAGGAGTCAAATGGGCAATACACTCTCACATATCAAAATGCACAGACCCTTTTATTCCCCTCCATGCACCCTGTGTATACAAATGGGACTACAAAAGTTGATTTTATTTAAGTTTACAGATCTGACTTCTAACTGCTATATAATATTATACTATGTCATACTCCGGTGATCACTTAAGTATGCAAACTTTGCCCCACAAAACTCACATTTTACTCACATTTTACTCACATTCATCCTCAAAGAGTTATAGTTCTGTATGTTCTAGAACTATTTCAAGCTTTCAAATAACTAGCTTATCACTGTTATTAAAAAAAATATATTTCAGTTGTTAAAGAAGCCCAGCAAAATAAAGAATAGTATCATCTGCTGTAACCAACAGCTTTTCCAATTAATGTTCCACTGAATGTTAATAGGTATAAATGAGAAACAAAAGGGGAGGTTCTTTTACCAAATAAATTTGAAAAATGCAAGCACTTCTATGTTAATGTGCACAGTGATCTCTGAGGCAGTATATTTTCCAAATTTAATCTCCTAAGTACTTTCTACATTCTAAATAAACTGAATTTGGTTACTGCTTAATTCAAAGGAGTAAGGAGTAGCTCCTAGGTTCTCAAGATGATCGCATGCTTGGTAGAATGGTGTCACTCATCGCTAACAGGAATAAATAAGAGAGGAGCAAGTGTGTTCAGGAGAGACATCTAGGAGGCAGTTATGTGATTCTGGAGATGAGAAGAGTGGGACACAAAAGCAGATTTTGACAACATGTAGGTATCAGGTGAAGACATTACTGCGAACGCCTTAACCAGACAGTGCTTTCTATTTTTACTCTAGGTGCCTTGAATTCAACAGACAAGGATCTAAAATTTATCATAAATGTCCACTGCATAATTTGTTTATATATTTTCTCCCTCTTCCAGCTCAAATGTGTTCCTTGATTCTCAAGCACAGGAATCCTTAAAGTCGAGCGCTACTATCGCACCTGGTACAAAGCAAATGTTAGCGAAATGAATGTTTGGTCATAAATGATTTTTCTTCTAAAAATCAAAAAATAATCCAATCTTACCTAATATATATCCTAACTGTATTTTAAAATATGAAAAGTGCCCTCCAATTAAACAAGTACAGAAACACCTATAAACACATGTACTAAAGATATATTAAAGTTTAACTTTAGCTTGCTGTTCAGTAAAAATCAATTATTAAGCTTTGGCTTTTGAAAAGTGCAGTCAGTCAAAACACACTTCAACGTCCTTTCTAGCGTCCCTGAACAAGCACCTAAAATGAAGCGGTATGAGAGAGTAAGGCATCGTCATATCTCACCAATATAAAGTCAAGATCATGAATGCCTGGGGAAACAACACTCACTTCCAAGTATGCAAAAACATTCTAGGAATAACTCCCAATGAAAAACTCCTTATGAGCTTTTATGTGTTAAAATCCTGTCTGCTGAATAATAAATGTGTGCATCATAAAATCAGAGCAAACTGTATTAATTAATGATGATTATAAAAGCTGTTAATTTTACATTCAAGAACAATTATTAACTTTCAAACTGTTGAAGGGGAAATACACCAACAGTTAATATACACATCAGAGTCAAACCTTCCTTCTTCAGTCTTTCCCTTTATCAGCCAATAAATGTTGGTAATTTTTAAGGAATACAGGGCTGATTAAGAGACTAGATTACACCACAAATCTGATATTTGTAAATTTTGTGTGTTCCAGAATTCATAAAATGAACTAGATAATCTTTATAAACTGGATCTACTCTTTAGATATTTCAGTTCATCCATAAGCCTCTCAAGAAATAGAGCTATTTGGAAACTTTTCATATCTTGTGACAATAACCTAGAAATAAAAGAGCAACTCTGCCACCTCGAAGTTCCTTCAGGGAAAACCTCCAGAATCATTAATATTCATGGATAAGTCTTTTGAGACATCCCCAGAACACTTCTTTCCTCTCCTGACCTCTGGTGAAAGTAAGCATCTACCTGGTATAGCCAATGTGCAGGACAGTGCCCAAGGCGCAACGCGGGAGCTAACAGGGCTCAGAAACTGTTCCTGCACCAAAACGTCACACTTACAAAATCTGACAACACAATTTCCATAACATTCTACAATGTCCTCTGTAAGTTCCTTCTTATTCACTCCTCCATGACCCTGACGTTCGGCCTCCCATCGCGCTGACCCTACCAGGCACTCAGCCGGCGTGCGTCCGTGGTGTACCTCTAGTACACACAGGCAAATACATACGTGCACCCTTGAGACCCAGATTACAGCAATAATCACTCCATCACCTTTTACTCAAAAAAGAACTACTATCAGACTCTGAGTTCCTCGTGAACGTAAAATATGATTTGATCTATAATTAATATATATTCAAGCACATTTCTTCATACAAAATGGTACACCTGAGACAATATTTTTTTTAACTCCACTCTGAAGTCAAAAAAAGGTAATTTTTTTCTGTTTGAAAAACAAAGATCACCAAAACCAAAAACCAATCACAAAAACTTTTACACCTTCACCAATAATGTAATTAAGTATCTACCCAAGATTAATGTAGTTATTTCTTTTCCAGTTAAAGGCCACATTTTCAGTTTATAAATCAAGCAAGAATGTCTGTGTCCAGGTCTACAAATATAAGCCACTTGGTTCAACAAAATGCCTCCTAATCAGCCTGATTTAAAAACATTCAAATTTAAACATTAATAACACCTTATCCATTAGCTACACTACATTTTCAAGAGTTTGAACACAGCCACAGATACAACAGCCTTCATTTTTCCGTGTATAAGATCACCTCAATTAATTACAAAGCAATCAAAACTATTCTTCCAAAACTGCCTTGTATGCTGCTTCTCCTACATAAACACAAATGACAAGAGGGTAAGAGGAGAGGCAAGGAAGAAAGGAAGGAGAGAGAGGGGAAGGGAGGGAGGGACGGCGAGAGGCAGGAAAGGAGACACACAGCCCCCCACCACACTTTTCAGGACTCACACAGACGGGTGTGACATCCTTGATTTACCAGTTGGAGTAAGACACACCACTAACATCTACTCCATGAGCCTTTACAGCTCAGCTCTAAAGGGATCTGAGGGAAACATGCGTTCACCCATAAAGGTGAATATTTTATTTATCTTTAACAGAAATACTTCAAATCTCACCAAAGTACTTTAGCCAATCATCCCCTTTTGAAAAGGTCAAGAACTAGCAATTACTATGCTGTATTTGTATTAATACCACTCTCAGTTACTGATTAGCAAACCAATGCCCAAAGTCAAGTCTAATAAAACCCCAACTATATCTTTGCATTCAGTGATCTAAATAATTCTCCCCACTAATGCTGTTTATCAGAAAGCTCCCCCCCATTCAAAATATATCACCAGTTCCCACATTCTCTCAGACAGCCCATAGTTTTACTGTATTTCAAAACTTGAGTCACCTGTATGCATCGTCTTCTTTCAAGTCTCATATCATCCTGATGGGGTGGGGGGAGGGAGGGAAGAGTCCAGCAGCAAAACTACAACACTGTGTGAAGAAAAACAGATTATGATAAGAGATAAGGATGCAAGACAATTACCCCTAATTGAGGAACATCTAATGTAAATACAACCCCCAAAACATAAAGATAAAATGACTGAAAATTTATTTGCTAACATTTATTTAAGCTTACTTGAAAATAATTTTCATTAATGAAAACTAATTATATATAAAATATAAAGTAATTGCCAGGGAGAATAAGTTTTAAAATCTGACTACCAGCAAAAAAAATTCACACATTTCTAGGTATGAAATAAACTGTCAGTGCTCCACTAGTCTATGTAATTTATTAGAAGAAAAATATCTACATTTTATAATCTACATCAAATCACAAATCACTTTGAATGTGAATTCACTTTTCACCGTGGCGTACTATCACAGGTAAAGAAGTTGCTTTATAGGAACAATCGCATGTCAATCTCCCAGTGTCGCAGGTAAGTTGAGACACTGCTCACACTGCCCTCTTAAGCCCACAGACTCTCTTTTGCTCTCTGACTGGCTTCCCTACTTACTGTAATTCTTGGACTTTAAATTCCTATTTATTACTTCCGCTGCTATTTCATGATTGGCCAGCAAATCCCACGACTAATGGGAAAGCAAAAGCACCGGCTCACTGCTGTCAACTAAGAGCACACAGTAACAGGCAAGACAAAGACAAGCTCAGGCTGAAAACCAACAAATGAGTTTGGTCTAAAAATCTAGTTTTCAAACTGATACTGTGGAATTCAGTATTATTCCAAATGAAACAACGTTGCTTATATTGGCCAAGTTCCCAGGCTAGCCAAAAGACATCCATCTATTGAGACAAAAAGATATTACACCAGCCATGGGCACTGGGGACTCTGCAGAAGCAACACAGAAACTTAACCAATTCTAGATCCTCTTTATTTGGAAAAATTCTAAAGTAGGTTGTTTTCCTTTGTTAGCACTCTCCTCAACTCTTGATGCTTGCAATTCCCTAAATTTACATTGCAACATTCCAATCATCCTGCTAATATTAATAACCCTTTCCCCTGAGTACCAGTATGTTCATAAATTACCACCCCAAAGTTCCTGTTGCCTCAATGGAGTTCACTTCAGGTATGTGACAAGAAGAAATCAACTGGGCTGAAATAATTCACTTTAACATTTGCAGTTTTCAACAAGGATGCTAGCTAAGTAGACCAAATAAACCCCTAATGGGTAGGATTCTAACAGTATTGCAAAATAACATTAAAAAATACTGAGACAGTGTGAGGAAAAATTTTAGTCAAGTGGGTCATAATATGGATTTGAGTTTGTATTTACTGACCCCAAATATTTCTGCTTTTCACTTATTTCTCCTCCTACTTTTGAGCCCCTGGGGTTCTTCAAAAGCTCAAAACACAGAAGAGCGGCTCAGAGACAGCAGTTTACGTGTATGAATTACTTGTAAATTAGGAACCACCTGTCTCTGAAACCATTCCTCAATTCCAGATTCCATTCCTGAACAACCACTTTTCCAGTTTAGATGCTGCTATGGTGTCAAGTAAAAACCTAAGCATGAGACCAACTGGTACCCAACTTGGGAGGAAAGGGGGGATACGGACAAACAGATGAACATTCAAGCAGCGCATCAAAAGTTTTACTTGCAAAAATAATATATGAATCAAGATTAAAGATTTTTACTTCAAAAACATAGTTTTCTTATTTTTTCCCTCATAAATGGCCAGTCTTAAAAAAAATAATAATAAAAGTCTTTATAATTTCAGCATAAACTACGGTAAAAAAAAAACATGTGAAATCTAAAATCTCTAGCTATGAACTACACATTTTCAAATCCTTCAGGCTCTCAACATTATATTCTTCACCTGCAAAATGTCACAATGCTATCTACACCCTGCCAACTTCAACAGCTTCAACAGGAAAAGATGAGTGGGCCAATGGCATAATGGATAATGCATCGCCTCTGTTCATCAAAATGGTCTTACCCTAAAACTGACATCTTTTGGGGGGAAAAAAAATCAACCATTTAATCTCTACTCATTTGAAAAACAGCCTTTAGCAAAGGACAAACCATCTCTACAAGTTAGGAAATTGGCTGCTGAAGTATGCTGCAACTAAACCATCATATACTGAGTAATGATAAACTTCTCAAGTCTTGACATTGGATTACTAAATAAAGATTCTAGTGATTATTCCAATGTATCCTTCAGTCTTGTCACTTTTCAAAAAAACAATGGTCTGTATCAGATGTGAGTTTTTACTGACAGTAACTAGATTACAGCAAACACCAAATGGACTTTGCAAACTACAGACACAATTTTCTTTCTAAAGAAGCTTACAAATCCAGTCATATTTTAATTTTTTTCTGGAAAAAAAAAAAAAAAACAACCTACAACGAATTTTTTATCTTTCCCCCTACAAATGGAACCATTCACAAATTATGGAGCAAAATTAGATGCTAATGAAAAACATGTACTATCCTTACCACAAAAACCTCCCATAATCCTCAAAATCTTTTACAGTATGTTTTAGCTCACATTTTGCCAAAGGCAATATAATAGTCTGAACAATCTAGGAACTGAGCTTAAGTGGTTTTTGAAGCTAAACTTACAAACCATTTTTCTAGTTGTCTGAAAATCACTGCATAAAATTAACTTACAGCACATGTGCAGGGAGGGCTAACAGAATTTCAACAAGCTTGAGTTCTGGTGCATGGTATGCTCAGGGAAGTATAGACTTGGTCTCTTGGTGTCTGTTCTTTCTTTCTCAAGAGAGGTCAGGGAGACAAGAGGGGAGGGGAGGAAAGGGAGGGTGGAAGGATATGAAGACACCTAACTGAAAGTACTATTGTGCTGAGATTTATAAAATCACTACAAATCTAAAAAAAAAAAACTAGAGTAGCAAAACTGTGATTGAAATGAATGCATTAGCATGATATGGCAAACTCAGGTTAACTCAAGAGTTAATGAACTAAGTAAGGGCTTTCCTTGTGGCTCAGCTGGTAGAAGAATCTGCCTGCAATGCAGGAGACCTGGGTTGGGAAGATCCCCTGGAGAAGCGAAAGGCTACCTACTCCAGTATTCTGGCCTGGAGAATTCCATGGACTGTACAGTCTATGGGGTCATAAAGAGTCGGACACGACTGAGTGACTTTCACTTTCTTTCATTTAATGAACTAAATGGCAGTCATTGATGTATTTTCTAAAGACACAAAGTTTTATACTGATGGAAAACTAAAAATTATATCTAGTTTCAAAATAACTATAGTAGTAGGGAAGTATTACAAACAGCGGACCAAAAAAAGAAAATCAGCACATACAAGCTGATACAAGGTCCAGAAGCACTGGTAGGAACTACCTTATTTCTTAAGCTGGTGCAAGTACACAGGTGTTGCTTATTATCTTTTAATTTTATGTTATATTTTCTCATATTCGCAATTTTAAAAATTTAACCTGCAGGAAAAAATAAAATGCAAGAGGCTTAGAAGGACAATTCAGATAATATAGAAGATGTCTATTAACAATAAGCACACACACACACAAAATAAGCTACAAAAATGAAAACAAAGTTGTGTGTGTGCTGAGTGGCTCAGTCATGTCTGACTCTTTGCGACCCCATGAACTATACAGTCCATGGAATTCTCCAGGCCAGAATACTGGAGTGGGAAGCCGTTCCTGTTGAAAGACCTAAAATTTTATTCCATGGAACAAATTACAATGCGATTATATTCAAATTATACACTGTGACCCGCTTTCCTTATAAATTTCTGCTCATTTACACTAATAGAGTAAGGAAGTCATAGAAGAAAATGTCTTTATTTCAGATAATAATTTCAGAAGTAGACTTTCAAGAATTAAAATAGCCAAAGGAGTCATACCTAACACACAAGAAAAACAATCTATCACCCTAATTCCCAAAAAGATGATCCAATGGGATATAGAGGGGGAGGAAAAAAAAACCTTTTCAGTAACTGGGGATTTCAAGAGAAATCCTAAAAACCAAGAATATTTATGACTTCCTCTAGAATTCCGAGGAAATATCCACAGTCTTAAAAAAAAAGAAAAAAAAAACTGAAATGCAAAAAGCACAAGATTTCAAATCAAAATTATGAGTAAAACTGCAGAGAAGAGGACCTTCACTACACCCCAACCACTCAGCTGAGACACTTCACAGATGCTGACACACTCCTGACAAGCAGGCCCTCTCATTTCACCAGCGGGGACACCAGGGGTCAGACAGATGAAGCAGCCTGGCCTAAGATCACAGTGTGAGAACTCTGGTCCCACACCAAAGTTCACTTCTTTCTGCCACTGCAAGATCCTCTCACTAGGGATCACTGAAATGGTTATAAGAAAATTACAAACCTGAAAGAATCTAGGTGACTAAGTCTGATTTTAAGTCTCACCATTTACTCTTCTGACTCAACCATACCAAACACGAATAAAATTCATTAAGTAGTAAATTAATTTGTAAAAACGATTTCAGTTTAAGAGAATGAAAAAGTAACTTTCCTGAAAAGTCAGGCTAGCAGAGAAATTCTGGTTATAACATGTAACAGATTGCTATATATTCCTTTAAAAAAACAAAACCTGAAGACAAGTTGAGAAGAGTGTAAAAATCAAGAGCACGTAAGTCATTTTTGCACTAAAGCCTCAGGCAAGATAAAAGAACATGAAGGACAATACAGCTGGGTCTTGGATCATATGACTCCACTGGCGTGTCAGAAGTGGGAGCAGTTGATACACGGGGTTTAAGGAGAGAGAAGGGTGTGATTTCTCAGGAAACTGAAAATAAAGAACACAACTCTGAGTAAGCACTGGACAGAAGGTTCAAGAAATAAGACCTGAGTGGATTAAATAAATAACGCCCCAACTGTGGCTACCTCAAGCACCAAGTTACCTGGCCTCTCCAGGACGACATCTGGGCTAAACTGAGACAGAATTAGGCACTGTGTATTTGGCTACAGCAATAAGCACAGGAAAACAGGAGGGAAATAACTCACAGGCATATCATCTGTAACAACGCAGGATGCATTGACAAGCATCTTTTTTAAGACTGGAGAGCAGAGACTGAGAAACTTCTAGTGGTGGTGGTGTAGTCGCTAAGTTATGTTCGACTCGCAACCCCATGGACTGTAGCCCACCAGGCTCCTCTGTCCATGGGATTTTCCAGGCAAGAATACTGGAGTGGGTTGCCATTTCCTTCTCCAGGGGACCTTCCCAACCCAGGAATCGAACCCAGGTCTCCTGCACTGCAGGCAGATTCTTTACTGACTGAGCTATGAGGGAAGCCTCATAGGAGTAGGCTATGACCAAAAAAAAAAAAGTACTTGTACCCTGCCACTAATTCAAACATATAAACTACCACTGATACTGTGGCCTTCCTGGTGCTTCAGATGCTAAAGAATCTGACTGCAATGTGGGAGATGCAGCTTTGATCCCTGGGTCGGGAAGATCCCCTGGTGAAGGGAATGCTACCCACTCCAATTTTCTCGCCTGGAGAACTGCACGGACAGAGGTTACAGTCTATGGGGTCGCAAAGAGTCAGACACCTGAGCGACTGACACTTTCACCAATACTGTATTTTGCTTGCCATCTGTTGTCTCTTGTGAACGTGAAAGTGAAGTCACCCAGTCGTGTCCGACTCTTTGCGACCCCGTGGACTGTAGCCCACTAGGCTCCTCCATCCATGGGGTTCTCCGGGCCAGAATACTGGAGTGGGTTGCCATTTCCTTCTCCAGGGGATCTGCCCGACCCAGGGATCGAACCTGGGCCTCCCGCATTGCAGGCGGACACTTAACCGTCTGAGCCACCAGGGAAGTTTTGTCTCTTTCAGTGAGTGTGCAACAATTACGTTCACAATATTGATACAACCTTCAAGTCTATCAACATACCTACGTGTGTTCTCTTATATTCCAAGTTCCTCAAACTTGAATATTCAGACCACAGAACTTTTCAGGAACCTAATTTCCACTACAGGAGAGCTATCACTGTATATATACTAAGAAATATCCCATCATAAGCAGATCTAAGTTCCAGAAGGTTCATTTAAGTTAGCTGGTTGCAATGCAACACTAAGTACTATTTTAGTAACATGTGGAATTAAGCAGACTTCCAAAGTACAACTGGCCCCCAGCCCACCTCTCTCCTTCAAAGTTTCAGGCCCACGTTTCTGAGAGTCCTATGAACTGAGCTTGATGTCCCAGTTATTTTCGTTTCCCACTTATTACTGCACATGACAGATATTGTATTTAATGGACACATAAGCATTTTCCTTTAATTCACTTAATTCTCATAAATAATTACATAAGTTAAGTAGCACTATTACCCGGTTTCACAAGTGAAGAGACTAAGGCCCAGAGAAGTGAGGTTGCACAAAGCCACACAGGACTCTTTTAGAGATTATATTCAAATTCAGCCAAACGGACTCCAAAGTTGTCGACCTCAGGCCCCACATTAAACTGAGTTTATGATCTCCTGACTCTACTCTTCCAACCAAAAAACAAGAGGAAAGAGCAGGTAGGACAGGAAAAAATCCACTTCTCCCTCCTGTGTTCTCAGTTTTGTTCAATGGGTTTCACCACACCCCAGTCTCCCCAACTAAAACCCTAATAACCTGGGACATCTTTCCCACTGTGTACCCCACATCCAATCCACACAGATTCTCCTGTTGGGAATTCCCTGGCAGTCTAGTGGTCAGAACTTGATGCATTCACTGCCGGGGCCCAGGTTGAATCCCTGGCTGGGAAATGGAAGATCCCACCGGCCACACAGGGCAGCCCCCCCGCTCCAAAAAGTGAGCTCTGTGAACCACCCCAGCCAATGAATAAAACCTAGGGAACTGGTCCCAGAAACCTCCAGTCTATGGCCAGCCTTGGGGTCAGCAGTGGATGGTCTCACAGGACTGAGCCCTTTACCTGTGAGGTCTGATTCTCCTTCTGGGTAGACAGCGTGAGAACTGGGCTGAATTTTCGGACACCCTGCTGGCATCTGAGGATTGCTTGTGTGAAAAAGTCCCTCCCCCATGAAACACACACACATACACGCCGAAACTGGGCACAGGAACCCTTTGCAAAAAGGAATTAAAAGCAAAGTGACATAAACAAAATAAATTCTCTCTCTCCTGCAGCTGTGCTTGCTTCCTATCGCCTGCACACCATGCACTCAGACTCTCTCACTCAGCTCGAACCCGCTCAAAGATGGCTCAGACCCCACCTGCAGTGCACGAGACCCGCGCTCCATCCCTGGGTCGGGAAGAGCCCCGGGAGGAGGGCATGGCAACCCACTCCAGGATTCTTGCCTGGAGAGTCCCATGGACAGAGGAGCCTGGTGGGCTACAGTCCACGGGGCCGCAAAGAGTCGGAGGTGACGTAAGATGAATTAAAAAGGGGTGCCCATGAGCTCTTAGGTACTGCTCTAAGAATCAAGCACTGTTGGGGTCCAGTGCATAGTGTCGTTCCTCCTTACATTTCCCTCCCTAACCTGAACAGCTGCGGTGATCGCATGCAAGCATTTTATTTTAGAAACAAAACATATCTGTCAGACAGAAGACCTTAGGAAAAATAACACCCAATCCCTGAAAGCCTGCAATCCCTTCTCATAACTAGCTTCTAAGAAATGCAATAAAAACCACTATGCTTACTCTTTCCTTTCTGATAGCACCGACTTTTCTAAGTAGCATAATCTAAAATATTTACATATATATATGTGAGTGTATACACATATAATTCATAAAATATACACTATATATAGTTTCCATAAGTGCATTCATATATATACTTAGTTGGTTATATGTACTTTTATAAATATAATTATATATAATTATATAAACCACTGCATTTTTAATTATCCTTGAATTTCAAAAATACAGAAAAATAACAAGGTCCAGAAATAATCAAAAAACACACACTATTATTAACAGTTTACATTTTCTTCCAGCAAGCCTATTACTAAAAGTAGTAAAATGAGTTGAGTCTTACTTATTTTCTGTGCTAGACCTTGGGGAACTTAAAGGAAATGCTGTGCCCTGAACAACTCTAAATGTGTGGTCCTGTACTTCAGGGTGCCAGCTGGCCTCCAACTGGCACCTCTGGCCCCAAAGCCAGGTGCTGGTCTCCAATCCCGCTGTCTGGCCCCTCCACTGGTTTTTCTAAACATCTTTCCCTCTAAAAGCAGTATGTCAGAGGTTTGCCCTAACTAGTAACTCCAGACTTGTCTCTAGCTACCATACCCGCTCACTCAGTATCTAGTCCAGAGCTGCAGGATGTTGGCTACAGGGCCACATTACCACCTCAACTCTTTATGCCTAAAAGGCATCCTACCCCTTCCTTACACAACTCACATTCCCATCTCTTCCCACCCCCCGCATAACCATTCTAGAAACTGCTGAATTCTTTAGCTACTCTAAATGATCTCGCTCAATCCTATACATTTTCAAAATGCCTAATGCCTTTCCATTCTTCTCTGTGCCTACTGTATCATCCCCGGTCCAGGTCCTTATTTCACGCAATTAGAGATGCCTCCTAAACTCAGCATCTCCTAGGCCAGATGGTATGCCAGAAACACTAAGGGAGGTTCCCAGAACCAGACTGCAGACTCCACTCCCAAAGATCCTGATTCAGGAAGCAAGGAGGACTCAAGAACCTGCCCAGGTTTTGTTTAGTTTTTAATATTTATTCACTTGGCTGCAGTGGGTCTTAGTTACAGTACTCAGTTGGGGCCTGTGGAATCTAATTCCCTGACCAGGGATCAAAGCCCAGCCCCCCACATTGGGAGCTTGGAATCTTAGCCACTGGACCCCTGGTGGTCTTTTCTTTTTTTTTTTTAAACTCTTGAGCACGGCCGGATTTGGGAACTATTTTACTTAAGGACAGCTTACCCCTCATCACATTTTATCACACATTTAGCTGCTGTACACAAACATCGCTGAAGCACAAACTTTCAACCTGAATTTAACGCATCTGTGACTTAGGAACATTAGTCAAATCTTACTGACCTGAACTTAAGAGCTCAGCGTGGCATTCCATAAAATGACACCCTCCATCTGCACTGATGCTCAATCCTTTCCCCTCACTAAAAGTCACCCTTTCTCTGCCTGATCTTTACCTAAATCCTAGCCACTCTTCAACACCAACTCGTTTCTCCCTCATCCAGCTTAAAAGACACTCCAGTTTCTCCTCTGAACCTCCGTTTATCTATGGACCACTATATTTTGTTAGTTATTTATGTTATAGTCTTACTCAAGCATTATTATCTACTGCTTGGTGAATCTCAGTCTCAAATTTCTATTATATCCTAGTAGATGTTCAATAAGCACACTGGATTAACAGAATAAACAACATGGAAAATACTGTCTTGTATAGAAAAAGTGGGTTATAAAGTAGCATGCAGATATACTTATTTTTAAAAAGGAGAGAAGAGTAACAGTGCAGAAAAAAAAAGAACTGACAGGTTACACACAAAATGCAAACAGCAGTTAACTCCAGAAAGAAGAGCTGCAGGAAACTGTTGTTCTTATTTTCTCAAGTTTCTAAAATGAATGTGTTATTTTGTAATGAAACAAAATCTTATACCTAGAATTTTAAACCTTAGCTAAATCTTAACCTAGAATTTCCTCCTTTTTTTTGGTCGCACCATAGGGAACGTGGGATCCTAGGTCCCCAACTAGAGACTGAACCCACGCCTCCGGGCAGTGGAAGCAAGGAGTCTTAACCACTTCTGCCAGGGAAGGCCCAACCTAGAATTTTCTTGATCAATGGAAATTTGGTAAAAATGACTGACATGGGGCATCAACACAATTCTAATACATGTGACTGATTTGTGAATGTCAACATTTCCCAACCTACACTCCAAATTCCACTGGCCTCACTAGACTGGATCTAGTGAGATCTAGGGATCTCACTCAGTCATGCTAATCAATTATATACATAATATACGTGAACACAAGCTTTCACAAAATATTGTTCCCATATAGTTTTCTTCATGGAGCACTCATTCACATTCTGCTTGTAGTCCTATTTTGCTTAATGTTCAATCTCTACTTTTAGAAACACATTTCATGATGAAAAATACAAAATTTATATACAAAAGCACATTATCAACAAAAAACTAGAAATACTAAAAACATTCAACACTAACAGAAAAGATGCACATTCACATATCATGCAAAGCCTTTAAGTTCTTACAATATTATATTACATGAGGGAAAAAAATCATGCATTATATCTTATCAGAAAGAACTAAGAATCTTCATCAAAGCACAGTCTCAGGAAAGTAAAAGGGGAAAAAAAAAGAAAACGCACAGAAGAAATGCTGCAAGAAAACACATAAAATTATTAATAATGAATGTCTTTGGCTAATAACAGATTATTTTTAATTTTCTTTCTTACACTTTTTAGCACATCACAACTTTTATAAATATGCATCTTCTTTTCATAATCAGGAAAAAAAATGGTCCAAGAAATTCATCCTCCTTCCTAACAGAAAAGTCACCATGAAATCTAGCTGTGGGCCACAACTACGGAACAACCTTACGTACCCTCCAGCTTTTAAAACTCTGGTCACTGTCCACAGTAAGACTCTCCCAGAAGTGCTCTGCACTGCTTAACCTGGTGTTCAAGGCCCAAAGCCATCAGGCTCCAGAGCCAGCATGCCCTGACTCCTAGCTCCACTGCTTCCTAGCTGGTCTCACGTCAGTCTCTAAACTCCCAGGTGACCAGTGTCCTCATTCACAGTGAGGATGATGCCATAAAACAGCCCTTACGATGACACACCATTTAAAATGCGGCACGGTAAGCACACGCGACGTGGTCCCTATGTACACCGGCATGCTTTACACTGTCACGAAGACCCCCACCTTTCCCGCCCTATCTCCTTTTATACACGTGCTTTCCTTCAACGTCCACTTGAGCCACAAAGGGCAAAGCTCATCCCCCAAGTATCACTTTCCTGCTGAAACTACTTCCTTCCCAGGCTGTCGACACCATTTCCCAAGCCCAACGCCAGTGCCTTCTCCACCAGCACCCCTCACGCCCATCACAGCAGCACTGACGCCGGGACGAGGGCCCTAGGCCTCCGACTGGAGCTAACAGTGGACGCGCATGGTGGCCCCGAGCCCCAGAAACGGGCAAGCCCACTCACCTCCCACTCCAGGAGGCCAGCTTCCCCAACTGCAGCAGACTCAACACCGCCACCGAGAGAGGAGCGAAACAATGTCATCATCGTCAAACCACAACATCGCCACAAAAACCTGGGGTTTTGGGGTTGCTTTGTTAAAACAAATGAGTTAAAAAATTTTTTAATATTTGAAACAAGACAATAAGCACAGTGGAGTCATATCTGCAATCTAATCATGAAACAAACTACTTGGCTAGCTCATTTCCATGTGAAAGACACAAAATTGAGAATAGAGAATGATATAGGAGCTAAAAAATATTTTATAGAATTATCAATTCTCTATAAACGGCTATCATCAGAAAAGGCTTGGGCATAGTTTTTGCTTCTCGTTTGGGTCTTTTTTTTTTTTTCCTGTGAAACACTAAACCTCTTTTCTAAAGATAATATTTTTAAATGTGGTGTTATTTATACTGAAAATGTTAGTAAACCAGGTGGGCAAAATAAGGACTGTGAAAGCAAGAGGACAAGGACATGAGTGTTAATTAAATTCTCTACTTTTACGTATGTTTGAGGTTTTTAGTAACTAAAAAAAAATTTTAATAAAATCAGTGATGTATGAAATATGTATCAGAAATACAATTTTTTAAACTATCAAATAAATGACAAAAGCAGCTAACTAAAAAAATTTTTAAGATGTGATATTGTAAGACAAGAGAACTTACAAACATACCATGACTAAGCAAAAATCTGCTTTTTTTATTCTTTTGTTTCTCTTTGGGGAGAGAAGATAGAGGTTAAAACTGCTTGGGAAATTATTTTACATAAATGTTTTATATAAATCACTAACAAAGATTTACCTAAATAAACTGATTCCTATAAATTTTTCACTGGGACATTTGTGATAATAAATGTACAGTGGAGATATGGAAATTCAGGGAGTTGGGGTAAAATTCCTTTTAGGGTGGCATTGGCTAGCTCCGTGAGATCAATGAAGCACAAACTTCCTAGTGCCAAAGTCCACAAGACAGATAGATCCCCCTACTAGTTTTAGCAGCTAACATTCTCCAGCCACTCTTGGAGGGGGAAAAAAAAAATTGAACATTTTAACAACTTGCCCCAAAATTTCCTCTTGCTGCCCAAGTCATAACAGATGTCTGATCTTCCTACTTTTTCACATTACAAAGAGTAACACATTTTTTGTGGCAGCTAATACAGATGAATTATACAGTAACACTGAATTTAGTGTCAGATGGAAAGCAAGAGGTCTTCAGTTTCATTTAATCCAAATCAATCCTTTAGTAGATGTGGAAACTCAGTTCTAGAGGTTATGTGCCTTACTTAAGAGGATTTGAAAGTAAAACCAACACCAAAAAAATCAGATTATCAAATCAATGATAAAAGCAAAATAACATTTACCATTTTAGTTGAGCATTCAAACTCCACTGCTACACAGAAATATGGGCAAATACGTATCTGCACAACATAAGCATACTTATTTTTATTTTCATATAAATGAAAATACACAGGAAAATGTCCAGAAAGATAACTACATGCGTTCAGCAGCCGTAGCTATCTTCACTATCTTCAGGACAATGGGACGGAGAAGGTGGCTGGGTAGAAGTCAAAAGAGGGACCACCATACACAGAAGTGCCATCATTTATGCCTACTGAAAAAAAACGAAGAGTAATTTTAAATACCTGCATACGAATAAGATCCTAAAAATCAGACGATGTCAAGACACGATTAGTTTCAAATTTATCATTCATTTCTTCAACAAATGTGTGCTGCGAACTGGAAATGTATAGATAGGTGAGAGTTACCGTCACTGTGACTGCCCTCAGGGAGCTCACAGTCCAACACGGGGACAGGCAAAATCACACAAACACCTGACTACAACGCGTGCTCCCATGATGAGGGAAAGTGGTTCTGAGGGAAAGGACAGATTGCCAGGAGAAGATCAATGAGAGGAACCCATTTGAGGAAGGGGGGTATCAGAAAAAATTTTTCCAAGAAACTGGCAGATGAGACCAGGATTTGTAGTCTTTATGTGCATAAGGCTTCTAAAGTTCACAATTCTTTCAATTTCTAGAGCCACGTAAGAGACAGGGTGAGAAAACTCAGAACTTCTAAGAAAGTAACAGGTGAACAGGGATCTGGAAGTACGAAGGCCATTCAGCCCAGAGCGTGAAAGACAAAAGTATCAGTGACCAGACATCTCCACATAATTTAGCAAGTCTCACGGGTGGGATGAACTGACTCTGACTTGCTCCCTGGAGTTAAAGAGGACAGGACTAAAACCAAGAGTAAGGAGAATGCTGCAGGAGAACCAGTGGCAAACAAGGGCAAGAAGGCAGGCACCGAGTCACGGAAGAGCCGCGTCGAGTGCCAGCCCCCGTCCCTGCACCCGCAGAGTCTGCGGCCTGCAGCGGCAGCCTGGGTGGCCCCGATTCCAACACCAGGTGGGAAGCAGGGCACCGGTCACTCCAGAGCCCGCCCCTCTGGCCTGACCTTCACCCAGAGGTCCACAGCACTGTTTAAAACTGCCTGCTCCATAAAACAGAATCAGAGAAACAATTTTAAAAGAAAACTACCTCTTCACTTTTTTTTTTGCCCTGGTTCTCTGGGAACAACTTTGCAACATGGTGGAGAGAAGCAAAATTCCAAGCAAAGAATAGGAGGTCCTATGGAGATCTGAAGGTCAAGATTAGACTTTCAAGCAGCTGAAGCGCCTTGAATCTTTGGGGGACAGGGCAACAGAGAGAGGAGAGCAATGCAGAAAGGGGTCTCCAAAAGTCTGCAGAGAGACCCAAAAAGAGCAGAATGTCCATGGGCCAGGTGAGTCTACCCAAAACTCAGCACAGAGGGGCTAAGAGGCTGAGAGAAGAACAGAAATGAGCAGGCAGGGAGAGACTGGAGTCACAGTGGGGAGAACTCTTTAACAGAGATTTACCATGTTAACGTGACCGAGCCCCGAGGTGCCCAGACAAGTAACTGGTCAAACACTATCTTGGGTGTGTCTGGAAGGCCGTTTCTGGGTAAGATGAACATCTGGACCTGCAGACTGACTGCTCTAATAGGGGCGGTCCTCCTCCAGCCGGCTGAGAAGAGAATGAAGAGGCCCTTCCACAGCTGAGCGCGCTCCTGCCCGACTGCATGGAGCTAAGACTTCAACGCTTTTCCTGCCTTTGGGCTCAGACAGAAACATCAGCTCTAAAATTGTGAGCCTGCTGGCCTTCAGACTAGAACTTAAATCACCAGCTCTTACGGTTCTCAGGCCTTCAGACTCTGACTGGAACTACACCATCAGCTCTCTGGGTCTCCAACTTGCCAACTGCAGAGTTGGGGACTTCTGAGCCTTTATAATCACAAGAGCCAAGAAGAGACATGGGTTCAATCCCTGGATCAAGAAGATCCCCTGAAGCAGGAAATAGCAATATTCTTACCACTCCAGTGTTCTTGCCTGGAGAATTCCATGAACAGAGTCGTCTGGTTGACTACAGTCCATGGGGTCACAGAGAGTCGGACACAGCTAAGCACTTGAGCACACAGCACACAATAAAATACAGACCCAAACATAAACTCAAGGTGACCAACCAGCCGTGCAGAACTAACACTGACATTCTTAGAAAGAAAACAGTATTCAATCAAAAATTAGTAAACAAGAAACAAAAAATGTGACCCACAGTCAAGGGGATAAAGAGGCAACAGAACACCAACTCAAGGTTGGAGGAGATGTTACATTTGGCAGAAAACAACTTTACAGCAGCAACTTTACAACTCTGCATTTTATACGAAGAATTGGAAGAAAATATGTTCCAAAACTTTCAGGAACTTTGCTCTTTAATGTGTGAACAGAGTATCTCAGCAGAAAAATTGAAACTACAAAAAAAAAAAAAAAAAGAAAATAATAAAATCATAAGAGACAGTGAGAAAATAGTAGAAAAACATTTGAGGAAATCATGGCTAACATCTCTCAAATTATAATTACACCCAGACATGTCACAGGCAAACAGTTTAAAACCAAATACAAAAAGAAAAATCTTACAAGTGGCCGGAGAAGAAAGTATAGACAGAGAAGAACAAAATAGTAATTACAACTAACATCTCATTGGAAACAATGGAAGCCAGAAGACAGTGGAACACCACCATTAATGTGCTCAGTGACAACTACCACCAATGTGGAATTCTATACCCAGTTAAAATAAACTTAAGGCACCAAGGCACAGTAAACTAGACAATTCCTTGCCAGCGCACCTGAACTACAAAAACCACTAAAGAACGTTCTTCAGGCTGAGGGGAAACAATACTGGACTGAAACACAAATCTATGCAAGAAATGAAGAATGCCAGAAATGGTCAATAAGTAGGTAAATTTTCAAAATGAGTATTTTTTTTCTTGTACTTAAAAGAGTATTGATTGTTTAAAATAAAACCTATAAACTGCAGCTTAAAATGTGCTTGAAGCTAAAATCACAAGATCGTAACATATGTAGGAATAACACGTGGTAGGAATAAGAAAATATGGCAACAACTGCACCAAGTGGGAGGCAGGTAAACAGCCCAACAGTGTTTACCGTGGTCACATTTGGGAAATGGGGAATGGAAGGTGCAAAGTGTCATCAAGATATGAACTCCCCTCAATATATAGAATACCCTCAGAAGTTCCTGTGAAGCTCATGCACAGTAATTACACACACACAAAGAAACCCTTCATCCCAAGAGAAATTCAGTGGGTGAACAACCAAATTTCACACCCGAGAAATAATAGAACCATCTGAAAAAAAACTTCCAAATATGTATCTTAAGATGCTTAGAAAAAAAGAGTCAATTTTTTATTAAGGGTGACCAAAATCAGGCAGGTTCAAGAAAGAACCAAGTATTAAAAGTAACACACACAATAATACATGTATGTTCATGGCTGGCTCACGGCAGAAAAACACTGCGCTGGTACTTTCCGGTCTACGTCTGACACCTTTTCTTTTTAAACAACACTGTTTACTGTATGTTCATCTTATTCAAAATGACCAGTCCAAAATTAGCTAAAAGAAGGTATAACATAATTAAAAAATATACTCCAACTGCAACACATTTTCAAGCTTGATACAAACAAGCAATTTTAGGAAAAGTGTAATCATAGTGTATTTGTCATATTCTCCTACAATCTGCACCTTCTCACAAAGTCATTAAAATTCCTACACTGCTAAAATGTGTTTTAATAATTTGTATCATTTTCCTAATACTCAGTTTTAACAAATCCTGATAAAAATTATTACTGTTGGATTGAGCCAGACCCATAACCTCCACTCTTAAGAGACTAGTAGCTCAAGAACCAGTTATAAATGACATGTGAGGTACTAAAATTTGGGGCGATGCCTCCCAATTTGAATACCAAATTTGAAAATCAAGTTAACGTTGAAAAGGTGCATAATACACTATGAATTTCTACTCTAACGAGAAATATACTTACAAATATCTAAAAGTTACTATTTCAAAAGCAACCTTCCTTCTACTCTTCCATATAAGGTGGAGGTTTAGTCTCTAAGTCATATCCAACTCTTGAGGCTCCTCTGTCCACCCAATTTTTGCTCTTCTGTCCAAAAATCTGCCTGCAATCTATCAAGCTAAAAAAGGTCACTCTCCAAAAAAAATCCCCGTCCTAATCTCTGGAACCTACAGAGGCAATCATATTTTGAAATAGGTCTTTACAGATCTGACTATGGTTCAGTTAAGGATCCTGAAATGAGGAGATAACCTGGGTGGGTCCTAAGTGCCTTTACAAGTGTCCATATGAGAGCGCTAGACACACAGCTGATGCCAGAAGAGAAGGTAGGGAGACCACCGAGGCAGAGCTCAGAGTGATGCAGCCACAAGCCAAAGACGGCTGGCAGCCACCAGAAGCTAGAAGAGACAAGGCATACTGTGTCTCTTAAGAGGTGCCCCTGCACCAACCAACACTTCAATTTCAGCTAAGGGGTACTGATTTCAAGGCTTCTGGCATCCCGAACAATCAAAGCATAGATTTGTTGTTTTAAATCACTAAGTCTGTGGTGATTTTTTACAGAAGCCACAGGAAACTAATCCAAAGAGATAAAGACATTTCCAATTTTAAACTATGTACACTTACAAACATCACCTATGAAAAATGCTTCAGTCTGTATTTGTATTCTTGGAGGATGTGGGAAAGTATGCTTAATTTAATATCAACATCTCATTTGGAATGATTTGCAATCTTAACTGCTTTTCTGTGAGTTCCTTCAAGCTTTAAAAAGACATAACCATTGGAAGACATAGAATGTAAAATCCCCACCACTTTCATGCTCAGTGAAATCCAATACGGAGCTATCCAATCTGGAAAACTTTAAGAAAGCTTTCACAGGTTCTATCACACACAGCAACTCTTAAAATGCCAAACTTTCACTGTCAGTGACATGAGGGCAGAAACTGTATTTGTGGCTTTTCACTACTTTATCCCTAACTTTTGGTACATCATCAAATGAATCAGCCTGTGTTGAATTTCCTGTCAAAATTTCCTACTACTGCGTGTTTTCCACACCACTCTTCCCCCTTTCTCTACGCTGCAGCTTCATCATGAACCCTCTATCCATAATATCTCAATGGGTTAAGCAGCAACCACGCCCTTGTGAAAGCCAAGGCACACCTAATATGCTGAAAAGAAGGAATAGTCTCACGTCCTGCCTGGGTAGTTGTTTCACCAAGAAAAAAGCCATTTACTTCAACTTCTATGTACAAGCCGGATTTGGGTCTAACATTACCAAATGCTTCTCAATTTACATCAGTTGGTAAAGAATCCGCCTGTGATGTAGGAGATCCGAGCTCAATTCCTGGGTCAGGAAGATCCCTTGGAGGCGGGAAAGGCGACCCACTCCAGTATTCCGGCCTGGAGAATTCCATGGACTGTACAGTCCATGGGGTCGCAAAGAGCTGGACACAACTGTGTGACTTTCACTTTCTTTCTTTTACTAACTGCTTCCAGGTTTTAAGATCCCATTCTCTTTCCACTAAAGGACACTGCCCCCTTTCAACCACAGAACTGCTGCAGCTGATTAAGGAGATCTGTGTATGTGCCTGGCATAAGGTTTGCATCATCAAATTTAGTTCTGCTCCCCTTTACTTCAGAGAAGAGGGCCACCTCCTTAACCTTCACAAGCTTCTCTATCATGTTACTTTCCTCACAAGGTCCAGACAATCGCAAAACAGCGAGAGAGCAGAGTGTCCTGGTCCCTGACAGAGACTGGTCCCTCTGGGGTAGAAAGAAAAAGGGAAGCCCCTCCTTCTGTCTCAAACTGTGCTCTTCACCTTACATGACTTCTCCCATCTTCTGAACTTGAACATCGCATTCAGAACCTGCCTTGTAACAGTTGTAGAATACATCCTTTAAGAAGAAAATTCTCTTAAGAATGGTACCGTGATTTAACAGTCTTGTCTTCTCCACCAGGTTGCAATTTCATTACAGACAGAGACTGTATCATATTCAAGGCCAAAGAACAAAGCAGTTTCCCACATAGATGACACTGAAGATGTATTTAATTGAAGTCATCAAGCTGATATACGGTAACTTAACACGATGTTAAAACGAAAGTATGTAAATTATTTGGTTTGTGCTACACTAGTACTTATGCTGAGCAGCTAACTTTTCCAGAATTTCTGTTCAGTTAGGCAAGGATCAAGAAGTCTAGATTTCTATCTTATAGTAATTTCCCAGCTTACTTCTAAATGGATATATGAGCACTTGACCTTATTTACCAAATGAATTAGCACAATACCTGGCATAGACTTAAAAATGCCACCTAACATTTCTGATAATATGTTTTAATTTATGAAGCAATTTTAAGTACAACTTGTGTCGCGTTCTCTGAACCCTACACAAAACCCGGTAGATATATAATTTTGCACTTTCACATGAGGCAACTGAGGTGTAGACTATCCAAAGAAGTGGTTCCCAAACCACTGACATCTGCATCAGAACCACCCTCGGGGCTGGTTAAAGATTCAGCTTCAGAGACAGAACCATCAGAACCTCCAGAGGGTAGGGCCAGAACCTGTATTTTGAACAAGGGCCCCAGGCAGTTTTCACACATGGCCAAATTTACGAACTTGTAAGAATTCAGATTCAGAGCCCACGAGGTTTGATGGCATTGAAGAAAGAGCTTCGCTCTGCTGGGCTCATTTACCGAAGTGACCTCTGTGCCACTCCTCTGGGAAAGAGAAGTCGCTTGTGACAGAAAGTGCACCTAAGCGCTCCCAGTAACACAGGATGCAGTGAAGGTTAAACAGCTCCTTACCTGGCTTGTACTTTGAGGAGACAAAGGCATAATCGGTTAGAGCTGGTTAGTTTTATGTCCCTAATAATTTCAGAACATGCCTTTCAGTATACTGAGCATCTTAATCCAAATGCCAAAATAATTTACTTCCTCTTTGTGTTAACCGTAAGATTCTTGCTAAACAAAAACATTCAGTAAAAAGCTTCCCCCAAAAGGACACTAAGAAAGCTAAACAGTTTCCTCCACACTGTCTGTAGCAGAGACAAGACAGGCATCTCCTTCCTCCATAATTACCGTCACACACACAACCGCCCTGTTGGGTTCCACTTTCCACCTTCCGCGGCGGCTGGGTGGGGCCATATGAGCAGTTCTCACAGACGGAGGGTGAGAGAGAGCATGGGTTGACACTTCTGGTCTTTTACGACACAGAGCGAACGCTGCTCTGGCCCTTCACCGTCCTCAGAGTTGGGGCAAGCACAACAGAGATAAGGCCGGCCCCAGGGCACCCTGAAGGATCAGGGCAGAAGCAATGCCTGTCTCAGAATGACCCACTGGGGCCGCACCGCCGCCGACCCAGCAGCTCGCCTCGAGACGATTCTGTGTTCTCAGAGCCAGGAAAGTGCTCCGAGTTACAGCAGCTTGACTGTGGACCCGAATACACTGCTACGTGCATGGCAACGGGAGCCCGTCCCTCTGAATGACAGCATCAGCTGAGGGCATTTCTAAGGTCTTTGACAATAAAATGCTGCACGCTGAAAGGCTCTTTAAAGATCATTTATGAAAGTCCAGAGGTTAAGAATCATGGTATGTAGGAGGAATACTGGACCCAGGCCTCCTAACTTTCCAGGTCACCTTCCATTCAACATTACACAAAGATTAGATTCTAAAATCAGAAAAGAGAACAACAAAAAATAAACTTTGGGTTAATTTTATTGAGTCAACAAATAACCTACCCCAGCATCTGCCGGTTGCCAAGCAATGTCTTCTCAGGTGAATGCAGATTTACAGAGACCTTTAGATTTCTGGCTGTACTACGCCTTTAACTTTCCTGAGCCTGGACAAATTCCACAGAAAAGAAAACCAGGACTAAGACATTAGCACTACTCTGAAAGACCTAGAAATGCACCAACATAAATTTCTTTACAGAAGGTGATGTATTAGAAACTGCTCTTCTCCTTCTCCCACTTTGTGTGTGTTAGTCACTCAAGCTGTGTCTGAATTCTTCGCAACCCGTGGACTGTAGCCCAACCAGGCTCCCATGGAATTCTCCAGGCAGGAATACTGGAGTGGGCTGCCATTCCCTTGTCCAGGGGATCTTCCTGATCCAGGGGTCGAACCTGGGTCTCCTACATTGTAGGCAGATTACCTAACCGACTGAGCCCCTTCCCCCACTGTTGCCCCAAACTGCCCTTTCACTCACACCCCTCCCAAAGCGAGGAAAGCAGCAAACCCGCGTGAGGGTGTCCGGCCCACACTCCTCCTGCCCGGAGAACAGGGGCACTGGGCGCTGTCTTCACCCCACCCTGACCCCCAGGGCCTGCGGCGCACGGGACACAGAGATGTGGGACCAAGCCTGGCTCCCAGGAGGGACAGGAGCACGTCCTTTCCTGGGCTACAAGGGATCCTGGTGAGCTGGGTGTGAACCAGCCGACGAACAGGAGATTTTGCTAATGTAAAGCTGAAGGGTTTCCGAGACCAGAGCAGAGTCCGTTCTCACAATGTTTTGTCTGCCTGGATGCAAAATCACCATGGAGTAAAATGCTTTCACCAACCCTTGAGATTTTTAAAGGAAAACCTATTTGGCATAGGTAAAACCTTAGTATTAAAAAAACATTCTCCAAATCACACCCCAAGGTTTTCCAGGATGGGGGTGGTGGCTCAGGTATGGTGGGACAGGTACTAAGTCAGAATTACTCTTACAGAACAATGGTTCTCAACCTTCTTTCCTTCACTCCCATCCCCAGGAGGAAAGCTTTATTTAAATTAAATTTCTCCCTAACAAGAGGAATTAAAATTTGTGGAATAAGGTTTGGTCAGGTAGGGTTGAATTATGGAGGGTCACAAAACACTGTAGTATCTAAGATTTTTTTCACTTCCCCATGCCCAAAAACAATTTTTCCCCCTTGGGGAGTGATATTGCCCCTTTGGAGAATGCAGCTGCAAAATCTAAAAATGGGATCCTCAAACTACACATCACCCAGACCCCTTCTCAGACATTTGGAAATGCCAAGTCTGGGGTTAGACCCAAAAACTTGCATTTCTTTTACGCTTTCCAGAGGACTCTGATGAGCCACAAGGAGCCACCCAATGTGACAAATTTCCATCGTCACAAAACCCAGTTAACAGGATGACCTCAACATGGAATCAAGATAAGAACTATTTAAATGACATGAATATTCTGGGCATTAAAGAGAGATCTATTCGGAGGCAGAAAAAAAAAGATCCTGAGCTGCCATTACAGAAGACCTAGTTATCTGTCTCTTCTTTCTCCTGTGCAAAGGACAATCACAGCATTCCTGGAGAAACACCTGAGATATTTCACGGACTGCAACACGTGGCCCCAAAGGACGGCCACATCACTTGTTTCACAAAGTACGGTACTCTGGGTTTTTATCTCGTGTCTGGTACTTTAACCCAGGTGTGACTTGGAGTTGAGTAAGCCATAAAGGGCTCCACTGTCTCATCAATCTCCAAATTTCCATCATTATACACCCTACCAAAGTCACCAATCTGCAGTTTAACTGAATGCAACAAATCACAGCTATCGGAATGCAGTTACAGCAAAAAAGGCAAACAATCAGATCACACTGCGTTATAAAACAGATAAACTGCTCAGATTAGATAATAAAAAACAGAACAGAAAAGTGGCCTTTTTCTACCTCAGACAGATACTTTCTGAAGTTCATGTCCCTTGGTGGTCCCAAAAAAGCACTTTTGCCCAGTGTCCACACCTTATACTGTCTCCTCTGCGTGAATCTGGACTGTCCTGTGACTTGCTTTTGACCTAAAGAAGCTAGTAAAGATGGCACTACGCCAGTTTCAGGCATAAGTAGTATTAAGATGGCCCAGTGGCTTCTGCTGTTGGCACCACCATAATCCAGTCACCACCACAAATGAAGTTCAACCACCCCAAGACCATGCCGTGAGAAGGCCCACAGCAATCATACAAAAAGATTACCCAAGGAAGATGTCTTAGATACCACAAGGGCTGGAATCCGCCATCTTGGACTCTCCAGTCCCAGGAGACACCACGTGGAGTGGAGGCGAGGCCTGCCCAAATCGGAGAATTGCGAGCAAAGAAGAGCACCGGTTGTTTCAAGCCTCGGAGTTCTGACATGGCTCACGAAGTAAATCGGATAACCTCAATATTTTGTATGCAAACAAACATGGAAGAAAAGTTACAATGTACCTGTTTGCAAGATGTTTGAAGGTAAACACTCCACATCTGAAAATAATTTACTATCTTGAACTTGGAAAAAAGGCTGGTAAATTCTTACATCTTATTTTGTATCAGCATGCTTCTTTAAGGAATAACTCAGAACTCCTACCAGATGGTTAATACTGAGGAGAGAAGCGGGTCAAGACTCCATCTCCAGGCTAAAGACCTATACACATCCACACACAAAATAGCTTATTAAACTTCAGTTAAAAAGCTGCCTATAGATAATCTCTTTGAGAATATACCCTCCTGGCTAAGAATACTGAGTGGAGCTTTTCAAACTGATCTGTATCCTTGCACAGAGGCAGTAATGAGAACGAAAGAGAACTGTTATCTGCCAGTAGAAAAGGACAACCATGCATAAGTCTTTATATTATGGGTTCAAACACTTACTGAGAAATATTAAGAAACACTCTGTGCCAGGCATCTTGGACACCAGAAAAAGAAAGAAAAAAAAAATCCCTGCCTATTGCTGCTCAGTCTAGCCAAGGCCCCAAATGCAAATAATGATTTATAAATGCTACTGATGCTTTTGAACTGTGGTGCTGGAGAAGACTCTTAAGAGTCCTTGGACTGGCAAAGAGATCCAACCAGTCCATCCTAAAGGAAATCAGTCCTGAATATTCATTGGAAGGACTGATGCTGAAGCTGAAACTCCAATACTTTGGCCAGCTGATATGAAGAGCTGACTCATTTGAAAAGACCCTGATGCTGGGAAAGACTGAAGGCAGGAGGAGAAGGGGACGACAGAGGATGAGATGGTTGGATGGCATCACCAACTTGACAGACCTGAGTGTGAGCAAGCTCCGGGAGTTGGTGTTGGACAGGGAGGCCTGGCGTTGCTGCAATCCATGGGGTCACAGAGTCGGACACGCCTGAGCGACTGAACTGAGGGTAAAACTGTGCACAATGCAAACTTAAGAAAGAACCAGTGAGAGAACAGAAGACAGAGCTGTTCTTCCTACCCCATTCCTGTGTCCTTCCAGGAGAGTTAGGAAGACTAAAGGAGAGGACATCTGAGATGAGCAACTGAGGTTATGAAGACTTTCCCCAAAACCCACCCCACAAGGGCTGGAATTCAAACATTCTAACATCAGCTCTACCGAGGGCACATGTGCCTGCTTTATTCCCCAAGTGTCTGGAATATCTACATCAGGGCATCACATAACAAGGTACGCAAACGTGTGAAATTTTACTCCGATAATTAGACCTTGGACATTTCACTCAGCATCATTTCTTAAAGATGAGTAATGACTTACAGAGCTGCTCTGAGAATTAAATGAGATACTATACGATAGTGTTTGGAAAATGAAAAGAGGCAATAAAAAGCCTGGGTGGTATTATTATATTAGAGGAAGTAGCATTTGTGTATTTGATGCTTCAAGTGCCTACTATGCCAAGCTCTGGGCTCTACAGAAAACCCTGTAAAAAGCAGCACAGACAACGCGCCTCAAAGGAAGACAGAGAGGAAAAGCAGCAGAAAGCCAAACGCGTGTGGGGAAACGAAGGCCACTGAGGAGAGCTGTGAAGTGGAGCGAACACAGTGGGGCTGCACAAAACGAGTGCCACGACGAGCTGAGGCCAACCGCAGAGAGGACCTGAACACTCTGATAAACTCGGCCTTCGATGCTACAGGCTGCGGGGAGACAGTACAATCGGGCTGAGGGCAGGCAGAGGAGCAGGAAGGCAGCGCTGGGAGTGCAAAGAGATAAAGACCCAAAATCCGAAAAAAGGGATATTACAGCCTCAGTAAATACAAATTCAACACAGTGGATAATCCATGCATTTACAATTATTCTCACAAAGCTCCACTGAAAATTAAAGCCACCTAAAATGAGTAAAGAAGTCAAAAGCAATAATAATAATAGAAGAAAGTAATGGTCAAATTTTTAGATAATGAAAAATCATGGACAGTGGTAGTAGACTTAGGAGAATGATGGAAGGCACACAATTAAGTGTCTACACCTGGAGATACCAATGAAAATGGTTAACATACCCTGAAACCTGTAAGGGCTTATTAGGACACACACATATTCTCTATGTCCACAGACCTGGGGAGCACCCACACCCTAAAAACAATGACCATACCTAATGATCAGATTTCGGTCTCTAAATACCATTCTCCAGGAAAAGAAACCAGAGCCCCAGGCAGAGTTCTCACACTTGACATCAAATACATGACCCATAAAAGAAAAATTTAATATAAACTGGACTCTGTCAAAATTCTAACTTTTTGCTCTGAAAAAAAAAAAAAAAAAAAGACTGTAAAGAGGATGAAAAAACAAGGAACAGACACAGGGAGAATCACGTATCCAACAAAGACCTTGTATCCATAACACGTGAACAACTCTCATAACTCAAGTTAAAATTTTTTTTAAAAAACCGGATATGAGTTGGCCTATAAAGAAAGCTGAGCACTGAAGAATTGATGCTTTTGAACTGTGGTGTTGGAGAAGACTCTTGAGAGTCCCTTGGACTGCAAGGAGATCCAACCAGTTAGTCCTAAAGGAAATCAGTCCTGGGTGTTCATTGGAAGGACTGATGCTGAAGCTGAAACTGCAATACTTTGGCCACCTGATGCAAAGAGCTGACTCACTGGAAAAGACCCTGATGCCGGGAATGACTGAGGGTAGGAGGAGAAGGGGACGACAGAGGATGAGATGATTGGATGGCATCACCGACTCAATGGACATGGGTGTGGGTAAACTCCAGGAGTGGGTGATGGACAAGGAGGCCTGGAGTGCTACGGTTCATAGAGTTGCAAAGAGTCGGACATGACTGAGTGACTGAACTGAACTGAATCAGAAAATGGACGAAAGACATGAACAGATATTTCACCAAAGAGGAGCTAGAGATAGCAAACAAGCAAATGAAAATATGTTGAACATCCTTAGTTATTAAGAGAATGCAAATTGAAACAACAGTAGGGTACCACCACACCTACTAATACAGCTAAATTTTAAAAAAAGGGTGATAATACCAAATGGCGGGGAGGATGCTGAGAAACTGGACTCCTCATATAGTGCTGGTGAGAATATACAGGGTACACACATTATGGGGAAACAGTCTGGGGATCGCCTAGAAAACTAAACACACGCTCAGCATGTGACCCAGCAATCACACTCAAACTCCCACCCCCTAAAATACAAAACAATGTTTACACAAAAATTGAATGCTTGAATGTTCAAACATTCAAAGCAGTTTTATTCATAATATCATATAAAATACTCAAAACAATCCAAATGTCCTTCAATAGTTGAATGGCTTAACAAACTTGGTACAAGCATACAACGGAACACTACTCAGCAATAATAAAGAATTAACTATTGATTTACACAACACTAAATGAATCTCAAGGCATTACACTTCGTGAAAAAGGCTGATTTTTAAAAGGTTACATACTGTATGATTCCACTCATGTAACATATTGAAGTGACAAAACTACAAACATGGAGAATAAACAAAATGGTGGAGGGGGTATTGGGAATACAAAAAGGTAGCAAAAAGTGTTCCAAAGTGATAGAACAGCTCTCTTATTTTGATTGTGGGACTAGCTACCCAAATCTATACATGGAACAGAGAAGTTACAAAAGACTATGCTCACACACACAAATGCAAGTTTAAAAACTAAAGAAATGAGGAGTGCAGTTATCAGAAATATACTAGATATATCAAATATCCAGATTTTGATACTGTGCTAAGGCTACACAAAATTCCACCAAAGAAAGCTGACCGGGCTACACCGGACTTTATACCATCCTCGCAACTTCCTACGAGTTTTGAAATAATTATCTCAAAATAAAGAATTTTTAAGGGGGAAGGAGCTTCTTGGGAAAATGGCCAATTCCAGGACTGAGACAGAAGTTTCAGATAAGCTTGGAAGAGCTCCAAAAAATGACGGAGATAGGCTAAAAGGGCACAGAACTCAATGTGGCAAAAGCTGGGGCAAGTGAAGCAGCAAAATCAATGCAGTAATAGATTACAACCCACTGCATAAAACAGAAAATCAGATACCCACAGTGATACAAAACAAGTGAGTATGTTAAAAGTCGGTAACTGACAGAATATCTACACAGTCGCAAAGTATCTCTGTACAAAATACTTTTTACAAAAAGGGAAGAAAAGTAACTTTAAAATGGAGGAGCCTAAAGCCACCACCATAATCAAGCGATCAAAGTGAGCATTATCAGTGACAGTACAAACCACACTCATGCGCCTCCTGCAGGAGGCAGGGTACCGCCGCGCCCCAAGCGCGCTCCACAGCAGACCCTGGACGTCTGTGAGCGTGTTCCTCTACGTGGCAAAGGGGAATCATGGCTGCACAGGAAATTAAATGTGCCAGTCACATGACTCTAAGATTGAGACTAACCTCCATGACCCCAGTGGGATCACAGAGCCCCTCCAGAGTGCGAGCGGGGAGGAGACGGCAGCACAGGTGCACGAGGCCCACACTGGCCGGCTGTGCAGAGGGGGAGGCCACAAGCCGGGAAGAGCAGGCGGCCCGGAGCCCCGGAGCCAGGAAAGGCAAGAACATTCACTTAGTCTCCGGGAAGGATGCAGCCCTACCAACACCAAGACTTGAGCCCAATCAGATCCATTTTGGACTTCTGAACTCAGAACTGTGACATAATAAATGTGTGTTTTTTTAAGCCACTGAACTTGTGGTAGTATTTTTTACAGCGCAAACTGAAAATCAGTAATACACCATCTAACAAAATGCACTGAAATTTACACAGCATCACTTCTATGATACTCCTGGCAAAGATGTTCAGCCTACATCTAATGTAAAGAAACAACAGACAAACTCACATTGAGAGGGACTCTCTAAAATAAACTGGCCTGTACTCTTCAAAAATACCAGTATCATAAAAGAAAGAGCAGCCGAAGGACTAGTGTAGATCAAGAGTTGGAGAGACGGGACAACAGAAGGTGCCAAGTGATCCTAGACTGACTGTGCCCTTCTGTAAAGAATACCACTGGGCAACAACTGAGAGCTGAACGGAGGCCTAAGGATCAGACAGCTGTAATATATCAATGTTAAATTTTCTGCCTTTGATGGCTGTACTGTCATCAGGCAAGAGAATGTCTCTGTTTATAGGGAAAATGCACTACAATATTCAACAAAGAAGAGACTTCATGTCAACAACTCTATCTCAAAAGATTCAAGAAATAAAAGTTATTTGTATTCTACCCGCAACTTATCTGAGTTCATTGCAACAAATAAGCAAATAAATGCAGTAAAACCCCATATTGCAACCCAAATCGTATCCGGGCTGGCAACTGTCATGTCCCCAAACAGCCCAGAGGCACGCACGCTCTCTGGAGCACACACACAGACTCCACACGTAGCGAGACCCAGCCTGAGAGAGAACAGATGAGGCAGAGACTGCACAGAGCTCCCCTGGTGGCTCAGCGGCAGGTAAACAAACCACCTGCCGACGCACGGGATGCGGATTTGATCCCTGGGTCGGGAAGATCCCCTGGAGAAGGAAATGGCAACCCACTCCAGTATTCTAGACTGGGAAATCCCACTGACAGAGGAGCCTGGTAGGCTACAGTCCATAGAGTGGCAAAGAGTCGGACACGACTTTGGGACTCATCAACAAGAGCCCTGGAGTAAAATAAAGGTACTCACACTCACGGGTCCCTCAAGCACCACACTAATAAGCCGTCAGCGAACAAGCCTCACCCTCGAAAAACACTTCCTTCGGCTTTATCATAACTTACTCCTAAACGCAAGCCACCAGCCCAGGGATGGCCAGATATTTGAGGAAAGCAGCCAAAACTCAAACGACAGAAATCAAAGCAAGCAGAAAAACAGGAATCCACAGGAAACGGAGACAATGCCATGAAGGGGAAAAAGGCGATTAATCATCATGCAAGTGTGCCTGAAGAGGTAGAAGAGTACATGAAACCACGGTGTGAAAACAAAATACTGATGGAAAAAGGGCGGCGGGAAGGGGGGCAGAGAACATAAAATATCCTCATGGAAAATAAAAGCTGAAAAATATCTCCCAATAAGGGTAAAAAATAAACAAACAGAAAATATTCAAAGCAACACTACAAAACTTCAGAACACTACAGATGAAGATCAGATCCTCAAAACTCCTGGGGAGTGGCAGGGTTCACATAAAAAGAACCAAAATCTGTAATAAGTCAATGGATCCACATTAATATTTAGCAGTCACTAACATCACAGAGTCAGACATTTTGTGCCTCCTAAAGTTAACATACCACCCATGTAGTCTTCTCCCCACTTACCACTTCTCAAAAAAAACCACAGAATTGTGTCAAGTCTCCAGATCTTACTGCTGCATACAGGAAATACATAGCAAGGGACGGGAGGCACACCAACGACACCACAGGGTTTCACTCATCAACACACCGGCTGTAGAAAACTGCAAGACAGACGGTACAGTTTCTTCAGCAACTAAAGCTCAAGGGAAAAAATAACACAGATAGATTACAGGACTTCAGAGGTCTGTCAGTCAATGACAATTTATGGACCTTACTAAAGATTCTAATTTGAATAAACTATTTTAAAATATCATTATGAGGCAATCAAGGTAATGTGAACTTAAACTGGATATTTGAGGAATTATTAATCTTTTAAAGGTATGATATTACAAGGGTTGTAGTTTACAAACGAGCCCTTATCTCTTAGAGAGAAAAACAGAAATATTCAGAAGTAAAATTATGTATCTGGGTTTGCGTGCATGAAATCAAAAGGGAGAGGGATAGACAGGATTATAAATTTTTTAAAAGTGGCCATGAGTTGACCAATGTTGAAGTTGGGTAATGGTTACATGGGGAGTGCACTATGTCCTCTAACTTTTCCATACTTTTGGAACCCAGAATACAAATTATATCTGCTATAAGAAGCTAGAAAACCATGAAGCAATTCATTCAGAGTTCTCAGTGAAAATTACATTCCAACTGCAATTCTATACCCAGTCAAAACTTTTACTCCTGAAAGAAAGCAGATTAAAGACACTTTCAGAGGATGTCTCAAAAAAATTAACCTCTTGTGCATTCTTTCTCGGGGAAGTACTAAAAGTTGTGCTGACAAAATGAAAGAAGAAAGTTGGAGGAGGAAATGGCAACCCACTCCAGTATCCTTGCCTGGGAAATCCCATGGACAGAGGAGCTGGGTGGGCTACAGTCCATGGGGTCGCAGAGTCGGGCACTACTTGGCAACTAAACAACAACATACATAGGAAAAGAACATAAAAGAAAGTAGATACATGTATGTTTAACTGACTCACTTTGCTATACAATAGAAACACAATACTGTAAATCAAGCACACTTTAATAAAATTTTGTTTAATTTCCATATAGGAGGAGTTTGATGAGGGGCCCTTAAGGAAGGGGGTGGGTGGGTGAGGAAGAGGATGAGGAACAGGACAACTAACTACCTAATCTTTGTGCAAAACTACATGGAGAGGCGATTAGAAGGTATGGGGAAAGTCCAACACAAGGGCCTAGAAAGCAAAGCAAAACAAAATCACAGGAGGAAAACAAAACAGGAAAAACAAAATTATACAAGGGAAATGTAATCATAGTATACAATTTGCCTCTATGGTGAACAAGACTCACACAATCATCATACCACCCTGAATGAAAATATACATGTAACTAACGGATCAATGGAAGACATCTAAGACAAGTGGTTTTAAATTAGTCGTCTGTCTTAAAACAAATGGCAACCCACTCCAGTATTCCTGCCTGCAGAATTCCATCGACAGAGGAGCATGGCGGGCTACATTCCACGGGTTCGCAGAGTCAGACAAGACAGAGCACACAGCCACACACACCTTAACAGAAAATCAATAGATAACGTCTTAAATCTTAAGTCAAATACCAGAGTAGGGTCAGAGTTACCCACCCAGCCTCCAATTTCCCCTTTTTTCTGCTGTAACCTAAGTCGATTTTGTCCAGAACTCTTTTGCACACTCACACCAATTTAGGCACGTGCTCAGGGAAAGCACTCAGTTCCACGCATGTGCCCAACTGGTCTAAACGTCATTCCGTTTCCCTTTCTATTGAGTGTTTCACAAACAGGCCTGTAAGCCAGGAGGTAGGTCTGCCAGTGTTTCCAGGTAGTTTCCACATTCTTACACAGCTACACAAAAGATAATTTTCCTTCTCTAGACACTGTCGTACCTGGGTACAAGTCTGAATCTCCTGCATCTTACTAAGCTGAGGATGTAACCAGCCAATGACTAAAAGGGGAGATGGAAACTCAGGGCCCTGAAGTCATTATTGTGCCACAAAACCTATTAGCTGAAGAATCCACCCTACCTCTGGACTTCCAACTGTGAGTTAACTGGAAGCCAGTTTGGGTCGTGGTCTCAGTACTAGCATCCAAAATCAGGAAGCACAGCTCTAGGGAGCAGGACTAGGAGTAAGGAGGGCTGTTCCCAGGGAAAGGTTTTACTTCACAAGCCTTTCAGTAGGTATTCAATTTTGATTATTTGCATGTTAAACCTAAAAATTCATTCTTAAAAAAATTCGCAGGAAAAAAAAAAATTCAGAGGAAGCAAAAAGAGACTGAAGAGCTGATCTGTTGATAACTAACGAACAGTAGTATAAAGAATGAATTTAACTGAAGACAAGCATTCGCCCTTTTCACACACTGTCAACAGTAGGCAGAGACTATCCCCACAGGGAAACTGAGGCTCAGAGACGTTTCTCCGGCTGGGATTCAAAGCCGGGCGCCTGGTGCAGACTCCAGCAAACGCACTTGTCACCACTCTCCCCACCGTCCGGCACTCCCGCCACACGGCCTCCTCCGGCTGCCAGGCCCTTCCGCAGGCCCCTCCCCTGACTCAAGGCCCAGGACTCGCTGTTAGCCAGGGGCACAGAGGCAAGGCGGAGGACGGCGCTTGTGTGGTCATGGTGCAGGAGGCAGGCGTCTGTCTTCGTGCAGACTCGCTCCTTCACTGTCTCGGAGCAGGCTGAGTGGCCACGATGGGAAAGGACCACACCCCAAGGAACTGAGGGTGGGTGCTGCCAACAGGGAGCAAGAAATTGCAGCCCTCCGTCCAACACCGCACAGGGCACTGAACGCCGCCACCAGTCAAGCGAGCAGAGAGAAGACCTTTCCCCAGGGAAACCTCAGACGAGACCACAGCCCTGTCAACCTTCTGACCGCTGTCCTGAGACCCAACTAAGCTAAGCTGTGCCCGTCCACCTGACCCCCAGACACTGTGAGGCCACAGAAGCATGCTTTCAGCTTCTAGCTTTGTGGTGATATTGTTACAGATCAAGTAATAACGAGCACACTCTTGCACAATAAACTTCTTCTGCCATGTCCTGGTGCTTTGCTGAAATAAGGGTTTTCAACTACTCTTAACTACACAACAAGCCAACTTCAAGTTGGCAGTCACAATTTGCTCTTTTTTAGAAAAAATTCATGTACAAAAATGTCAACATTAACCACAATCTAACTCTGTGCTTTACTTGTATTTTTTACTGAGGTATATGTGACAAAATATTAGTTTCAGGTGTACAACACAGTGATTTGACATTTGACTTGCATTTTAATAACCATTTTAATAACCTTGTTTGCTAATTCCATTGTCTCTATCATTTGCTTCTACTGACTGAGTTTTCTATGTCTTCAAGTTTACTAATCCTCTCTTCTGGAATGTCTAATCTGCCATTAATGCCATCCAATATATTTCTCATTCCACACGTTAGCTGTCACCTCTAAAAGTTTGACAAGGGTCTTTTTGTCTTTCATACTTTCTAACTGTTTGAATAGATGAAATACAGCAACTGCTTTCATGTCCTTGCCCATTAATTCTAATATCTGTCAATTCTAGGTTGGTTTCGATCTACTGATACCCTAATTATAAGTCACATTAACCTGCATCTTCACACATTCAGCTATTTTTGATTGGATACTGGACATTTTTACATTGTTGACTGCTGGGTTTCTTTACATTTCTTTAAAGAGTGTTGGCCTTTGTAAGCACAAGCAATTACCTTACTTTCAATTACAGGTGACCCTTGAACAGAGGGGTTAGAAGTGTTGACCACTCCACCCCATCCCACTTCCACCACCAACACCAACTCAAATCTCCAAGTATAAACTCACAGCCAGTACTCTGTACCTGCAGTCCCACAGACCGGCATTCAGTCCACATTTACAGCAATCACTAAGATTATGGAACTCTTTCTCCGCATGCCTTCCTTCTTTCAGAACACTGCTCCTCACATCAGAACCATTCTGGCCTCCCTCAACTCCAGTCTCTCTTGCCTCAACTTGTGGGCTTATCTGGGACCTCCTTCGGTGGCTCAGTCGTGAAGAATCCACCTGCCAGCGCAAGGGACGTAGGTTGGGTGCCTGGATCGGGAAATCCCCTGGAGGAAGACCTGGCAACCCACTCCAGTACTCTTGCCGGGAACCCCATGGACAGAGGAGCCTGGGAGGACACAGTCACGGGGTCAGAGTCGGACATGACTGAGCACACACGCACAGCCCTGCAACAAGAGCTGAAGACTGCCTCCAGGCAGAGAGCTGGACCACCACAGGACTCACCGCATTTGTCCTCCATCTGTTAGGCATCACAGTGCTGCCCTGCCTGTTGTTTAATATCCAAAAACAGGTGCTCCACGTATTTTGTCCTATTTCCTAGCTGTTTATGCTGGGAGGATAAATTCAGAAAGTTACTGCCCTGCAGTAAAAGGCAGAAGTCAAGACTTCTGACAGTAATTTTAAAGTAAACGTTTTATCAGATGCAATCCCTAAACATACACACATACATCATTATAACTTCGAATGTGTTAGTTGCTCAGCTGTGTCCAACTCTTTGTGACCCCATGGACTGTATGTAGCTCATCAGGCTCCTCTAGTTCACGGAATTCTCCAGGCAAGAATACTGGGGCAGGTTGCTAGTTCCTCCTCCAGGGGATCTTCCCGACCCCGGGATGTAACCTGCATCTCCTGTATCTCCTGCATTGCAGACAAGATTCTTTACCCACTGAACCATCAGTGAAGCCCCATTATCCCTTTACCCCATCTTTACTTTTATCACGGTATTTATCACTCCTGGTCAGTATGTCAGTTGCTTTCTTGCTTGCTCTACACTTCACAAGAGAATGTAAGCTCTGTGAGCACAGGGATCTTACCTACACTGTCACCCTGAATATCCAACACCTAGAACACACCCTGGCCGAGAATAAGCACTCGAATTCAGTAAAATCATTAAATCGATACGCAAAATGTTTTATGAGTATTTCACTTAATACATACTGTGAACTCTCCTACTCAGTAAATTCTAATCTAGACACAGATAACTGACCCTAGAGAGTTCCCTCAAACTGTCTATTACCGAAACTAGCACCGTCTCAGTACAGGTTCTAGTTGTAAACAAAAGAAACTAACTCTGGCTTGGCTGAAACTGAAAAGGAAGTTATTAAAGCATATTAGGCAACTCACAGAAAACCCCAGGAGGGCCAGGCTGGAAGGCCATATAATCAAGAACACCCAAAAGGCAAACCACAGATCTGGTCCAGTGGAGACAACACAGGATTCAGTCCCTGTGACTTGCAGAGACACTGCAGACGCCGGAACGAAGTGCTAGGACTGGATCTGTCGCTGACGGCCTCCAGAACAGACACCACGGCCATCCCCCTTCCATGCGGACATGGACTCTGCAAAGGGCCTGCTTCTGCAAACCATCAGCTTCTGAGGTGGTGGAATGGAGGCCTCAGGTCATATAAGGGCATTCTAAGTCCCAAAAATGCAGAGAAAGTGAGCAACTGCCTTTCACAATGTAAGACGTCTACCTCCCTCTCACCGAGATTCTTAAGGTAAAGAATTCCATAAATGTAGAAAGCTATCAGATGCTCTGGTTTATCATGTGAAAGACTGATGAACTAGGGGCACAAAGTATGAATCCCAGCATACCACAACTTTATCTCTCTCTCCAATTAACAAGTTACAGAAGCTCTACGTTCCTCCGCCTTTTCTCTCTAAACGTTTATTTAACTTTAGGGCCTTTAACTGTTCACTGGATTTTTTTATTATCTAGAAGCAGCATATGCAAAATACTATGATTAACCTTAAGCAAATTTACTTCTCTGCATCGCAGTTTTTTAACTTATAAACAGATATTACCAACCACCTTCCAGTGCTAGTGCTAATATTAAAATAACTAATAATGAATCTGTACAGTGTCTGGCCCATAGCAGGCAATCAATTGATAGTAGCTACTGTTCCGATGGTCACATATGTATGTGAGAGCTGGACTAAAGAAAACTGGGCACTGGAGAATCTATGTTTTTGAACTGTGGTGTTGGAGAAGACTCTTGAGAGTCCCTTGGACTGCAAGCAGAAACAACCATCCTAAAGGAGATCAGTCCCGGGTGTTCACTGCAAGGACTCATGTTGAAGCTGAAACTCCAATACTTTGGCCACCTGATGTGAAAAGCTGACTCACTGGAGAAGACCCTGATCCTGAGAAAGATTGAGGGCAGGAGGAGACGAGGACAACAGAGGATGAGATGGCTGGATGGCATCACCGGCTCAATGGACATAAGTTTGAGTAAACTCCAGGAGTTGGTGATGGACAAGAAGGCCTGGCGTGCTGCAGTCCATGGGGTCGCAAAGAGGTGGATACGACTGAGTGACTGAACTGAACTGAAACCATTAAATAGTAGCTTACTTTTTAACAGGAGAAACGCACTGGCTTACATGAACATCTTTTTTAAGTCTGTCAATGTCAACAAGTTGAAGATCTGAGTTTCTATTCTGCATTGGAATTATAATCATTATCCTCCTTAGTCCCTACTTCTTGTTGTTCAATCACCCAGTCATGTCCAACTCTTTGCGACCCCACGGACTGCAGCACACTACGCCTCCCTGTCCCTCACCATCTCCGGGAGTCTGCCCAAGTTCATGTTCATTGCATCAGTGATGCCGTCCAGCCATCAGCGTACCAGAACTTTCATCTATCTCAAGTAACAGATTATAGAAGTCCTATGTTCCTTCTTCTTTCCTCTCTCAATATTTAACTTCAGGGCCTTTAACTGTTCACTGGGTTTTTTTATTAAATACTATGATTAACCTTAAGCAAATTTACTTCCCTGCATTGCAGATTAGTCCCTATGTTACCAGAAATAAAGCAACAAGAAGCTTAAAGACATGTTGCCACCAAAACGAAGTTCAAGGAATACATAAATAGATGGACAATGGGATGGCTGACTGGATGGAAGCATCAAGCCATGTTTTCTTTTAGAGTTCTCTTGAGTGAGTTCTAACTCTACTGAAGAGCTTCAAGAGGGCAGGTACCATGTACGTCCATGTGATTCACAACTATGCCAAGGGACTGGCATGGGCTCAGGCAAAGAGCCAAAAAATAAAATCTGATATTTTACAGAATTTTTTTTACAAATATTTACTACAGAAACTAGTCACTGAGAAAGATTTCAGAACTACTTCAAAACAAATGCCTTTTAAGCTTTTAAAAAGATGATTCACCTGACAAGATCGAAAGCCTCAATAGTTTTCTAACTACAAAAGTCAATTCTTTTGAAAATCCATCCATACAATGAACTTTCCCTCAATCATTCTTGGTCTGTGAAGAAAGAGTAAAGCCAAGAAGTATCCAAAAAGTATCCAAAACAAACTACTTTCTTTAACTTTCCATCACTTTTTAAATGACGTCAAAGCTAGAGCTTATTTTAAATGTGAACCTGACACCTGCTGCTAATGCTGGACTGACTTTTCAGATTTAATTGTTGAATGAACCGCACTTTGCTGGCTAAAAATTATAAAGAAGAGCCGGGCTGGTTCCCTCCACAATTTAAAACTCCAAATGATCACTCCAAATGACCACAAAGGACTGTATCTACTTCAAAAAACTACAAAAATTATGTACTCCTTTAATAAAGAGGGCACCATCCTCCCATTCCATCATACAATGCCAAGCTTCTAAGAGCTAGTAGGTGTTGACACTTCATATGCACTTGCTAAACTAATCCATGAGTAAGTAACGGTCTTTTTACTGGCTACATAATTTTCCAATCTAATCTTTTAAAAGGATCACTTTTTTTTTTTTAAAGGCTCCTACATTCCCTGTTCAACCATTACTCCAAATGCACATTCCCCTTATGCAATCATTCGGTCCCTGAGACCAACATCAAAATGTAGTTCACTGTTTTAGTACTCGCCATACATGGCAAAGACCTGCTAATCCCTTCGATGGGTGTGTGTGTGTGTGTGTGTGTGTGTGTGTGTGTAAAACAACACTGCCCCCAGGCTCTCTGAAGGGGATGAATAAAACAAGGACTAAAAAAAATTACCAACTGTGATAAACGTGTGAAAGAAAAGGACAGGGAAACATGAGTTATTGAAAAGGTGACTGGGGCGGGGGGTCTGCTTTCCCTGACAGAGTGATAACTGAAAGTGAAAGAGAAAAAGAAGTTAACGAAAAGAAAAGGGATGATGGCTGGCTCAGAAGCAGACACCCAAAGACATGGATCCCAAGGCATGGGAGAAAAGATTGCCTAAGTCAGCTGGAGCCAGGTCATCCAGACAGCAGGTCCTGAGTATGGTCTTCATCCTGGAAGTCACAACAAATTACTGAAGAGGTTTGGGGGGCAGGGGGAGTTGTGTGTTTTTTTTTTTTAAGTACCAAGAATTTCTGCTCATCCATTTGTTTAAATCCCTCTTTCATTCCTATCCATTCTATTGAATTTTATTCCTTGACCTTTCCTACATGCCCACATCCTTTATTTCAAATGTCTGTATCTTATTCAGCAAATAGCCTTCTTTCAAACATATTACATGAATGCTAAAAATTGTCTTCAAATTCTCCCCTTTGCATAGCTGATTCCAATACTGCTGAGTAACGATGGGCCTCAGGCCAATTCCTAAGTAAACTTACCTAGTTTTACTGACATTTTGAACCATTTAATGACAGAATCATTATAGGGAAATTCAAAAAGTGAAATTAGACTGCAAAATATGCTGGGATCCTAATAATTTTACTACCATTGCTCTTTTGGAAAACTTTAATGAAACAATTTTTTGTACCACATAAGTAACGTGTACCAAAAATAAATGTGTTTGATGTAAGGATGAAGTAAAAGACACCACTGTGGTGACAGCTGTTCTTTTTCAAGGGGAAATGATCAAATAAGAACAAATTTTTCAGCAGACAGTATTTGTCTTTAAGACAGGAGTCCTACTTATACCCAAATAAAGTTTAACTTAAACTGTCAAAGGGACTTTTAAAAGTAGACAAAAGTTTTGACCTCCAAAAAGCACCACTGAATCTCATTCCATTTCATAGACTGTGCTCCCTTTAATGAAAACGCCTGTCTGCCCTAGACTGAGTCCGTAATCCCTCGCTAGAGCCGACTGCGTCACGGGGCAGGCACTGCTCCCGGGCCCCAGGGCCACGTGTGGCGCCCAATAGGTACTCAGTAATAGCTCTATCCACCTCAAAAGAGAAACGATTTTTAGATAACTGGTCTCCCAATAAGAACATATGTGACAATAACAGAACAAATGTGGTATTTTTCAGGAAAATACGAAGCTACTCAGAATAAATTGAATGCACATGTTTAACTACTCCACACTTCTCAGCCCATGAGCTGGGGACACCTCTTCCTCTCCAGGATCACTGCTGCCAACACTGCCTTCCCCCACTGCCCCATTTTGTAGCTCATTTTTAATGGCACTACAAGTTATTTCTACCTGGCAACAAAGGTCCATCTAGTCAAAGCTATGGTTTTTCCAGTAGTCATGTATGGATCTGAGACTTGGACCGTAAAGAAATCTGAGCACCGAAGAACTGATGCTTTTGAACTGCAGTGCTGGAGAAGACTCTTGAGAGTCCCTTGGACTGCAAGGAGATCAAACCAGTCAATCCAAAAGGAAATCAGTCCCGAATATTCACTGGAAGGACCGATGCTGAAGCTGAAACTTCAATACTTTGGCCACCTGATGAGAAGACTGACTCACTGGAAAAGACCCTGATGCTGGGAAAGATTGAAGGCAGGAGGAGAAGCGGACGACAGAGGATGAGGTGGTTGGATGGCATCACCAACTCGATGGACATGAGTCTGGGTAAACTCCAGGAGTTGGTGATGGACAGGGAGGCCTGGCGTGCTGCAGTCCACGGGGTCGCAAAGAGTTAGACAGGACCAAGAAATGAACAACAACAAGTTATTTCCACCTGTCACTAACAGAAGGACTGAACTACAGTAACTCTCTCTTCTGTTCTTCCACTGTTCCTTCAGGACCTTACTAGGAAATATTCTCAACTGTTCCCATCAAGCCAATCATTCGACTCCTCAAGAGCTTTACTATACTGCCACACCAAAGTTGAATTCTCTCCTTTCTATCTCCAGAACTTGGAGTCCTGGGTCAGGGCTTCCCTGGTGGCCTAGTGGTTAAGAATGCACTAACTGTTAACAGTCATGGTCTTCTTTGTCCTAATCTTGCTGGTATACACACAACTATTTCAACACTTAACAGCTGAGGTCACCAAACCTTACTCATTTTTGTAGTGAAAGCTTCTACCACCACAATTCATGTATCTTACAGGGGACAGGCAAAAGTTTCCTCAGTTGAAGAGGAACAAGACTCACCTTTTACAAAGCATTGACAATTTATCAAAACATCATTTTTCATTCAACAGAATACAGAAAAATCACAAAAAAAATTTTAACTAAATAGCAAAGAATGAATATTCTGTTAAAGTGTAAGACATACCATAAGATGCTCAAATTCACTCATGAAGAAAATTCAAACAATCAGACTGCACTGTTCACCTATTAAACTTACGAAGATTTAAAACTTGAATAATGCCAGTGCTTTTGAGATTTGGGAAACTACACAGTCTTAAACACTGCTGCTGAAGTATAAATTTGTGCTACTTTTTGGAAGACAGTTTGGCAAAACATACTCATATGTGCATATATCTGGTGAACCAGCAATTTCTCTTATAAATATGTATCCTCTGGCTAACACTGACAAAAAAGTTACATGTACAAGGATGTACACTGCAGTACTGTTTAAAACTGGCAGAATTATGGGCTTCCCTGGTGATCCAGGGGTTCAGAATCCACCTGCCAATGCAGGGGACATGGGTTCACTCCCTGGGGCAGGAAGATTCCACGCGCCTTGGAGCAATGAAGAGTAGCCCCTGCAACGAGAGAAAGTCTGCAAACAGCAACCAAGACTCAGCACAGCCAAAAATAAACAAAATATTTTTTTTTTAAGTTCTAAAAATAGGAGGAAAAATTAAATTCTCTTTAATGGAGACTGACTCAGTTGTGTTGCATCCATAACATCAAAAACTTCCCAACTGTTTAAAAAAAAAAAAAATACAGGGAACTCTACCACCTGATACAGAAGTATTTCCAAGATAGACCAAGACATTTAAGTTACAAAACCACGTGTTTAGCAAGACCCCATTTGTTTTTTAAGTACACAGAACGTATACATACACAATGTCGCGCTTGAATAAAAAAAAAAACGGGATCACACTAAACATACAGTTTCGTCATTTGCTGTTGTTCAGTCTCTAACTCTTTGCAAATCTGCAGCACGACAGACTCCTTGGTCCCCCACTATCTCCCAGAGTTTGCTCAAATCCAAGCCCACTGAGTCAGTGACGCCATCCAACCATCTCATCTTCTGCTGCCCCATGTTTTCTAACACACGTGTATATACCAAATGTTTATATATACAGCTTGCATATATACATATAGAACATTTCTGGTAGGAAAAACTAAATAGCTGTTACTTATGGAGCACAGGTGGGGAGGGCTGGGGGTGGGTGACCCCATTCATTCTATAGGGCTGGATCTTTTTTTTATCCTGAAAATAAAAAACTTGTTGAACTTTAAAAACTAAAATTCCCCAAATCAAAATGACACCTTTGAGGTCTGCTCTAAGACTGCTCAAACAGGAGTCCTGACCATGAGAAAGCGCGAAGAGGACACTCCTACTCCAATGACCGCGCATCCAATCAAGCCCAGAGGCCCTCAACACATTATCTGTGGCCCCAAGACCAGCCCTGACTGGCCAGCAAGGGCCAGCCCCACGCTAACAACCTCAGCCACCAGAGAAGCCTCTGAGCACCAGCCAGGGCCGCACCACAAGCAGACACTTCTCAAACAGGCCCGACATTCTCCTTGGACAAGAGCACGTGTGCCCTAACCCTCCCTCCTCTTCCCAAAAGCTCTCTTACTAGTGCGGGTGCTCATCTCCAAGGTTTAAAATGACAGCAGCTAATTAATAAAGTGTTAACCTGGTAACAGTTGAAGGCTATTTCCCTAGGAATGTTTCCATTTTAAATTAGGGGATCCAGCTCTTACCTTAATCTACAGGTATGAATTCAAAGGTGAGAATGGCAAGCGAAATCAGCTGAAAAGAGAAGGAATGATCTGAGGACATGGCCTACACCTTTGTTCCTTCTCATCATGCCAAATCCACACCTCCTTATCATCTACCCTAACTCTGGAGATAAACCTCTCTACCCACTACAGCACCAACACTAATGATATTTGATTTAAAACCTCACCTTCCCACCTTTAAATATTTATTGGACCAACTCACAGTATTTTTCTAAGAGGCTCAGAAGACTGTGAAGTGAGCCAACCATTCAATAGCAATGAGCTCACACATAAATAGCAACATATTTGAATGACAGAACTTCCTATAAAATAAAAAATGCAGTTGTACTCTTCTCCTTCCTCTCTTCTGGGGAAAGAACAAAGAACCAAGAGTCGGGAAAACATGCGCTAGCCCCCACCCCCAACCTGCTTACTCCGAAGGACTGGTTAGTCATTTCATTTCTTTGCATCCATTTCCTCCTCTAAGATGAGAAATGAACTATGTCAAAGTTTCTCAAAATGTTTCTACCGCATCAGGGATACTTGCAGTCCCAACTAAGACAGTGGATTCTAGCACATCACCCAAACCTTCAGAAAGACGAGTCTCAGGCTGGGGAGTCCCACAACTCTGACAAGTTCTCCTGAAAACTATCTGAGGCTCATTAGTTCCTCAGGTCTCTACTTGACCTAATTATAGGCTAGTTCAAATGAATCCTAGACCTTCCTCTTCTGTCAAACCCACAGAAAAAAAAGAAGAGCAAGACACTGGACAGGAAATGTGTAAATATCACTGCTATGATCGTTACAACTGCAGTGATCCAAACACTTACTGAAAACCTGACAAGATCTTGCAATATTGAATCGCACTCTCCTAGTATTGCTTGCTGAGGTTATGTACACAAATACACACAAAATGGTCCACAGGACCGCTAAAACTAAATCCAGCTCAGACTTCAAATACTGTTTAAATATAACAGTTACTGCAACCGAGATTCATGTTTCTATCAGAAAATACCTTCAATAAAATAATATGCTATTAGACTCCAAATTCCTTCACTGTTATAAGTTTAGTTACATTAACTCTAATCTGACTACATATGTATATACTGCATATACTAAGTACTGATAGTCTATTTCAATTTACACGATAGTTCAAATGATTAATGAACAAATATGGAATATAAACATTAATTAGTGCAGTAAGTTGTCTTTTCAAAGTTCATCTCTGTTAAGTTTCTTCCAAGATATGTGAGAGAGTGACAGGCAACGCTTCCTCGCCCGTTCTCCTGTTCTTCAGTAGAAACAGGTTTTCGGGCGGACAATCAGCCAGCCTACTGATGATCACATATCCCAGCCTCCGTTTGCAGCTACACGGGGCCACCTGACGAAGTGCCGACCGACAGGTGCGAACAAGTCATGTACGCAATTTCCAGGTTCGACCAATTTGAAGAAGGGGTGTCCTCCCCCACATCCTATTCCTGGACCGTGAATGTGGTGGCGAGCGGTCTTGAACTGCAGGGGCCATGCGGTCCCGTTAAGCACAGGAAAGCGACAAGATGGAAGGAACCAAGGTCCCCTGTATCTTGGAGCTGCCACACCAGCCTTAGACTACTTAGATGAGAAAGAAAGAAACTCCACATTTAAGCCACTAGTCAGAACATGGGCCCAATCTTGTGTTCTAACTAATGATACACAAAGTTTACGTTACTAATAAGTATTACATAATAGCTACTTACCAACTCAGTAAAGTTGAAACTCTAATTATAAGTTCTTGGGTAACCTCACTACTGAAATTATTGCTACTGTACCATCTTACATTTATATGGCATTTTACACTTTTGCAAAGCATCTCATCAGAGCATCTCATTTCACATATTCCAAATCCTGGGCAGGGCAGCTAGGGCTTACGCACAGTCGGCATACAGGATTCTAAAGCTCCGAAGCTACCCTGCCCAAGACTGCACAAGGAAGGAATGGTGCTCAGGCTTCAGCACACAGGTTCTTCATCCCATCCTTCTGTGTACATGTGCATTCATCTCCTCCTGCTGTGTGCCCTGGGATTATTCCTGTCCAGACGGACCTTGCAGTTGAGCAGTAAGAGGGAGAGACGGACAGGCAAAGGATACACATACACGTGCATGCTGTGCTGTGCTGAGCCGCACAGTCGTGTCCGCCTCTTTGCGACCCCCATGGACTGTAGCCCACCAGGCTCCTCCATCCGTGGGATTCTCCAGGCAAGAATACCGGAGTGGGTTGCCATGCCCTCCTCCAGGGGATCTTCCCAACCCAGAGATTGAACCCGGGTCTCCTGCATTGCAGGTGGAGTCTTTACCAACTGAGCCACCATGGAAGCCCGTACACGTGCATACCTGAGTAACTGTCAGGTTACTTTTTAACAAGGGCTGTCCAAGAAAAGCCGTTGGTAAGAACGCATGGCCAAGGAGTCTGACTTAGAACCGAGTCTGGGGAAAGAAGTAGTATTTATGCTGAGACCGTGAGGATGGGCATCATCCTCACGGTGAAGAGGGAGGGAGCGAGGGAGGGAGAAGACTGTTAAGAAATGTATGTGTTATCTCAGTCTTCACAAGCATCCATGGTAAGGATCACCAACCCATCTTACAGATGAAGAAACTGATATTAAGCAAAACCACTGTGCCTTAAGTCCACATTGCCAGTAAGAGGCGGGATTGGTTGAGATTCCAGACCTGCCTGACTCTGGAGGCTCTGCCTGGTACTGCCCCACAGGCCAACACTCTTCACAGATAGCACGCTTCAGCCGCTATCTCTACCTCTGTAATAAGCAGATTTGGAGTAGATCTCACGTTTGAGCATCTTCTTACCCAAATGCATTTGCTAAAATGCCAATCTTAACCACAAATATCCAGAAAACAAAAAATCAACTCGTTAGTAAAAATTTTATATAGAGAAACGAAGAGAACTATTTAATGAACAGGGATGTTATTTAAAATAGAATTGATGCTAAAACCAGTTTCATTCCATGTTAAACCAGTTCACTAAGCGCCTCTCCACAAAAGCAACTTAAGCAATTAAATTATGGGGCAATAAAATGAAAAATAATTCATCAAGAGTATAGATACACTTTAAACTATTATGCATATCAGATATGGGCACAGGTCCATCAAACAATAAAAAATTAAAACAAGCAAAACTTTCACAGTATTACAAACTTTTAAAAGTCACCTTCTAGAAGAGAGGGTGCATAGCTCTGGGAGAAGAATCAATTGCTAAGAAGCCTAAATGGTTCTATATCAGCAAAATGCATGCCTACAAGGAACCACATTATTTTAGATGTTCAATGTACTGTAAGTTATCTCCAATGAGGAATTTTATCTCACTATGCAACTCTGGAAGAAGGTTTTCAAAGCGAAAGCATAACTTATTTCAAACGTTTGGCTGGTTTATACAATGCTGTATTTCCGAGTCATTTTGTTTTCATATACCAAACAATGAAACTAAGGCTACCAGCAGCCACTAGGTTAGAAGATGAGACTTGTCTGTAATTACCTAGTAAGAACCTTAAATTAATTACTTTAGTCACATGAAGTCGACATTTCACTTTCACATAACCAACGGTAAATTTTACAGCTCTAGCTTTACATTATAACACTGATATAAAGCAAGATTTTGAATGATTTCTTTATTTAGGGGCAACTGGGGAGAAATTTTAGGTAATTTAAAATAATTTGATGATTTTCCCAAGTAATTAAACACAAATTATAACCTGCCCTCTCCAAAATTTTAATCCAAAACTGTGCCAGCTTTGGGTTATGAATTACCATAATTTCTCTAACCATCAAAACATTGCCCAGTGGCCAAAATAATATATGCTAAGAAGTCTTTTAAAAAGCATAACCACTGTGTATATGTAAGGCGCTCATACAAAAGTAATAAAGTCACACATTTCACTTTGGGCAATGTTACTGTTAGTGTCAAGTTTCAGGGGCCCATGTTTGATAGTTTCAAGAAATATCTTTACTTCTAAATAGAAAATACATACAAGTATCTGGAGGTAAAACCACCAAAAAACTCAACAGGAACTATTGATTCTTAGCTTACAGTTTAAATTACAGATAGGAATACAACAAAATTCTAAGACTAGTAGAATTTTGGGGAAAGAAGAGTCAATCTCTTCACAAAGACTCTTGAAGTTTGGGGGTTCTGTTGAGTTCACAAGTTTAAATTTTTTTCTCAGGAGATGAAAAGAGAAACTGCTTGGGTGTGGGGGTGTGGGTGTAGGAAATATGAAAGTTCTTTGAAATCAGAGAAAGCAAATGCTAAAGCAAAGAAAATTTGATACACACCTTATGACAAAGAAAAAAAGTCACAAATGAAGCCCCCTCTTCTATTTAGCTAGTTTTTAAGAGCATGCGTAAGGCAACTCTCTTCTCACTCATAATAAAGTTATTTCTATTCAGATTTTCTCCCCATGACTGGATAACTGCCAACCATATACACACACACACGTGAAAACATCCCTAAGCATCCCAAACTTCTAAGCTTTTTGCTTGTTTTTGTTTTCAAGTAGTACCAAAGATTCCATATAAATTAGCTTCTCCTCTCTTTGTAGTTTCAAAACAAAATGTATGCCAAAGGTCACACTCATCATGCATTATAACAAGTTATCTTCAATTTTGCTTTCACAGATAATCATGGGGCTATAAAAACCTATATAAATTCTTTAAATACCAGTTGCTGCACTTACCACTCCCCACTCCCACATCTCTAAGCCATAAACACAAAAACTCCCCATAAATAAAACTCAAGGGCAGACATCAGACAATATTATAGTGGGGGAAAAAATTCTAACCCAAAGAGGTGCTTTTTTTTTTTAATCTACATTCCCAAACAAGACACTGCATTACAATGGAATATTTTCATTTATTTTGAATGTTAGTGACCTTAAAAGGCTGGGCTAAATGTCTGAATCCCTAGGAGACAGTTATTATGTATGTGTATTACATTTCCAGTAAGTCCCACCAAAAGAGCTTTAAAAGAAATTTAAGATCTTAAACCTGAATTCCATATTCTGAACAAAAACAAAGATCTCACTAGATTTCACAGTCCATCTCCCACCCCTACCAATATCGACCATCCACTTCACTCAATTCTACTCAAATCCTTAATCTTTTTTTAGATTTCAAAGGAAAGCCTTCACTTTACAGAGAGGGGATCCTTCTTTCTAGGAGACTTAATTTCTGAGCTTATGCCTCTTAGGAAGTTTCTGTACTCAGTTTTACAATTTGGTGTAGACACTGACAGAACTCCTTAACTTTTTGGCAAGGTTTGAAGTCTAAATGAATTTGAACAGCCACCATAAACACTATTGCGACTCCAAAACAAATCCACTGAAACCAATGGGGTACTTTAAGTGTTAAGTCGTACGTCTATTAAAAATCTTAACACAACTTGAGTAAACTTTTTTCATAACTGCTGTTTCCTTGAAAGCTATCTTCTTCAGTTTAAAATCTTACCACATGAAATTTTAGTTCTAGTCTCATATTTATAGCAGAAAAAAATTATCCTTAAAATAACTAATCAAAATATGGGAAATTTACAAAGCTAAAGGTAATTCCACTAAATTATTCAAACGCCCCCCAAAACAAAGTATTAAGTATATCCATTCTTAAATACTTCGTATATGTAATGTGTAAGGACTCCCAGGGAAAATCAAAGTATTCAAAGATAAAAAAAACCAAAAATAACTTTGCACAAAACTTTCTTATGACTCATCAATACTTAAGTGATGACTATAATTAAAATTAAGTGTGAGGAACCAAACGCAGAACAGAATACTTTTTAATTCCTTCCATTCAAAAATTGTCTACACAGTTTTCTTCAGAGTGGGGGGAGGTGGGGGGGGGAGCTGACAAATTAGTTTCATTAAGAGGGCCTTGCTTCATTCTCTCCTTTCCGCTTCTGCAAACCACAAAAGTTAATTCCACGCCACCACTATACGTGGATTCAACCCTGAGTCATTACAACCAAATAGCTCCAAAATTTGCCAGTACTTCTAATAACGAGTTATAAGCTAGTGATTAAGAGCCCGGGCTGGCTACAGACTCCCGGCTTCAGGAGTCCCAGCTGTGTGACCTTGGATGAGTCACCGCTCAGTTCCCTCATCTGTGAAATGGGTAACAGTATCTACCTGGAGAGTAATAGAGTTATTAATACATGGTCCTAATCTTTTAACTCGGGAGCGAAAACAATGTTATAAAGGGTGTATTTCCTGACAACCCGGGCAGAATTCAAGAAACAAATGGCGCTGGCGCTCAAGTACTGCACCTAGATCACCAAGATTCACATCATCCAGGGGTTTTGGACGACAGACTCAGCCAAGTCGTCGGAATCACTAATTCTGCCCCATTTTTAACTATTTCAGACCGGGGAGGGGGACGGGGGGAGGCCTTTCTGCCCAGTGTGAAGCTTCTTCAGCCAGCCGCGGCGGATCTAAGCCTATGAATAAGGCTCCGGCGAGTTCCGTGCCATACACCCAGGTTTCGATTATTAATTTACGCATCCGCGGCCCTCCGGCACCCTCCGAGGGCTGTGCTGCGCGGGTCACCAGCCCTCCGACGTCGAGCGGCCGGGCTCTCACGCGCACAACTTCCGAGCAGGCCGAGGGCCCGGGCTCCGCGAGCAAGCAGCCCGGAGGGCCGCGCTGGGGGGACCCAGCTCCCCAGCCTTCCCCGGCGCCTCGCCCGGCGGCCGGGGGCAGCCCCATCAAACCCTGTAACCCGTGGCATTGTCCTTGCGGAGGACCGCGGCCGCTGTTCCCACACTGGTGGGGACCGAGAGGAGGGACGAGGGAGGAGCTGGGGGAAGAGGATGAGGAGGAAGAGGAGGAGGAGGAAGACACCCTCCTCCCCTGCGCTCGGGCAACCAGGCAAAAGGTCTGGCGCTTTCTCCCGGCCCCCAGGCCCCGGCTCCCGGGAGGCCGCGGCCCGGGCCCCCCAGCCCTCCGCAACTTTCCCTTCGCTAGCGCCCGCCTCTCCTCCGGGATCGGGGCCTGTCGGGCGCCCTCCCGCCCGCCCTCCTTCCTTTTCTCCCCCGCCCCGACCCCGGGCGGCCGGCCGGCCAGCCGGCCGGCCTCGGGCCGCGGCGCCTCCTCCTAAAATGGCAGGTCCCTCCCTCCGCCCGGCCGGCCTCGGCGCGGGCCCCGGCTGCAGGCCGCAGTGGGGGAAGCCGGGCCGCCGGGCGGGGCCGCGGCCGGACACTCACCGGGACGATGGCGGGGCGCTCGCGCCGTTCCCTCCGGTGAGTCTCTGCCGCCGGCTTCCCGCCGCCGCCGCCGCCGCTGCGCCCCCGCCGCGGCCTCCGCCGCCAGCGCCGCCCCGGCCGCCTCTCTCTCCGCCCCCGGCGCTCCCGGCTCCGCGGTATCCGAGCCGCAGCCTCCTCAGGTCTCGCTGCCCGGCTCGCGGGTCCGATCGGCGCCCGGTGGGGCGGGGGTGTGTGTGGAGGCCAGGGAGGCGGCAGCCCCCCTCCCCGGCAAATACCGCAGTCCCCGGACCCCGAGCCCCGCGGCGCGGCGGGGGCCGCGCGGCCCGGCCCGGCGCGGAGGGCGGCGGCGGCGGCGAGGCCGGGCGCCCAGTCGCGGCCGCCGCCGACGGCGGCTTCTTCTTCCCCGAGGAGGATTTTGTAAATCTCACAAAATGGCGCGCGCTCCAAAGCTGCGCAGCGAGGAGCGCCGGGGCCCGAGCGGCGGCGGCGGCGGCGGCTCCTCAGCCAGGAGAGCCCGAACCGCCCGCCCCCGAGTCCCCGCACGGGCAGACGGACACACACTCACACTCTCTCACACACACGCGCGCACGCACCCTCGCACACGCTCCCTCTCACACACACACACACACACACACACACACACACTCTCACACTCACACCGGTCCCGCCCGCTCGCCGGCGGCGGCGGCGGCGGCGGCAGCGGCAGCGGCAGCGGCACCAACAGCAGCAGCAGGAACAGCAGCACAAGCGGCGGCGGCGGCGGCGCCCGCACCCCCCGCTCGGGGTGTCCGCTCTCCTGAGCCCGACCTGGGCCGCGATCAGCAGCAGCGACGGCAGCAGTCTCCCCGGATCCCCCCGCCGCTCTCGCCGCCGCCACCCCCGCCTCACTCCAATGGGGCTTTTTATTATTATTCGGGCGGGAAGCGAAAGGGTTTAAAAAAAAACCCAACCAACAAAATGGCGACGGACCGACCCGGTCGCTATAGCAACTGTCAATCAAAACGCAACCCCCCCCCCCCCGCGGCTGACGTGCTGACGTCCTCCTCCCGCCACCCCCGGCCCCAAGCCGGGGGGCGGGGCCTGTTGCTCGGGCAACGGCAGATTCCGTTTCCCTCCTTTTCCCTCCGTTCCCCCACCCCTCGGCCTCCGTCCCCGACCGACCAACCACCCAACCCCCCTCAGGTCACGTGAAGGATAAATTCGGAGCTCGCTACGAGTGTCAGAGGAGGGCGCGTGATTCGCTCGGGGGAGGGGAGCGGAGGGGGGACGGCCGGGCTGAGGGGAGGGAAGGGGAAGAGGAAGACTTTGGTGGCCGAGGCGGCGGCCCGGCCTGTGCGCGAGCACCCGCCGCTTCCCGGGCCACCCGGCCGCGCCCCGACCCGCGCGCGCCGCGCCCGCGCTGACTGCGGTCCCGGGAGCGCGCGCGTCCCGGCCTGCGCGCCGCCGCCAGCGGAGCCCGGCGCTTCCGCGTCGCGCGCGTGCAGTCGCGCGCGTGCAGTCGCGCGCGTGCAGTCGCGCGCGTGCAGCCCCGCCCGCGCAGGGGTGGGGGAGGGGGCGGGGAGGACCCGGGGCGCCCCCCGCCCCCCGCGCTTCCGGGGCCTGGGCTGCTCACCTGCATCCCCGGGGAGCGCGCCGTTGGCCGCGCCCGCCCGCGGACTCAGGCTGCGCTTGGACTGGCCTGCGTGCCCCCCTCGCCGGAAAAGATGCCCATGGAGGCGGCGGCGGCGGCGGCGGCGGCGGCGGCGGCGGCGGCGGCGGCGGAGGGGGGTGGGGAAGAGGCCGCCTCCGCGCTTCAGACATCTCAGGAATTCCGGACGCTTCGCCCGGGTTCCGGGATGCCCCTGCGGCCGACGCCTCGCTTAAACCCTGGCGGTCGATCTTTGCAGCGGCCGGCGCCGGCATTCAGAAATGCCGGACGGAGCCATCATAAGCACTCCAGGCTTTTCCACGGATTTCAACCCCCCCCACCCCCCATCCCTTTCGGGGCGCAGCCTTCCTTCCCCATCGGAATGCCCCGAAAATTTATCTGCTCAAAACGATCACTGTATCCTTGTTCAACTCCCTCATTATCTCTTTCACGCAATAGCTCAGTTTCCAGATTCTCAATTCGCCCAATTAATTAATATTCCTTATTAATATTCTGACCTTCGTTTCTCTTTATTCTGCCTGTCCCTTCCGCCTGGGTAAATATTACGAGGTGTGCCCACCCCCCGCTCCCCCAGGCTTTAAAACCTAGGTATACTAGTAGCCATGCTGTGCTGGCTACTTTGTAATTAGTAGAGTCACTGGGTGAAAAAAAAGCGTATTTTGTACCAATACTAGTAAAGTGGAACTTGATATTGTGCTAAAAAAGGATACTGTACGTAGTATTTTATTGCAAGTCCAACAATTTATTTCTAAGCTAGATTTTGCCATCTTCGATGATAGTGTTCATATCCTATTTTTTTTTTTTCTTAAGCTGTTCACAAGTACAGTGGCAAGCAGATAAAATCCTAGGTGTAAAGGGGAAAAAACCCATGGCCTATATGGGGAAAGAATCTTTAAGAAGAGTGGATATGTGTTTAAGTATAACTGATTCGCTTTGCTGTACAACTGGAACTAAGCATTGTAAATCAACTATACTCCCAATTAAAAAAAAAAAAAAAACTTACAGTGCAAATGGGACTGGGTGACCAAAGAACAGCTCTGTAATAAATATTGATCTCTACCCTGTGTGACTGGATGAAAGACACAAGGTTTTTTAAACAAATGTTTCCCTCCTACGATTATTAGAATGCTCATATACTAAGGCACCCATTCAAGTTCGTACAATCCAAGACTAAACTAGATGAAAAGTAGGCAAATAGGTTACTTCAGACTGATTCTCAAGATGTCAAAAGTAGCTATGACTATCAAAAGTTCTTTTGGAGCGCTGTTTCAAAAATTGACCTACTAACGTAATTAAAGCCCGCATTCAACTTGATTGTTTTGAATGAGGTGGCCAAGAGTGTCCCTACTGGGGGTGAGAGTTTGCCACCTTGATTCTGCCCCAGCTTCCAGTTTCCTCCGTGCAACCAACTCCCTCTCCTGCTTCTCTTGCCCCGCTCCCCACTCCCACCGGTTCACGACATTTTCACTTCTATCAGAGCAGTTAAGCATTTGCAACCTTCAGCATTAAATTAGAATCAATTTTTTATTGCTGGTAATGAAGGAAACTAGCCTAATTAATCTTATAGATAACCTGAAAAGAATACGACAGTGGCTCATGAAACCTGCCCTTGGCTTTAGTCAGGTCCACCTGGAAGATTATCAGGGTGAGGCAGAGTTTTGAGTTTACAGTCCTGCAGTTATAGAAGGCATTGCTGGTCTTCATATCTAGAAGGCTGCACCCTCTCTGTTCCCCTTCCCACTCCCCCCTCCTCCCAGCGTGAGCGCATTACACAACATGGATCAATAAACTGTCATGTCCAGGTTGGAATGCTGTAAAATGGTTCTATATAGGCGTCACCTAAAAGCAACCTGTTAATTATATTGACCCCAAACAAGTGAACACACGTAGGCAGGAAGGACTCGGGTACAGACGCCAGTTTAGTCTTGACCAGGTCTGGTGAGTAAATCCTTGCTCTCATCTGAGAATCTTCCTGGCACATCCACTGCCAGATGTATTACAAACCCATCTGTCCATAGAAGTTAACCTCTAAAAGTAAAGACCCCCAAATCACAGATAGTAACAGCCTGCACGTAACCAGCACATTCTAGGGAGTCCCTTGGACTGCAAGGAGATCTAACCAGTCAATCCTAAAGGAAATCAACCCTGAATATTCATTGGAAGACCTGATGTTGAAGCTGAAGCTCCAATACTTTGGCCACCTGATTCAAAGAAAAGACTCATTGGAAAAGACCCTGATGCTGGCAAAGGTTGAAGGCAGGAGAAGAACGCAGTGACAGAGGATGAGATGGTTGGATGGCATCACTGACTCAATGGACATGAGTTTGAGCACATTCTGGGAGATGGTGAAGGACAGGTGAGCCTAGCTCAGTCCACAGGGTCTCAAAAAGTTGGCCGCAACTTAGTGACTGAACAACAACAACAACAAACCTCAACAATGTGACATCCCCATTATACCCGTGAGTAAACAAGTCCTGAATAAGTAACTTGCCCAAGGTCACACCACCAGTAAGAGGTAAAGTCAAGATTTAAACTCATGTGTAGGACTTCCCTGGTGGTAACTGAGTAAGAATCCACCTGCCGATGCAGAGGTTATGGGTTTGACCCCTGATCCAGGAAGCTCCCGCATACTGCAGAGGAATAAACCCCGAGCACACGACTGCTGAGCTGGTGCTCTAGAACTCGGGAGCCCACACACTCTAGAGCCTGTGCTCTGCGGCAGGAGAAGCCGCTGCAACTAGAGAAAGCTCTCATAAAGCAGTGAAGAACGAGGACAATGAAAGATAAAATAAGTAATATATGTAAGAAGAAGATTCTGCACACCTCAGCCAAGACCTGGAGTAGCCAAATATTTTTAATTTTTTTAAAAATAAAACTCACGTGTAACTGCAAAGCCTATGTTTCTCTGCAGCACGCCAAAATGATCCAAGGTTATGTGGAGATTGGGTTTTTGCAGAGGTAATCAAGGATTCCCTGGTAGCTCAGCTGGTAAAGAATCCACCAGCAATGCAGGAGACCCCAGTTCGATTCCTGCTTTGGGAAGATCCACTGGAGAAGGAATAGGCTACCCACTCCAGTATTCTTGGGCTTCCCTGGTGATTCAGCTGGTAAAGAATCTGCCTGCCATTCGAGAGACCTGGGTTCGATCCCTGGGTTGGGAAGATCCCCTGGAGAAGGGAAACGCTACCCACTCCAGTATTCTGGCCTGGAGAATTCTATCGACTACTGTCCATGGGGTCAAAAAGAGTCAGACACGACTGAGTGACTTTCACTTCACTTCACTTCAAGCTAGGATATGATCAGCACCAGACTTCCATCACTCCAGTCAATTTGTCTGTGGCCATCTTTCAAGTGGATCCAGCCCAGACCCCTTCTCTGCATTCCACCTCACTGCCCTCAACATCCCTGTCTCCTCTTAACCCCTGGACCAAGTGCCCTACTCCCATTCTCCTAGCACCATAAAGTTGCCTACAAGGTTATTTTATCCCAGATGTGGTTCCAGTGTTGCATTTTTAAACAGGAGGACAATCCAATATTCCTTCAGACATTTGTAAGAATGTTTACCAGGGACTTCCCCAGTGGTCCTGTGGTTAAGAGTCCACCTTGCAATGCAGGTGACACAGGTTCAAACCCTGGTTGGAGAACTAAGATCCCACGTGCCTCAGGACAGCTAAGCCTACATGGTGCAACTAAGACCCAAAGCAACCAAATAAATAATGTTTTGTTTTGTTTTGTTTAAAAAAAATAGTTTGTCAATATTATTTCATAGATTATCATGAACATTTTCATTTTCTGTGATATCAAGATAAAGGTTGAATGAGAAATTGTGGATTAAACTGGATATTGGCACTGTTTGAGGATATCTTAAAACAGTACTTTGCTACATTTTGGCAAAACAAAAAGAAATAAACTTGTGTATGTTGTTTGTTGTTGTTCAGTCCCTAAATTATGTCTGACTCTTTGTAACCCCGTGGACTATAGCACACCAGGCTCCTCTGTCCTCCACTATCTCCTAGAGTTTGCTTAAATTCATGTCCATTGAGTCAGTGATGCTGTCTAACCATCTCATTCTCTGCTGTCCCCTCCCCCTTTTGCCTTTAATCTTTCCAAGGATCAAAGTCTTTTCCAATGAGTCTTTTTGCATCAGGTGGCCAAAGTATTGGAGCTTCAGCTTCAGCATTAGTCCTTCCAGTTAAAACTGAGGGGTGATTTCTTTTAGCATTGACTGGTTTGATCTTTTTGCAATCCAAAGGACTCTCAATCCAATATATGCATATAAATATATATACACACACACAAAAAAAATATATATATACACACACATATACATAACATATAATACCTTCCTCAAAATTAACAGGTTGAGGGAAAATGCCCTAATGAAACTGAAAGACTAAGTACATGGAATTAAAAATTAGGTAAGAGGTTTGGAAATCTACAAAGGCCGTTTACTTCAGTGGTTCATTAGTTCAACAGTTTTTTGAGAATTTTGGCTATTCTGTCAGCGTTTTAATGTAGGTATTAATATGTGGTGAACATCGTTTAATATTCCTACAGTATTTTTTTGTATGTCCACTTACTGCTATTTTTCTGTTTGCTTCAGTTGAATGCAAAACATACTTTTTGTGTATGTAACAGTGGTATTACTTTTTCATGTTGTATTTGCTTGTCTGTTTCTAAACTGTAAGTGCTTTTAGGACAAGGATCCTATTTTCATCTTTGTATCACTAGTACTATATCTGGCATATCGTAAATACTATTTGGGGTTGTTTTTTTTTTTTGTAAATACTGTTTTGTATTTTTATTTCATTTAAGGATTTTTTGATGTGGGCCATTTTGAGCTCTTAGCTCCCAATCAGGGATTAAATCTGCATGCCCTGCTTTGGAAGGCGAAGTCTTAACCACTGGACCACCAGGGAAATCCCTCTTTTGTATTTTTAAATGAATGATGATCTTCTGAAATTTTCTTCCTATTTTCCTCCACCCTATATGAGGTTTTTGGCAATCATAAACCTTTAGAGGAAACTGTCTAACGATTTGTATAGAAGAGGGAAATGGTCTCTTCCGGTTTTAAAATGGATAGAATTTCTCTAGTGCCAGGGGATAGATTGTTGCAGTTGGCAAAGTTGGAAGAAGAAAATTCCACTAAAGAGATACAGTAATGTTAGTGATTACCATGGAGCTAGTTTTATTTTATCAGTGTTTCTCAGACCAGTGTTCCTACACAGTCCAAAGCTCACCCCAAGTACCTCCAGTATGAGAAACTATAAATTAGGGCATGTTCATCAGACAAAGCTTTTAGCTTGTATATTCCAAATGCAAAAATAATAGCCTTCTACCTGCTTGTGCAGTTAGCAGCTTAAGGGCATATGGTCAAGCACTAAAAATATTTATGATAGGCAACAAACATGCCTGTCCTTTCCCACGTCTGAAAGTACCTTCGGAGTTTTAAAATCAAAAATTATTCATTATGTTTCCTTTTTAAATCTATAACATGAAGTGTGTAAAGAATAAGAGAAAAGGAGCCACTAATCCCATTATAATGACTGTTCATTTTAAAAATAAAAACAATTCGAGAGACTTCCCTGCTGGTTCAGTGACTAAGACTCCACACTCCCAACGCAGGGGGCCCAGGTTTGATTCCTGATCAGGGAACTTAATCCTGCATGCCGCAGCTAAAAGATCCATATGCTGCAACAAAGATGGGAGATCTCCCATGCCACAACTAAGACCCAGTGTAGCCAAATAAATAAAAAATTTTTAAATAAATAAATAAAGACAATTCAAGCATATGGTTTGAAAAATCAAACAGAACAGAAAAAAATGAAATAAAGACTAAAAGTCCCTCCCAGCTTCTGGGCTTGTTCCTCCTTCACCCTCTTTCTCAGGCCTGTAGAAGACTGTTTCTCAAATTCAGGTTCCTATCACTGTCAAAAACATCAAGGACTCTCACTGCTTTGGAGATAACATTCCTGGCCCTTAGCCTGTCACCCAGTCCTCTTCTGAGCCGATCCCTCAGGCCTTCTTGGCAGAAGCTTCCCCAAGAGAGGCCCCCAGAACACCGTTCTCCCCACGGAAGATCTCCTCCTGACATCAAAGCATTTCTCTTCTTGCACTTTCCTGGTAGATTTCCTTTTCCATCTGCCAGGAGGAAAGGAAGTCCTTTAAGGGCAGAGACCTAGCTCACTTGTCTTTTTTTTTTTTTACCCCCCAGTGCTGAGCATATGCTGGGAGCCAAGTCAATGCTTTTGTAAGAATGGAGTCACCGTGGAATTGCGAAACAGCAAGAGCTGGTTCAGGCAGGCAAGCAGCTGAAACCAGGAAATGGTTAAAGGCAGGAGGAATCCACTTCACTCTGGGCTGGTGGCCATCTGCTTCCGGCCTTCCTGTCCCTCCCACGGTGCACGGTGCGGTGGACGCAGGCTTCCTGCAGCCTGGGAGGGGGTCTGAGCAGGGGAGTCAGAAGCCCAGCGGGGAAGGGGCTCCCCGAGCCCTGAACGAGGGTGTTCGGAAAAGTGGGTCAGTGTCAAGGGACTTCTGACTCGCTTTGTGAGAAAGACCAGGTGGGCAGGGCCCTTGGGAGTGCATCGGGGAGTTTGCTCCCCAGATGATGCAGCTGGGCCTCTCCTGGAGCCTAAAGGGAACCCGACATTTCGTTCCAGGTCGCCCAGCCCAAGAGGCTTAAGAGGAAGGCGAGGATTCACGGTGGGCACTAGATTCAGGAGTAAATTCCTGGACTGTGTGCTTTCCAGCTGGGCAAGTAGAGCGGAGGCTCAGAGGCCAGCGTTCCAGAGGTCTGGGGTGACAGGGTCGCAGGTGTACATGAGACAGAGGGCTAATTTGGCAGGTCCATTCATTCCGCCCGCCAGGTACGGGGCCTGTCCCGAGCAGATTCCCCTGAGCCGCCCTCATCTGCCCATCACACCCCGATCTGGAGTCGCTGCCGTGGAGCCGAAAGGACGCCCAGGACACCTTCCCTGTTAGCTGCAGAGTGACATTCTGTTCGCATTAGTCACTGGGGACATTTTCATTTTCTTGCAGCGAAGCATGGCACAGGCAAAGTCCTGCGAGCCTGGGTTTTCAGGAAGGGACTGGTGACCTTAATACAGTAACAGTAGCAGAGGGAAAGAGAGAGATGCAGAAACAGTGAACAGGGGCGTTTCTACCACCTCCCAGAGGTGGGACTTGGGTGGTTTACTTAACCTCTCTGAACGTGTTCTTTCATTTTCTTTATTTATTTTGGCCACACCGTGCATGCGGGATCTTAGTTCCCTGACCAAGGATTGAACTTGTGCCCCCTGCAGTGGAAGCGCAGAGTCCTAACCTAACTGGACCGCCAGGGAATTCCCCGCTCTCTCTTTAAAAGGGGGATTCTCTCTAATACTTTGTGAACCATAAATCATTATATAAATATTGGCCCTGATATAAATAATAATAAATAAGAGACTCCCCTGCAAATGTTTGTTTTTGAAGCTTTTTCCAAGATGTCCCCTTCAAAAAATAATAAATTACTTCTGTGTTTTCAAAACTCTCAGGTCCTCCCGCTGTAAATGTAATTTTAGCCTATATTAAAACATATTTACGAGCTGGAAACACACTACCTCCTGAAGCTGCCCTGAACTGTTGTTGTTCAGCCACACAGCCATGTCCAACTCTTTGTGACCCCATGGACTGCAGCACGCCAGGCTTCCCTGTCCTTCACCATCTCCCAGAGCTTGCCAAACTCATGTCCATTGAGTCAGTGATACCATCCAACCATCTCATCCTCTGTCATCCCCTTCTCCTCCTGCCTTCAACTTCCCTGAACTGTACACACCATGAATTGATTGCCCCACACTTTCCACCCACTCTTTCTAAATTGTACCTTTCGGGACTACACAGACCAAGTTTCCTCAAAATACCGACCTTCAAATAGTGGAGGAAAGCTATGATTTTTCCACCTGAATGTAGTCTTTCTCAGGCTAAATGTCTCGTTTTCTTTCAACATTTTCCCCGGTCAACCCACCACCCTTGGACTGACTCCCCTCAAGGTCATCTGTAAGTTGAAATGTTGAAGACAACCTAAATATCCAGCAGTGGAGGCTCAACTGAAAAATGTGACAAATCATGTCAAAATAGAACACATAATAAAAGAACAGATAAAGCAGTAGGTATAGTATGATTTAAGTTTTGTAATTAAAACTTTATATGTTAAAATAAATTTTGTAATATTTGTCACAGGGTGGAACAATGGTAGGTGATATTTCTCTTGTTTGTGCCTTTCTTTTCAAATTTTCTAGAATGAATTACTGGTAATTGGGAGAAAAAAAAAAACAGACCCTACGTCCCTATAATTTTTAACCTAATGGCCCAGGTTCTAAATCTTGGGAATATCATAAAATAGGCTTTTTACCACGTGTCATTTCAGAGATAAGAGTGTAGCAGGAAGGCCAGAATACCAGGAGCCTAGCAGACATCCAACAAATGTTTGTTTCCTTCTTTAAGTCCTTAAGTTCTTGAGGACTATTCTCATATACTCCTTTCTCATTAAAATTTCCTTCACCTGTGTCCTATGACTGGATTTCTAATCCATATTCCAAGAGACACTCACTGTACCTCCAGCTCTGTCCAAGCTGCTGATTGAGCTGGGAGGGAGGCAGGTCTCTGATAGACACCAGCTCCAAGAACAAGAAAGAAAAAATTTTTTAAAAAAAAAGAAAAAAAATTGGACGTTTCCTTAATACCCATTTCAGAGCGGAAATGCAATTAGAGTAGATTATGTAGGTGAAGGAAGCAGGGCAAACACCATCAAGTCAGCGTTCACTTGGTTATTCAACAGGACGATGGCAAAATCATCAGGCAACAGATACTGTCTCTTGCTCACTCCAAAGTTTCAGGAACTGGCTCATGAGGTTTTCAGCAGTAAAGAACTGGAGGGATGAGTGAACCTTTGCCTCCCACCTCCATCCTTCTCCCAGACGAGAAAAAGGCAGCCTAGAGGGGCTTTGAAATTTGCCCCAAGTTGACCCACTTAACTTCAGAGTGGGGAGAGAAACAGGCCCCCTGATACCTAGTCCAGGGCTCTCTCCATCTCTCCTGCCTTCCTTCTATCAGATTCTGAGAGAGAACAAAGTGTTTGCAGCAACTTGAAGGAATTAACACCACCGGCATGAAAGGTGGTCCCCGATTACCCATCGTCTTGAACCTGGAGGTTTCCCTGGATGGAAGGACTTGCCCTCCGCCTTCCTAGGTTCGATAGCTGAGTCTGTGACTTAAGCAGACAGCAGGCAGGTTGAGAGCAGAAAAGGTGTACACACATATTCGTATTAATTTATGTGTGTGGGGCATCACACAAAAAAGGTGGTCTTAGATTGTCAGGATTGGAACTCAATCTGAATTCATCTTTGTATCCCCAGCCCTGATCAGGGCAGCTGACACAGAACACTCAAATGCATGCAGAGTCAGTCACTAGTAATGCCCTTTACTGTGGGTAACTTATAATTCAATTTGTAAAAAATGGTGGCTGCATCCATAAAAGGTAAGAGCCCATTAAGGAAGATCAGTCCTGGTCTGACAAGCTGAGACCTCTGGTTTTTGTTCCATTGAGTCACGTCTGACCACTCGCTGTCTAGACCTGCTTGCAAAACAAACAAACAAAAAACAACCCTTTAATACGAAAAGTTGTGAACAAGTATATCATACTTGCTTTTCTCTCTCTAGGGCAAATAATTCCAGTCCTTTAGGAGATCCAGTGATCAGAAAATATACTCTAATATGATGTTATGATGTCTTGGATATGATGGAAGGTTGCAAAGAGTCAGAGACAACAACAACATCTTATTTTAATATATCCTGGCATTTCACGAACTTAAGATAATACAAAATAGTGGAGCTGGCATTTCTCTTATGCTTTTTATTTTTCTTTGTCCAATCTGCCTGCTATCAATTTATTTCACAAACCAAGCTATTGAACCTAAGAAGGTAGAAGAAAAGTCCTTCCTCACCTACATGGGAGCCTCCAGGTTCAAAACTGTTGGTGATCTGAGGCCACCTTTAGTGCTGCTGTTAATTCCTTCAAGTTGCTGCAGATACTTCTGAGTTCTCTCTCAGAACCTGATAGAAGGAAGGCAGGAGAGATGGAGAGAGCCCTGGATTAGGTATCAAGTGATCTGTCCTTCTCCCCACTCTGCAGTTAAGTGGATCAACTTGGGGGCAAATCTCATACACCCATCTAGGCTGCCATTTTCTCATCTGTAAGAAGGACAAGGAGATCCAACCAGTCCATCCTAAAGGAAATCAGTCCTGAATAATCATTGGAAGGACTGATGTTGAAGCTGAAACTCCAATACTTTGGCCACCTGATGTGAAGAGCTGACTCATTGGAAAAGACCCTGATGCTGGGAAAGGTTGAAGGCGGGAGGAGAAGGGGACAACAGAGGATGAGATGGTTGGATGGCATCACCGACTCAATGGACATGAGTTTGAGTAAAGTCCGGGAGTTGGTGATGGACAGGGAAGCCTGGCGTGCTGCAGTCCATGGGGTTGCAAAGAGTTGGACCCGACTGAGCGACTGAACTGAACTGAACTGAAGAAGGGCAGAGGTGGGAAGCCTAGATTGAGTCACTGCTCTAATTGTTTACTGCTGAAAACTCCGTGAGCCAGTTCCTGAGACTTCGGGGTGAGCAAGAGACAGGGTTTGCTGCATGACGATTTGTACTATCATCCTGCTGAATAACTGGCTGGACACCTAGTTGATAATGTTTCCCTCTTTCTTTACTTAAATGATCCACTCTCTAATTGCTTTTCTTCTCTTAAGTGGGTATTAAGGAGATAGCCAATTTTTTCTCTCTTGGCTTATAGCCACAGCTCCTTATCCCAGAGATTTCTGAGCCTGTGAATAGTTATCTGGTTTAAGTAAAGGATGCCCTGAAGGTAATAACATACATTGGTTCAGATTTACTTGTACATCCTGCATAACACTCTCTCCTCTAAAACATTCTACAATGATAATATTACCTACAATACCACTTTACATTTACACAGAAATTTTTCCTAGAATATCTTTCTTGTTGCTTACACCAGGATCCATACAGGCTTTAGCAAGGAAAAAGGACAAGTGAATGTCCTCAGTTATGTTGAAGGGGTTCCTCAAAGCAGTTTTCTAACTCGACCATTTCATTTTCCAATATTTGTGGCAAATATATAGGAAGAATTGATTTTTGTATGTTGACCATGAATCCTAGAGTTTTGCCTGACTCACTGATTAGATTTTTTAATATATATTTATTATTTTTTATTTATTTGGCTGAGTCGGGTCTTAGTTGCTGCATGCAAGATCTTTCATCTTAGTTGCAGAACATGGGATCTTGTTCCCTGGCCAGGGATCAATCCCTGGCCCCCTGCATTGGGAGCATGCAGTCTTAGTCACTGGACCACCAGGGAAATCCCTGATTAGTTTTAATAGATTGTAAATTCCTTTGAATCTTGTGTATACAACATCTTGTCCATAAATAATACTTTTCCTTCTTTAATTTTCAAACAGTGTGCCTTTTATTTCTTTTTTCCCATGACTGTACATACTTCAACCTCCAATATAATGTTGAATATAAGTAGTAATAGCAAATATTTTCATCTTGTCTACTCCTAAAGGGAAAAGCATTCAATATTTCACAGTTCCGAATTTCATGTATTAGCTGTAGGCTTTTCAGATACTTTATCAAATGGAGGGAGTTTCCTTCTATTCCTACTTCACTGAGTGTTTTTGTCATGAACAGGTATTGAATTTCACTGAGTGGCTTTTCTGAATTTATTGAGATTAATCATACGGTTTTAGCCCTTCACTTTGCTAGTGATTTTTTGTTAACTAAAGCTAGTTTTTTATTTAAGATTTTTGTGTTCATTGGAGATATTGGTCTGTATCTTTTTAATAATGTCTTCATCAGGTTCTGTTTTCTAAGTTTTGCTGGTCTCATAAAATGAGTGAGGAAATATCCTCCTTTTATTTCTCCTTTGAAAGATTCGTACCATTTCTTAATTAAATTTTTGAAAGAATTTACCAGTGAAGTCAGTTGGGACTGAAGTTTTTGTTAAGTGACCATTTTTTAATGACAGATTCATATATTTTTTAAAGATATAAGAATATTCAGATATTATACTCTTTATATCAATTTTTAATAAATTTATTTTTTCAAAACAATTTTTCCATTTTATCTAACCTATCAAATTTCTTGACGTAAAATTGTTCTTAATTTCCTCCTATTATCCTTTCCATATCTGTGGGATCTGTGGTGATATCTTAGTTTTCATGACTGGTATTGACACGTGTGTTTTCACTCATTTTTACTTATCAATCTTATAAATATTATATTATTTTTAAAAATCCTTTCTGGAGAGCAATTTGTGATCATGTGATTCTTCTCTACTGTAGTTCTGCTTTTCCATTTCATTGATTTTTTTTTTTTTTTGCCTTATTTAAAGTATTTCTTTCCTGCTACTTTCTTTGGGTTAAATTTGGTCTTATTTTTCTAAGTTTTTCAGATAGAAGTTTAGATAATTAACTTTCAACTTGTCTTCTAGCTTATGCATTAAAACAATAAATTACCCTGTTAAGAAATGCTCTCACTATACCCCACAATGTTGACAGGTTATATTTTAATTATTATTTCAAGTCAAGATATTTCTAATCCATTGTGTTTTTTTCTTTAACACATGGATTATTTAGAAATGTGTGGCTTAATATTCACAGATAACTAGTTAGCTTTTGTTACTGATTTCAACTTTCATTCCACTGTAGTTAAAGAACATTCTCAGTGAGATTTTAATCCTTTGAAATTTTTTAAGACTTGCTTTATGACTCAGTGTATAGTTTATTTTGGTGAGTATTTCAAATACACTTGAAAATAGTGTGTATTGTATAATTGTTGGGTGAAGTGTTTTATAAACGTCAATTGGGTCAACTTGCCTATTCAATGCTGTTGAAATTTTCTGTGTTCTTACTGATTACTTGGCCTGTTATATTAGTTATTGAGAAAGGTGATTGTGGATTTGTTTGTTTCTCTTTAATTTTTGTTAAATTTTGCTTTTTATGTATAGAAGATGTTATTAAATACAGATACGTTAGTGATTATTTTGTCCTTTTGAATTCACCCTTTTATATTATGAAATGTTCCTCTTCATCACCAGTGGAACTTCTTCTTGCCTTTCCATCTTTTTTGTGTGATATTAATTTGCCACAACAACCTTATTTAGCTAATATTGACATGGTGTGTAATTTTCCATCTTCACACATGCAGTCTAAAGTTATATTTAAAGTGTAACTCTGTGAAATAGTATATAACTGAGCCTGACAGTCTTTGCCATTGAATCATGATTTGATCCATTTTATTTTAACTTACTGGGCTCCTCTGGTGGCTCAGTGATGAAGAATCTGCCTGCCAACACAGGAGACACGAGTTCAATCCTTGGTCCAGGAAGATCCCCTGGAGAAGGAAATGGTGATCCATTCCAGTATTCTTGCCTGAAAAACCCCACGGACAGAGGAGCCTGGCATCCTGCAGCCCATGGGGCTGCAAAGTGCTGAACACGACTTAGCAACTGAGCAACAACAATAATTTAATGAGATATGACTGAATTGGTGCCTCCATCTTCTATCTGTTTGCTACTTACGTCATCTGTTCCTTGTCCCCTTGTTTCCTTGTTTTTTCCTGTTACTTATTTCTTTTGGATAAATCAAAGAAATGTATTATTCTGTTCTATTTCCTCTGTTATTTTTTCAGTGTCATCATCCCATGATTTTAAAAGTTTAAGTGGACACAGAGTCTTTATAAGCAAGAAATATGGTACTGAATAAAGAATCACATGGAAAAATCCTATTTGTAGGAGGCATTTGTTGGCAAAGACGTGGAGCAGAGACTCGGTGTTGTGAACAGCAATGCAGAGCTGATCTTTGGTGCTTTGGAGAAGTAAAGACTGAAAGAGTGCACTCAGGCACACGTCACTTCATCTAACATTCAGGAACAGAACTCTGTCCCCCTCCATCTGAGCTTACTGAAATTTGCTTGTCATCAAAACCCTCTGTTTATTTACTTAATTCATAATGTAGAAATGAGCTAAAATATAATCTTTGTAATTATCTTGCCATAAGTACATGATGAAAAGAAGAAAATGGTAAATAAGAAACATTAACTAGAAAAATATTGAGATGCAGCAGAAGAATACTGTGACATTATAGATGAAGTTTATTCTGAAAACAGATAAAACTGAATTACAAAAGCCTAATCAGGCTGTTCCCTCTACAACACAAAGTACAGATAGAGATATAAGAGCTCAGGGACATGCCAGGACAAGTTAAAGTAGTAAAAACTTAGGAAATTTAAAAAGTAATCCTAGAAATGAAGGCTCAAATGAAAGCTACATCAAGGAGAATGAACACTGTGAAAAATATAATGAAACATATAGAGAAGAGGAAAAGAGAAAAGCAAAAAAGAGAAAGAAATAAAAATAATTATTTTAAAAGGATTAGAGAGAATATGTTTTACATATGGAAGACAGAGAAGATCCAACATGCATAATCTTCAGATCATTAGAAAAAGATGAAAAAAAAAAAAAAAAAACAAGGGAGGAAGGAGTGTTAAAAAGTACTTAGAGATATAATTCAAGACAACTTTCCAAAAATAAAAGAAAACTTCAATCTGCAGATTATAAGGAAATATTCTGTTCCAGGAAAAAACTCACAAAAAAGGATAAACGTGAGGACATAATCTCTAAGATTTCTGGTCTTCAAAGATACACAAAAAACCTACAATAGATACATAAAAACTAGAGAGAAAGGAACATAAGCATACCACTAAAGAAAATCATAAAATCCCAAAGGAATACATTAAAAGAACTAAAGAACAGAGAACTACAAAATACAACCAAAAAACAAACAACAATGTGTCTATAAGTACATCCCTGTCAGTAATTACTTTAAATGTCAATGAACTAAATTCTCCAATCAAAAGATATATAATGGCTAATGGAATAAAAATAAGACCCATCCATATACCGCCAACAAGTGACTCACTTTAGAGCTAAAGATTTACACGGAGTGAAAGTGAGGGGATGGAAAAAGATATTTTATGCAAATAGAAATGATAAGAAATCTGGAGTAGTAATACTCATATCAGACAAAATAGACTTTAAAACAAAGTCTATAATATAAGACAAACAAGAGCATTAGATATTGATAAAGGGTTCAATTTAAGAGGATATAACACTCATTAACATGTATGGACCTAATACGTCCAGAACACCTAAATATATAAAGCAAATATTCAGAGACATGAAAGGAGAAACTGACAACAATACAATAAAAATAGAAGAGTTAACACCCCATCAATGAAAAGATCATCCAGACAGAAAATGAACAAGGAAATAGTAGTCTTAAATGACAAAACCAAAGACTACAAAAAACAGAAAATTACAAGCCAATATTTCTGATGAATATAGACGCAAAAATTCTCAACAGAATGCTTGCAAAGCAAATTCAACAATACATACAAAGAATCATACACCACGATCAAGTTGAATTTATTCCAGCAACACAGGATGGTTCAATATACACAAATCAGTCAATGTGATGCACCACATTAACAAAAAGAAGGTCACCATTTACTGGTCACCTCAGTAAATGCAGAAAAGGCATTTGACTAAACTCAATATCCATTCATAATAAAAACTCTCACCAAAGTTGGTAGAGAGGGAATAGATTTCAATATAATAAAGGCCATTTGTGACAAATCCATAGCTAACATGACACTTATTGGCAAAAAGCTGAATTTCTTTCCTCTAAAATGAGGAACAAGGACTTCCCTGGTGGTCCTGTGGTTAAGACTCTGAGCTTCACTGCAGAGGGTGTGGATTCAATCCCTGGTCAGGGAACTAAGATACTGCGTGCCATGTGGTGCAGCCTAAAAGGAAAAAAAAAAAACGAAAGAAAATAAAATAAAATGAGAAATAAGACAAGGATGCACACTCTTGCCACTTTTATTCAACATAGTATTGGAAGTCTTAGTGGAAAGAATCAGAAAAGAAAAATAAAATGCATCCAAATTAGAAGGGAAGGAGCAAAATTGCCACTATTTGCAGATGACATGATACTGTACAGAGAAAACCCCAAAGTCACCACCAAGAAACCTATTAGAATTAATAAATGAATTCAGTAAAGTTGCAGGATAATTTATTAGTAAAGATAAGCATATTGCTTTTCTAAACACTAATAATGAACTATCACGAAGAAAACCAAGAAAAGAGTCTGGTTTAAAATTGCACCAAAAAAAAATAAAATACCTAGCAATAAACATAATAAGGAGGAGAAGGACCTATATTCTGAAAACTAAAAACAATGATGAAAGAAACTGAAGACAATTCAAAGAACTGAAAAGATATTCCGTGTTCATGGATTGAACGAATTAATATTGTTAAAATGTTCATAATATGCAAAGCAACATGCAGATTTAATGCAAACTCTGTAAAAACACCAATGACATTTTTCATAGAACTAGAACAAATAATCCTACAATTTATATGGAGTCACAAAAGACCCCAAATTGCCAGAGTAATCTTTTTTTAATTAATTTATTTTTAATGATGTATCAGTTCAGTTCGTCGATCAGTCGTGCCTGACTCTTTGCAACCCTATGGACTGCAGCACGCCAGGCCTCCCTGTCCATCACCAACTCCTGGAGCTTGCTCAAATTCATGTCCATTGAGTTGGTGATGCCATCCAACCATCTTGTCCTCTGTTGTCCACATAGTTGATTTAAAATGTTGTGTTAGTTTCAGCTGCACAGCAAAGTGATTCAGTTATTCATACATATATATCTATTTTTTTCAGATTATTTTCCCTAAAGAAAGTGAAAGTCACTCAGTCCTGTCCGAGTCTTTGTGACCCCATGGATTATACAGTCTCTGGAATTCTCTAGGCCAGAATCCTGGAGTGAGTAGCCTTTTCCTTCTCCAGGGGAACTTCCCAACCCAGGGATCGAACCCAGGTCTCCCGCATTGCCGGCGGATTCTTTACCAGCTGAGCCACAAGGGAAGTCCAAGGTTATTACGAAATAGAGTAATAATTCCCTGTGCTATTTAGCATGTCTATTTTATACACATTAGTATGTATCTATTAATACAAAACTCCTAATTTACTTCTTCCCATCCTGCCAAAGCAATTTTGAGAAAAAAGAATAAAGCAGAATGTATCACCCTCCCTGAGTTCAGCCTATACTGCAAAGCCAAAGTAATAAAAACAGTATGATATTGGCACAAACATATAGATCAATGCAACAAGGTTGAGAGCCCAGAAATAAACCCACTTGTGGCCAATTAATGCACCATAAAAAAGGCAGAAATATACAATGGACAAAAGACACTCTCTTCAATAAGTGGTGCTGGGAAAGTTACATGTAAAAGAATGAATGAAATTAGAACATTTTCTCACACCAGATACAAAAGTAAACCCAAAATGAATTAAAGATCTAAATATGAACCCTGAAATGATAAAATTTCTAGAAGCAAAAATAGGCGGAATACTCTTTGGCATGAATCAAAGCAATATTTTTTTATCTTCTCCTAAGGCAAAAGAAACAAATGAGACCTGATTAAATGTAAAAGCTTTTGCATAGCAAAAGAAACTGTAGACAAAACAAAAAGACAACTAACTGAAAGGGAGAAAATATTTGCAAGTGATATGACCGATAAGGAGTTAATATCCAAAATATATAAACAACTCGTATAATTCAATATCAAAAACTTCCCAAACAACTCAATTAAAAATGGGTAGAAGACCTGAATGGACATTTTTCCAAAGCAAATATATACAGATTGCCAACCAGCACGTGGAAAGATGATCAACACCACCAATTTGCAGAGAAATGCAAACCAAAACCACAATAAGCTGTCACCTCACCCCTGTCAAAAAGGCTGTCATCAAAAAGTCTGCAAACAACAAATTTGTTGAGGATAGATAGAGAAGGGAAGCCTAGTACACTGTTGGTGGGAATGTAAATTGATGCAGTTACTATGGAAAACAGTACGGAGTTTCCTCAAAAAACTAAAAATAGAACTACCATATGACCCAGCAAACCCACTCCTGGGTATATATCTGAAGAAAATGAAAACATTAATTTGAGAAGATATGTGCACCCCGGGGTTCATAGCAGCATTATTGATAGTAGACAACATATGGCATCAACCTAAGTGTCCATCCATTGATGAATGGATAAAGAAGGTATGGTGTATATACTCAGTGGAATACATCTTAGCCATAAAAAGGAATGACAAACTGCCATTTGCAACAGTGTGGATGGATGTAGAGGGTGTTACGCTAAGTGAAATAAGTCAGAAACAACAAATACTCTGTGTTATCACTCCTGTGAAATGTAAACAATAAAACAAATGATTCAATATAACAAATAGAAACAGACTCACAGATATAGAGGACAAACTACTGGTTTCTAACAGGGAGAGAGAAGCGGGCAGGGGTAAGATAGAAGTAGAGAATTAACATATACAAACTATTCCGGGTAAAATAAATAAATTAAAGTGATATATTATACAGCATAGGAAAAACTGCATTGTAAATCAAAGTGAAAGTGAAAGTGTCAGTCGCTCAGTTGTGTCTGACTCTGCGACCCCACGGACTGTAGCCCACCAAGCTCCTCTGTCTATGGAATTCTCCAGGCAGGAATACTGGAGTGAGTTACCATTCCCTTCTCCAGGGGATCTTCCTGACCCAGGAATCAAACCCAGGTCTCCTGCACTGCAGGAAGATTCTATACCATCCGAGCACCAGGAAAGCCCATATTGCAAATCAACCATACTTCAATGAAAAATTTTTGAATTTAAAAAATTTTAATTAAAAATATATCATCAGAAAAATAAGAGAAATACTGTAGCCATGAAACAATAGTATGCTCAAAATGGAACAAATTGTAGAAAAAGAATGAGCCCTTGAAAACTAACAATCTGATAGCTATAGATACATATAGCAAAAAAGAAAAAACAGTAAAAGAATTGAAAGAGATCTCTCTCAAAGTAGAGCAAAAAGAATATGTTCCGCAGAAGAAAAAAGTAACAAAATTAGAAGCTCAATATGGAAGCTCCAATCTGGCTGATAGGAGTCCCGGAAAGACACAGAGAAAATGAAAAGAAGGAAATTAATGAATAAATAGTTCAATAAATTCTCCCAGAAGTGAAGAACACAAGTCTTCAAGTGAAAAATTCCACTGAATGCCAGGCGTGATGAATAGAAAAAGACCAACATCAAAGAGTCAGGACGTCAGAGGGAAAGAAATATCCCAAAAATTTTTAGAGAGAAAAAGGTCACAAACAAAGGGTCAGGAGTTGGAATGGAATTCAGCTGCTCAACAAAACACAGATAGCTATCAGATAAGGAAGCAAAGAAAACATGGGATCCAGAAAATCTGGGATGTAGAATCTGGGAGAGAAGGTGTAGGAATTTGCAGGGCGGTGGTAGGGGAAAGTTAGTTAACTGTAGGGCGGTAACCCTGAGGAGCATGCAGCCCAGACCCAGACCCGTGCTGAGAGATCTCCACGTCAGGTGTCCTAAGGAAGAAAAGGGAAAGTTGCTCAGTCATGTCCCACTCTTTGTGACCTATTCATGGAATTCTCTAGGCCAGAATACTGGCCTTTCCCCTCTCCAGGGGATCTTCCCAACCCAGTGATTGAACCCAGGTCTCCCTCATTGCAAGTGGATTCTTTACCAGCTGAGCCACAAGGGAAGCCCAAGAATACTGGAGTGGGCAGCCTATCCCTTCTCCAGCGGATCTTCCCGACCCAGGAATCGAACCCGGGTCTCCTGCATTGCAGGCAGATTCTTTGCCAGCTGAACTATCAGGGATGACATATGTGGAAATGGCATTGAGTGGGATGTTACAGAGCTGTTATTTTTAGGTGAGGAAACACTGAACAATAGCTCATAAAAAGCAAGGCAACTGAAGAAATAAAGCAACTAAGTCAAATAAAAAGGTCATTTTTACAAATGAGGAATTGTCATCATGTGTACTCACTTGTTAATCAGTGTATGGCCTTACATCATTCAGTTACAAGAGTAAAAAGGTCAAACATGGCTCTCACCTCAAAAGAGCTGAAAGTGTCACCCATTATCCTGGAAAGTTATTAGATAGATCTAAAATCATAGACTAAAGAAACAGCAGTATCTGCATTTATTTTTACATTTGGAGGTACGTACCAGATTAAGCAAAGAAATACACTGAAAGCAGATAGCGTGGGAAACAGGAAGTGGGCAGAAACAGGAGACCACATTTTTTGTAGTGAGATTTTTCCCACACGACTTTTGTCTCTGACTTTTCTCTTGAAAAATGTTCAAATCTATATAAAAGGTAAAGAATAGCACAGTAAGTCATATCCTTATACTCTTAGCCTGGGTTCCACATTCGCTTTCTCCCTCCCTTATTTTCTCTCTGCACGGCTTGAAGTGAGTTGAAAACATCACAAAGCTTCATTCATAAATACTCCAGCTGGGGTCTCTTGAGAACAAGGACATTCTCCTCCACACACAGAGTGTCATCCCCGCATCTCAGGAAATTCACCGTGATCCCCTGTGATCTCCCATGTGGACCGATAAACAATCCACGAATTTCCTCAATAGTTCCCCAAATGTTGTTTGCATACCTTTTCGTTCCGTCCAGGCTTTGATCAGATTTCAGAGTTGGCACTTGGGTGTTCTATCTCTTCGGACTCTTCAAGGATGGAAGAACCCCTGCCCCCCTAGACTTTTTTTCTGCTCGGTAATGATGCTGTCTTTTTGAAGACAGGACTCCAGGTGGCTCTTTGAATGGCTCGCATCTAGAGGTTTCCTCATAACTAGATTCAGGTTCCTACTGAAACTGTCCCTATGGGCACATATTACCTTAATAAACAAAGTAAAATGGGAAAAAATGAAGATGGTATTGGTGTACTTTTCCAAAAAAGACGCCTTTCTCTCTTAAGACTCCTTCGGCTGGAGTCTGATGCCTTCCCTGTGTTAACTGGGTCAGCATGTGCTTACTAAGTGTTCCCAACACAAGTCACTCCAGGAAGCAGGTTAAACACCTTTGCTCGGAAAGGCATCCATTTTCACAGCTTTTCATTTTAAATGTGTTCCCAGCGGGGATTTTTTCTTTTTCCCCTCATCTACCCAAGAAATTCTGTGTCGGTTATCTCACGCACAAATGGAAGCCGTTTCCGCACAAATCCCTCCGTTGCTGAATAGATTGGATTGTCCTGTGTGATAAAGCAAGATCCACAGAGCAATGCGGGGACCCGGGCTCTGAGCCCGGCTCTGCCATGGACGCTTCGGGCGACCTTGAGCCAGACCCCCGCCTCCCGAGGCTCCAGCGTTCTTATCTGTAAAAAGAGGGGGTTGGACCATGGTGATAATGAAAGGTACCTTTCAAACGACAGTTCTGAAGTGAGCAGAAAAGAAAAGAGTTCAAGGGCAGATGGCCGCTTGCACACCTCGTAGACGTCTTTTTACCTTCCTGACAGCCAGGTGTGGACACCCTCTGCGCAAAAAAAGTTGATCCTCAGTTGTCACAGGGAGACGAGGAGCTAAAGACGGTGCAGGGAAGACAGATAAGGGGTGATGATGCGAATACCAGCGCTCAAGTGGATGACAGAAACCCCCACCTTCCAGAGTATTCCACCTGAGGATACACTGTGAGGCTTGAATTCAGAAAAACAAGAGCGAAAGGTTCTCAGTCGTGTCCGACTCTTTGAGACCTCATGGACTATGACCTGCCAGACTCCTCTGTCCATGGGAGTCTCCAGGCAAGAATGCTGGGATCTTCCTGACCCAGAGATCAAACCTGGGTCCCCTAGGATTGAGGCAGAAACAAGCCTAGTGCTAAAACCAAAATAATAATAATAATAATCCCCAAGTATTCTTTTTTTTTCCATTTATTTTTATTAGTTGGAGGTTAATTACTTTATAATATTGTAGTGGTTTTTGGCATACATTGACATGAATCAGCCATGGATTTACATGTACTCCCCGTCCCCATCCCCCCTCCCACCTCCCTCTCCACCTGATCCTGTGGCATAGGGATACTCATCAAAGGTTTACTAAACAGTGAAGGAGTTCAGGACACACCACCCCAAAATATGTTGCTTTAGGATACTAATTCTTTTGAGCTAAAGCCACTGGAAAAATAGCACACCCAGGGAGAGACTTTCTCTGAATCCCCTCTTAGCTCCCTAGAGTCAGATCCTCCAAAAGGAACTCAACTGACTTAAATTCCCTCTCCGGGAGGGTCGTCAGCTGGGAAGATCCAACCTTATCCCAGGACAGGAGACCAGACGTTGGCCCCAAAACCAGACAGACTCCTCACAAACCATCGCGTCTCCCATCCTTTCCTCTTAGGGCACCTTCACCTTTCCTAAAAATCTTTCGCTCTTCTCTGAACTGGCTACATCCTCTCTCCTCTTCTCCAACTGACGGTACTTAAGCTCCCCAGTGGAGAAGGAAATGGCAACCCACTCCAGTATTCTTGCCTAGAGAATCCCATGGACAGAGGAGCCTGGTGGGCTGCTGTCCATAGGGTCACACAGAGTTGGACACGACTGAAGCATCTTAGCATGCAGGCATGCATTGGAGAAGGAAATGGCAACCCACTCCAGCATTCTTGCCTGGAGAATCCCAGGGACAGAGGAGCCTGGTGGGCTTCCGTCTCTGGGGTTGCACAGAGTTGGACACGACTGAAGTGACTTAGCAGCAGCAGCAAGCTCCCCATTGGGGCTTTCCTAACGGCTCAGGGGTAAAGAGTCTGCCTGCCAATGCAGGAGACACAGGTTTGATCCCTGGGTTGAGGAGATCCCCTGGAGGAGGAAATGGCAACCCACTGCTGAAATTCCCGTGGACAGAGGAGCATGGCGGGTTCTCGCCCAAAGGCTCCCAGAGAGTTGGCCGCGACTGAGCATGGCGCAGCAGCAAGCTCCCCAGTCACACCAGTTTATTGAGTACTCACTTCTTTTCTCGTGATGCCCACACACATAATAGTAAAGTGAATAGTAAATGAAGAGTAAAATGAATGCCTTTTTGGCTCTCAACCTGCCTGCTGACTATGTCACAGACTCAGCTATCGAACCTAGAAGGGTGGAGGGAGAAACTTCCTCCCCTACAGGGGAGCCTCCAAGTACAAAACTGTGAGTGATCTCAGGCCATCTTCAGCGCTGGTGTTAATTCCTTCAAGTTGCTGCAAACACTCTGTAAGTTCTCTCTTGGAACCTGATAGAAGGAAGGCAGGAGAGACGGAGAGAGCCCTGGACCAGACATCAGGGGGTCTGTCTCTCTCCCCACTCTGCAGGCCAGTCAGTTCAGTTACTCAGTCGTGTCCAACTCTCTGTGACCCCATGGACTGCAGCACGTCAGGCCTCCCTGTCCATCACCAACTCCCGGGGCTTGCTCAGACTCAAGTCCATGGAGTCGGGGATGCCATCCAACCATCTCATCCTCTGTCGTCCCCTTCTCCTCCCGCCTTCAATCTTTCCCAGCATCAGGGTTTTTTCCAGTGAGTCAGTTCTTTGCTTCAGGTGGCCAAGGGTATCGCACTCTGCAGGTAAGTGGGTCAATTTGGGGCAAATCTCATAGCCCCTCTAGGCCACCATTTTCTCCTCTGGGAGAAGAAGGGAGGTGGGAGGCATAGATTCACTCACCTAATTCTTTACTGCTGAAAACTTAAGGAGACAATTCCTCAAACTTTGGGGCTAAGCAAGAGACTCTATTTACTGCATTGTTTAGCCTGTCATCCTGTTGATAACTGGACACTGACTTGGGGGAGCTTCCCCTCTTCCTGTACTTAAATGATTTACTCTCTACCTGGCTTTCTTCTCTTCAATGGGTATCAAGGAAATAGCCAATTTTTTCTCTCTTGGCTTACAGCCATGGCTTCTTGTCCCAGAGGTTTCTGAGCCTGTGAATAACTGCCTGGTTAAGTTAAGGATGCTCAGAAGGTGGCAACATCCATGGCTCCTGGTTCAGATTTCTGTGTCCTTCCTGTGTGACGCTCTCCCCTCTAAAACACTCTACAAGAACAACGATACCACTTTACATTTACACAGAAATTTCTACGAGACTGTCCTCCACGTTTCTTACACCAGTGACCAACGCAGGCTTTAAGGATCAAGGACAAGTATATGTCGGAGGCTTTTAAAAACAGCGTTCTCATTCACTTGTAGGTCCTAACATCTTTGCTAGATCCTCAGAGCCTGTGGAGCCTGGAGATAAGTGAAGAAGAGGGGAACTCAAGGAAGAACCCTTTTCAGGCAGAGGGTGAGGCCCTGAGTCCTAGGTCAGCCCTGCAGGAAGGAGCGGGGAGGTGGGGAGATCATTGCAGCACCCGTAGATTTTTTTTAAAAATCGGGGCTATAGTTAATGTGCCACGTTGTATGGCACCCACGAGTTTTTAGTCTTAAGAGGTAATCAATCAACCACAATGATAAGCCACTTTTTGGATCCTGATCCAAACCACTTGTTAACAAAAAACTATAGGACAATCAAGGAAACGAAGCACTGACTGGTTTGGGGTGAAATTAAAGAATTGCTCCTGTTTTAAGATGCCATTGTGATATTCAGCTTTCCTGGTGGCTCAGACAATAAAGAATCTGCCTGCAATGCAGGAGACCTGGGTTCGATCCCTGGGTTGGGAAGATCCCCTGGAGAAGGGGATGGCAACCCACTCCAGTACTCTTGCCTGGAGAATCTCATGGACAGAGGAGCCTGGAGGGCCACAGTCCAGGGGGTCTTAAAGAGTCAGACATTTTTCACTTCATGATATTGAGGTTCACGTTCTCTTTGAATGGTTTTTATCTTTTAGGAATTCTGACTGAAATGATAATGGTGTCTGGTGTTTGCTTCAAAATAGCCTGAGTTGAGGGAGGGAGGATTAGAGATGGAGTAGGATAGGTTTCCCTGGTGGCTCAGACGGTAAAGAATCCACCTGCAATGCGGGAGACCTGGGTTCAATCCCTGGCTTAGGAAGATCCCCTGGAGGAGGGCATGGCAACCCACTCTAGTATTCTTGCCTGGAGAATCCTGTGGACAGAGGAGCCTGGTGGGCTGCAGTCTATGGGGTCGCAAAGAGTCAGACAGGACTGAGCGACTCAGCACACACAAGACTGGGCAAAAATGAATAAGCGCAGAAGCTAAGGGATGAGACAGAGCTTGGACTTCATGATACGATTCTTTCTAACTCTACGTCTGCTTGAAATTCTCCAAAACTATTTTTAAATAACAACCGGGAAAACAAATCTTTTCACAAATGAACAATAAGAGAATAAGGAAAAGCCAGATTTTGTGCATTCCATTTTACATTAGGCAGCCTCTCAAGTTTCTTGGTTAGAAATAAACTCTTGCATTTTAACGTAAATGTAAGGAATGGGAAATGGGAGAAGGGTGAAGAGTTCTGATGCTTTTATTTCCCATATAACCCTAATATTGCCACACATTTGAGTAATGTTTTACAGTTTCAAAGTACTTTATATCTCATTCAATCTCAGAAAAAGCCGGGTATGTATATATGTTGTCATGTGTGACATCTAACAAAATGTCCTCATTATGCTGTTTTTGCAATTTTATTTTTAGTGATTTACTTTAAACCTCTGAAAATACTCTTATTGCTGTATTAGTCTCTTAGTTGATACCTAAGGATTTATTTCCTGCTCTAGCTTTGCATGGAAAACTCAGCCTGGATGTCTATTTACAATATTAGAATTCTTAAATGTTCCCCTGTAATGATTGGGAGCAATTTTATTTTTCCTCTTAAGTTTCTGTTTGGAGGAATGTACTGGGGGGAAAACCTTTCTTATTTCCTTTGAGTCCACCCAGCTGTTTTATTTTGTGTTTCCTTATTTCCCAGGCTTCCATTTGGAGTGTGAAGCCATCAAAAGTGTTCTGTTCTTTTTAATACTTATCAGCATTTCCTTTATTAGCCACATTATCCTTTCTCTCTTTCCTGCGAAAGATTTTAAAGTACCAATTGATGAAGCCACGTCTTTTGTTATTTAAATATTATTCCATCAATATTTACAAGTACATCCTAAGAAGACTCAAGCACAATATCCTACCCTAATGATCACAAACCCACACATTTTTAAAAATCTGACTTCTTTTCTCTTTTTTTGTGTGTGTTTTCCTCCCATTCCAGGATTCTACTAGCCAAGCGCAGGAAACTACCAGAGGCCTAGTGTTAAAAATTCCCAACTGATCACAGACCTTTAACAAGATCAAGAGAGGTAAACACTTTATATTTATAAGGGCAACACGTCCTTAAATTAACACGAAAGACTTAGATGTGTTTCGCCAGCATTGATCCTGAAGGAATCACTGGACAGCCGTTTAAGGGGGAATGAGTTTCTATGCTGTATCAAGACCACCCTCTAAGGGTTTCTAAGCAGGGCCCTGGAAGAGAGGGATCCCTGGGGTGAAGGCGTCCCTGAACTCCACTGGAGTTACTCTGTGACTCTGCAAATATTAAATATAGCCACATGAATCACACTACAAAATTCCAGTCCTGAAATCTGGTATCGGGCATAACAATTTGTTCTCTCTCCTTGCTCATGAACAGCAAAGAATCGACTGAAGAAATTTTGGTCTGTGTAAAGAATACGCTAGATGCTTTTTACCTTCTTCTGAAACACTCAGTCTGCACTGGACATGACATATGCTTCTCAAGTGTTATTTTGTGTTTATTTATCTTTGAACTAAATTGTCAGTCCTTGTAACTAGAAAGACATTTCCCCGGCACCCTCCTGACTCATGCTAAGGGTACACAACAGCTGATAAACTCCAGTGACCTCTGAGGAGACAGATGGGCTGTGTGGCTTTGAATGCCCACGTGGTTTTCTGGACTATAGCTGACCGCATAACCCAGGTTAAAGTGGCTGGCAAAAATGGTCAGGCTTTTTCCATATTTACCATGTTGATTACAGGGGTTGCGTCACCTATTCTATTGCGCTACCTAATCTCCTTCTTTATTATAGATTATATATTTATATATATATGTTATATTTCTTCATTATCTTGCCACTAACTTCCTTATTTGCATTTGTCTGTGTATATTTTTCTTTATAATTACAAAATAATTCATAGTCACTGCAATAGTAACAAAAGCTAACATTGATTGCTTCTAACGTGCCAGACACATTCCTAAAAGTTTAACTCTTGCTTCACCTAATCTTCAACTATTTACAGGAGAGATATCATCTTCACTTTGCAGATTAAAGAAAACACAAACATAAACGACTTGGAAAGTTTCTGACCTATTCATTTTTCTTGAAAATTTTTCCTTCAGGAAAAAACAAGGAATCCAAGAAAGAAAAGGATATTAAAAACATGTAAAAGTAGTGAAAAAATATCCTAGTAAAATTTACACTTATATTTTAATGTTAAGACATTTAAGAAAGAATTTTTTTTAAGAGATAAAACAGAAGCATATAAAGAGAAAGTTAATGATAAACTAGAACTCAAATTTCAGAATATTGCTACAAACATGAGATCCTTAAGATCTTACCTGACTCCAAAGGAAAAAGTTACACTAATTCATTCTAAATTCTCATAGAAAAGCACGTTTAAAAGGTTTTATTAAATTCAAGGGCCGTCTCAAAATGGTCAAGGTCAGCAAAAACAAGAAAAGGCTGAGAAGCTGTTGCAGCCAAGAGGGGAATAAGAAGTCATGACGACTAAATGTAACATATCCTGGAACAGATAAAGGACGTTTGATAAAAATCATGTTGTTACTGGAAACCTGAGTTTGCCTCTTGGTGGGTGTTGAACCGAAAGGCATGAGCAAGGCAGAGAGCAGAAGAAGGAAGGATTTATTATATCTGTAGCAAGTAAGGAGCACACTGGGGATCTTCTCCAAAGCAGTGTCTCTCTAAACAGCAAAGTTGGGAAGTCTTAAGCTAAGGATTCATGAGTATTCATGGGAGGGCTTGGATGGTATACGCACATTCATGAAGCGGCTGGTGTAGAGGAGAATTCAACATAGAACTGGGGCAAGGTCCACAGAAGCTAAGCTTTAGTAGTTTAAAGTCAGAAGAAGTCAGCATCATCCTTCCACCCTCCAGCAGGATGCGGGTCTCAGTTCCTGAAGACCTCAAAGGTATGTATCAGACTGTTACCTACTACATACCTTGAGGAGGAAGTAAGACTTTGTTTTAATCACTGAACTGTTGTTTCTTGACTGCTTTTCCATAGTTCCTGCGTTCTCTCATTTCCCTTACGATCATTCATTCCTGAAACCTTTCAAGGGCAAGCACTGTGGCTGGGCTTAAATCACAGAATGGCTAACACCAAAAATGGTTTGTCTTCTGTCAAGAAAGCCATGCCTGGTTCTCCTTCCCCAGAGCCTCCTACTGATCTGCGTACAATATGAATCAATATGAACTTTAGTTAATAAGGGCTTCCCAGGTGATGCTAATGATAAAGAATCTGCCTGACAATAAAGGAGACGCAAAAGACTTGGATTCCATCCCCGGGTTGCGAAGATCCCCTGGAGAAGGAAATGGCAACCTACTCCAATATTCTTGCCTGGGAAATCCCATGGACAGAGGAGCCTGGCTGAGTCACAAAGAGTCAGACTCCACTGAGCACATATAGACACACACAGTCTATAGTCAATTAATAAAATGCATCAAGATTAGATCTTAAATTTTGACAAATGTCCTATATTAATGGAAAATAATAAGAAAGGAAACTGAGTATGGAGTATACAGGAATTCTCTGTACTGTCTTTGCCATTTTTCTATAAATCCAAAATTACTCTAAAATGGAAAATTTGTGTAAAAATTAAAACCAACTTCATGGAGTTGCTGTAAGAATTAAATGAAATAATCGGGGACTTCCCTGGCAGTTCAGTGGCCAAGGCCAATGGCAAGTCCAAGTTGTCACTTCTGTTTCTGACCCACTGGCTATAGGCAGAAAGTTCCAACCCCCCTCTCCTTGGATTCCAATAATTTGCTAGAAAAGTGCTCAGAACTCAGACATTTAATGTCTTACTTAGAAAGACGTTCCTATGTATGTGCGTGTGCAAGCTCAATCACTTCAGTCGTGTCTGACTCTTGTGACCCCATGGACTGTAGCCCACCAGGCTCCTCTGTCCATGGGATTCTCCAGGCAAGAATACTGGAGTGGGTTTGCCATTTCCTCCTCCAGAGGATCTTCCTGACCCAGGACTGAACCCGGGTCTCCTTCATTGGCAGGAGGGTTCTTTACCACTAGCACCACCTGGGAAGCCCATCCTTATGTATATTCTCCTATATTTTCTGTTGGTATTCTTATCACTTTATTGAGAACTTCAATTCATTTTTATTTCATTTTATTTATTATTTTTGAAGAAGCTAGCTAGTCTCACAGTTTGCAACTGGATATCCAGTTGTTCCCATACCACTTATTGAATTTACTTCACTCCAAATTTGAAATAACAACATTGTCAATACATGAATTTATTTCTCTGCCTCTATCACACCCCTTTAATGACACTATTTTAAGCCCTACTAGAGCAATTTCTTCTTCATTAGTCTTCTTTTAAAAGAACACCTTAAGCAGTTTTTAACATTTACTCTTCCAGATGAAGTTTTAAGTTTCAAAAATCTTCCTCTTAATATTTTGCTTGGAATTGCATTGACTCTATAACCATTTGGGAAGAAATGATAAGGCAAGATGAGGAAACAATGATTAAACAGGCACTCAACAAAGAAGGGCAATGCCGAAGAATGTTCAAACTATCGCACAGTGGCACTCACTTCACATGCTAGCAAGGTTAAGCTCAAAATCCTTCAAGCTAGGCTTCAGCAGTACATGAACCAAGAACTTCCAGATTACAAGCTGAGTTTGGAAAAGGCAGAAGAACCAGAGATCAACTTGCCAATATTCATTGGATCCTAGGCAAGACAAAGGAATTCCAGAAAAACAGCTACCTGTGCTTCACTGACTATGCTAAAGCCTCTGACTGTGTGGATCACAACTGTGGAACATTCCCAAAGAGATGGGAATACCAGACCACCTTACTTGCCTCCTGAGAAACCTATATGAGGACCAAGAAACAACAGAATCAGGTATGGAACAGTGAACTGGTTCAAAGTTGGGAAAGGAGTATGACAAAGTTGTATATTGTCACCCTGCTTATTTAACTTATATGCAAAATACATCATACAAAATGCTGGGCTGGATGAATCACAAACTGGAATCAAGATTACCAGGAGAAATATCAACAACCTCAGATATGCAGATGATACCACTCTAATGGCAGAAAGTGAAGGGGAACTAAAGAGACTCTTGATGAGGGTGAAAGAGGAGAGTGAAAAAGCTGGCTAAAAACTCAACATTCAGAAAACAAAGATTAAAAAAAAAATGAAGATAACGGCATCCAGTCCCATCACTTCATGACAAATAGATGGGAAAAAGTGGCAACAGTGACAGATTTTATTTTCTTGGGGTCCCAACTCACAGTGGATGGTGACTGAAGCCATGAGATTAAAAGATGCTTGCTCCTTGAAAGGAAAGCTATAAGGATGTGAGAGTTGAACCATAAGGAAGGCTAAACACTAAAGAATTATGCTTTTGAATTTTAGTGCTGGAGAAGACACTTGAGAGTCCCTTGGACTGTAAGGAGATCCAACTAGTCAATCCTAAAGGAAATCAACCCTAAATATTCATTGGAAGAACTGATGCTGAAGCTAAAGCTACAATATTTTGGTCACCTGATGAGAAGAACTAACTCATTGGAAAAGACCCTGATGCTGGGAAAGATTGAAGGTGGGAGAAGGGAGCGGCAGAGGATGAGATGGTTAGATAACATCACTGACTCAATGGACATTAATTTGAGCCAACTCCAGGAGATAGTGAAACCGGAACGCCTGTTGTGCTGTAGTCCATGGGGTCTCAAAGAGCTGGACACGACTTAGCGACTGAACAGAACAGAAACAAAGACAGCATTTCTCCTTTGGCCAGTCGGTTCATCTTGTGAACCTTCAGTGTCCTCATCTTTCAAGCAGAGAGGTAATAATAGAACCAATGTCATGGGACTCTTACGAGAATTATATATAACACATATAGAAAGTAGCATACTGCCTGCCACGTAGCACGTGTCCAGTGAGTATCACTCTCATACTCAAGAACAGAAATTCCGTGGTTATATCTTACAAATGTCTTTCAGTAATGCTTATGGTTTTGACAGGCGAGTGTATGCTCCTCGGTTCTTTGTCTTGTCACAACAAAAATTTGGAGTGACGGTTTTCTTCAAAAAGGTCTCGAACATTTGTTGTTGAACTTCTACTATATTTTAGTTTTTTGTTGCTATCAGGAATGGAATTTTTTCTTCCTTTTGAGAATGTTTTCTAGTTGGTTATTGCTAGTATAGACAAATGTTATCTTTAATAAAGCAAAGCATTCTTTTTTCTCTTAGCAGTTGGTATGGGGACATATTTATCTAGAAGTTGGTACCTTAACGACCGCTGCTACCAGTTCCAATAGATTTTTATTTTCAGGCTTTCTGTATAGACAACACTATGATCCACAAATGATTGTTTGTTTTCTCCTCTTATGTCTTTTCCCCTTTTGCATTGGTTGGCACTTTAAGAATGATTTCAAATAATGCTTGTAGTCGAGGATGTCTTTATGTTCTCAAGACTTCATTGGGAAGTTTTTAAATTCTTTTTTAGAAAACAACTTTACATTTAGAAGAGAAACCAAGAGAAAAATCAATAAACATTACATATAAGGGGTTTAGTTGCAAAAAGTACTCTGAAATTATGTTCCACATAAGAATAAATTCAGTCCATCACATATCTACATTTGTATTGAGCAAATAATGAAACTATGAAGAGCATAAAATGACAATTTATCAAATGAAGATTAAACTATGCTTGGTAGATTCAACTGAGGCAAGAACATAAAACCACACATGTTGCTACATTCACTGAGAAATTCAAATTAACCTTTATAAAATCAATGCATTCTCACTGAAAAAAAAAAAAAACAGAAAATACAGAAATATACAGAAACATAAAGAAAAATCTCCCCCTTCCTATATTCTTCATTCTGTGTCCCAGAGGCATCGTTTGTTTTCATGTCAGTCTATAGGCCTCTAGAAATTTCTTATGCATATACATGTACAAAAATGAGTAATCTAATTTGGAAACATTGAACAACTTTGATTTAAAAGCCATTAGTTTTTAAAATTGAGCTTTAATTTTTTAACATTGATTTAGGCATAAGATTAAATCCTTAGGCATTCCGGTCAAATGGGAATTTAACAAAATCACCGCTAAACTTTGAGATGTTTTCCTGACAAAATCCTACATTTGATATTTGCCCAGAGATTCTGTCCTCTTTTTATTTATGTTTTTAAAATATATATTCTTTTTCATTGTGGTTTATTGCGGGATATTGAATACACAGCACTTACAGTAGGACTTTGTTGTTGCCCATTCTATGTAACTGTCTGCAGCTGCTCATCCTGAACTCCCCGTCATCCCTCCCCCACCCCCCTCCTCCTTGGCGTCCACAAGTCTGTTCACTCCCTCTGTCTGTTTCTGTTTTTTAGATAGGTTCATCAGTCTCACCTTTAGATTCTGCATATCAGTGATACCATATTGTATTTGTCTTTCTCTTTCTGACTTACTTCACCCAGCATGATAATCTCTATTTATATCCATGTTGCTGCAAATGGCATTGTTTTGTTTTTTAAGACTGAGTAACATATATATTGTATATATACATTGTATATATGCACCACATTTTATTTATCCATGCACCTGTGATGGACATATAGGTTGTTGCCATGTCTTGGCTACTGTAAATAGTGCTGCTATGAACACAGGGGTGCATGTATCTTTTAAAATTATCTTCTTTACTTTGAGAATCTTTTGCTCTGCCTGGAATAAGAACAGTTTTATTCTTAAACTCTGAAAACCTGACTCCTTTATAGGTTTTAAAAGTTGTCTTGAAAATTTTTTGCTATCTGTATCTTATTATTTGTGACCAAGTAAAAAGACTTGGCACTTTTAAGATTTTGCCCAGGCAACTCCTTGCGCAAATCCATTGATTTATTAGACGCATTTTCTATAACACCGTGGAGAATAGTTGCCAAACTTCATGGCATGACATAAAAGGGCTACCTTCTTTCAGTCCACTAATAATGTCCTCCTGGTCTCCCGCCTATGATAATATCTTCTCAAGGGATTTCAAGTTTACACTAACAGTCACCTCACTGACCTTTCCAGCTTCAGCTCCGTGTTGGTCCTGAGACCCATGCTGGCTGTGTGAGGTTTTGGTCATGGGTAGCACTCTAATTCCATATCCTACATTTCTACCCCAGTCACCACTTATGCCAGACAAATGAGCCCCAAATTTAACAGCTTAAAACAATAATATTGTTATGCTAACAGATTCTGTGGGTTAGCAATTCAGGTGGAGCACAGTAGGGATAGCCATGGGGCTTCCCTGGTGGCAGCGGTAAAGAACCGCCTGCCAATGCAGGACACGTGGGTTTGATCCCAGCATTGGGGAAAAAAAAAAAACCATGTAAACGGAAATGGCATGCCACTCCAGTATTCTTGCCTGGAAAATCCCATGGACTGAGGAACCTGGAGGGTTACAGTCCATGGGGTTGCAAAGATCCGACACGACTGAGCAACTAAAAAATAAGAAAGAGTAGCTGTGTCTCCCTCATGATGTGTGAGGCCTCAGCTGGGAAGATGTGAAGGCTCAAGGGATTCTGTGACTAAGAGCTAGAGTTACCTGAAGACCCACTCAAAGTCGGTTGAAGCTCTGAAGGCTAGGACTGCTGACCAGAATGTCTGCATGTTGTCTTTTCCACGTGTCCACCCCATGACACAGTGCCCTGATCCAGCCCTTCTTCAGTAGCAGCTGAGGGCTCTTAAGGGCGCATTTGCCAGCAAACAAGGCAGACACCAAATCACACTTATGACCTAGCCTTGGAAGTCACACGGTTGAATTCTTCCCATTCTCTATTGTTGAAGTCATCCCAAACCCACTAGGTTCAAAGGGAGCAATCAACCTTGTCTCTGGAGGGAAGAGTAGCCAGGACACATTGTTGAATACCTTGTATGGTGGAAGGTATTTTTGCAGCTATCTTTGGAAAACACAACATGTGACATAAGAAATCAGCAACAGTAGAGATTATCTGATCAATGCAAATATATATACAGTGATCTACACAAGTTAATTACATCAGTTTATTTGCATGCTTTGTATATACATATATATTTGTACCCTTTGATCAGGGAGATGCCAGAGTCCATATATTCACTAACAGTCAGACATGAAGTGACTGAGCACATATGCATGCATGCATATATATGTATACGTGTCTGTGTGTGTGCGTGTGCATGTGTTATACATATAAAACTGTCATTCTTCTGATGTGTTCACAATATCTCTACAAAAAATGATAATATGCTGAGCATAAAGCAAATCTCAACAAATTTCAAAGGATGGTCATTATAAAGAGAATGTGCTCTGGCCCTAGTGAAATTTTCCAAGAAATTAGTAACATCATTGTAAACAAAACATCTTCATGTGTTGGAAATAAGCACATTTCTAAAAATTAGGTCAAAAAAGAAATTCCGAGGGAAATTAGAAAATATTGTAAATTAAATAATTATTTAAATCATGCTTTTTATTATTATTTTTGTTTTCCAGTTGAAGTACTATTACCTGCCAGTGTACAACATAGTGATTCAAAAATTTATAGATTATACCCTACTCAAGGTTATTATGAATATCACCCCAAATTCCAATCCCTAAGAAAGGCAATGCCAAAGAGTGCTCAAACTACCGCACAATTGCACTCATCTCACACACTAGTAAAGTAATGCTCAAAATTCTCCAAGCCAGGCTTCAGCAATACATGAACCATGAACTTCCAGATGTTCAAGCTGGTTTTAGAAAAGGCAGAGGAATCAGAGATCAAATTGCCAACATCCACTGGATCATCGAAAAAGCAAGAGAGTTCCAGAAAACCATCTATTTCTGCTTTATTGACTACGCCAAAGCCTTTGACTCTATGGATCACAATAAACTGTGGAAAATTCTGAAAGAGATGGGCATATCAGACCACCTGACATGCCTCTTGAGAAACCTGTATGCAGGTCAGGAAGCAACAGTTAGAACTGGACATGGAACAGACTGGTTCCAAATAGGAAAAGGAGTACATCAAGGCTGTATATTGTCACCCTGCATATTTAACTTACATGCAGAGTACATCATGAGAAACATTGGGCTGGAGGAAGCACGAGCTGGAATCAAGATTGCCAGGAGAAATATCAATAACCTCAGATATGCAGATGACACCACCCTTATGGCAGAAAGTGAAAAAGAACTAAAGATCCTCTTGCTCAAAGTGAAAGAGGGGAGTGAAAAAGTTGGCTTCAAGCTCAACATTCAGAAAACTGAGATCATGGCATCTGGCCCTATCAACTCATGGCAAATGGATGGCGAAACAGTGGAAACAGTGGTAGAATTTATTTTGGGGGGCTCTAAAATCACTGCAGATGGTGACTGCAGCCATGAAATTAAAAGACACTTACTCCTTGGAAGAAAAGTTATGACCAACCTAGACAGCATATTTAAAAGCAAAGACATTACTTGGCCAACAAAAGTCCATCTAGTCAAGGCTATGGTTTTTCCAGTAGTCATGTATGGATGTGAGAGTTGGACTATAAAGAAAGCTGAGTGCAGAAGAATTGATGCTTTTGAACTGTGGTGTTGGAGAAGACTCTTGAGAGTCCCTTGGACTGCAAGGAGATCCAACCAGTCCATCCTAAAGGAAATCAGTCATTGGAAGGACTGATGTTGAAGCTGAAACTCCAGTCCTTTGGCCACCTGAGGCAAAGAGCTGATTCATTTGAAAAGACCCTGATGATGGGAAAGATTGAAGGCAGGAGAAGGGAGAGACAGAGGATGAGATCGTTGGATGGCATCACTGACTCAATGGACATGGGTTTGGGTGGACTCCGGGAGTTGGTGATGGATAGGGAGGCCTGGCGTGCTGCAATTCATGGGGTCGCAAAGAGCCGGACACGACTGAGTGACCGAACTGAACTGATAAATATTCCCCGTGCTGTATAAGTTATAATTTTTTAAATGGCACATTAAAATTCACAATACTTATACTTTCTGCCCTGATGGAGTAAATGGTGTCATACTAGTCTTCCTATTTCTCCATAAATGACTAAAAAGCTTTAAATATATAAGGCTCTATATTGTGTCCCTGCTTATTTAACTTATATGTGGAGTACATTATGTGATATGTCAGGCAGGATGAATCACAAGCTGGAATCAAGATTGCTGGGAGAAATATCAACAATCTCAGATATACAAATGATACTACTCAAATCACAGAAAGCAAAGGGGAACTAAAGAGCCTCTTGATGAGGGTAAGAGAGAAGAGTGAAAAAGCTGGCTTAAAACTCGACATTCAAAAAATGAAGATCATGGCATCTGGTCCATCATATCATGGCAAATAGACAGGGGAAAAAGTGGAAACTGACTGATTTTATCTTCTTGGGCTTACAATCACTAGGGATGCTGACTGAAGCCATGAAATTAGAAGACACTTGCTCCTTGGAATAAAAGCTATGACAAACTTAGAAAGTGTATTAAAAAGAAGAAATACGACTTTGCCAACAAAGGTCCGTATAGTCAAGCTATGGTTTTTCCAGAAGTCAAGTATGGATGTGACAGCTGGACCATAAAGAAGGCTGAGCACTGAATTGATGCTTTTGAACTGTGGTGTTGGAGAAGACTCTTAAGAATCACTTGGACTGCAAGGAGATCAAACCAGTCCATCCTAAAGGAAATCAGTCCTTAATATTCACTAGAAGGACTGATGATGAAGCTGAAGCTTCAATACTGTGGCCACCTGATACCAAGAGCCGACTCATTGGAAAAGACCCTGATGATGGGAAAGATTGAAGGCAGGAGGAGAAGGGGGCGACAGAGGATGAGATGGTTGGATGGCATCACTGACTCGATGGACATGAGTTTGAGCCAACTCTGGGAGACAGTGAAGGACAGGGAAGCCTGGCGTGCTGCAGTCCATGGGGTCACAAAGAGTCGGACACGACTGAGTGACTGAACAATAGCATAATATATAAACCAAATGCTGACAAATACATAAAAACAGACAATGCAGAACTGTGAGCTGTTGGGAGGAAGGAAACTAACTTGTTCTGAAGTGTGATACAGAAAAGGGGGAATGGCAGGTTATGATGGCCTTGCTCAGTTGAAGGAAGCAGAGATTATAGTTCAGGAAGGCTGAGGCCAGGAAAGAGTTCTGGAAATGAAGGTACTATGCAGAGAGAGAACTCCTGCAATCCGTGTGAAGGTGCCACTGAGTCTTTGCAGAGTATTCGACTGCATGTGGGGAGAGTGAATCCCCAGGAAGCTCTGTAAAGAGTGACCAGAGAATTGTAGTGTAAGGAATGCTCAGAACGTATACAGAGCAGGAAGACACTTGCATCTGTCCAGCCAGAAGAGAAATATAGGTAACATCAATGGAGACGCAAGAGGAGAAATGGTCAGTGTAGGGCTAAAGGGTTCTGCAGTGAGGCTACACTCAGTGGGTCCAGCAAAATTTAAAAACAGGCCTTGGAAATTCCATGGCAGTCAAGTGGTTTGGACTCCATGCTTCAGCTGCTGGAGGCCAGGATTTAATCTCTGGTCAGGGAACCAAGATCCCACATGCTTCATGGCAAAGCCAAAATATACAGTAATTAAAAAAAATAAAAATATATCTTGAAGGTATCAAATTGATAGCCTCAAGTAAAACAACTGTCAGCTGAAACAGTCTTTAAAAGATGAAAACTCAGTCCAGACATTCTGGTTTGTAACACACATAATGTCTGTTATTCAGTAGAAAAATATTAGATAAGAAATAGAGATATAAAGAAGCTGAAGTTGAACGGTTCTATGAAGACCTACAAGACCTTCTGGAACTAGCATCAAAAAAAGATGTTCTTTTCATCACAGGGGACAGGAATGCAAAAGTAGGAAGTCAAGAGATACCTGGAGTAATAGGCAAATTTGGCCTTGGAATACAGAATGAAGCAGGGCAAAAGCTAACAGAGTTTTGCTGGGAGAACGCACTGGTCATAGCAAAAACCCTTTTCCAACAACAGAACAGAAGACTCTACACATGGACATCACCAGATAGTCAATACTGAAATCAGACTGATTATATTCTTTGCAGCTGAAGATGGAGAAGCTGTATACAGTCAGCAAAAACAAGACTGGGAGCTGACTGTGGCTCAGATCATGAACTCCTTATTGCCAAATTCAGACTTAAATTGAAGAAAGTAGGGAGGGAAAACCAAGGGACCATTCAGGTATGACCTAAATCAAATGTCTTAGGATTATACAGTGGAAGTGACAAATAGATTCAAGGGATTAGCTTTGATAGAGTGCTTATGGACAAAGAACTATGGACAAAGGTTTATAACATTGTACAAGAGGCGTTAATCAAAACCATCCCCAAGAAGAAGAAATGCAAAAAGGCAAAATGGGTTGTCTGAGGAGGCCTTACAAATAGCTGAGAAAAGAAGATAAGTGAAAGGCAAACAAGAAGAGGAAAGATACATCCATCTGAATGCAGAGTTCCAAAGAATAGCAAGGAGAGATAAGAAAGCCTTCCTATGATCAATGCAAAGAAATAGAGGAAAACAATTGAATGGGAAAGACTAGAGACCTCTTCAAGAAAATTAGAGATACCAAGTGAACATTTCATGCAAAGATGGGCACAACAAAAACAGAAACAGTATGGATCTAACAGAAGCAGAAGATATTAAGAAGAGGTGGCAAGAATACACAGAAAAACTATACAAAAAAGATCTTAATAACCCAGGTAATCATGACGCTGTGATCACTCACATAGAGCCAGACATCCTGGAATGTGAAGTCAAGTGGGCCTTAGGAAGCATCAGTACGAGTAAAACTAGTGGAGATGATGGAATTTCAGTTGAGCTATTTCAAATCCTAAAAGATGATACTATGAAAGTGCTGCACTCAATACGCCAGCACATTTGGAAAACTCAGCAGTGCCCATAGGACTGGAAAAGGTCACTTTTCATTCTAATCACAAAGAAAAGCAATCCCAAAGAACGTTCAAACTACCGCACAACTGCACTCATCTCCCCCTAGCAAAGTCATGCTCAAAATTCTCAAAGCCAGGCTTCAACAGTACGTGAACTGAGAACCCAGATGTTCAAGCTGGATTTTAAAATGGCAGAGAAACCAGACATCAAATTGCCAACATCCATTGGATCATAGGAAAAACAAGAGAATTCAGAAAAACATCTACTTCTGCTTCAATGACTATGCTAAAGCATTTGACTCTGTGGATCACAACAGATTGTGGAAAATTCTTCAAGAGATGGGAATACTAGACCACCTTGCCTGCCTCATTAGAAATCTGTATGCAGGTAAAAAAGCAACAGTTAGAACCGGACATGAAACAACGGACTGGTTCCAAATTGGGAAAGGAGTACTTTAAGGCCGTATATTGTCACCCTGCTTATTTAACTTATATGCAGAGTACATCGTGTGAAATGCTGGACTGGATGAAGCACAAACTGAAATCAAGATTGCCAGGAGAAATATCAATAACCTCAGATATGCAGATGACACCACCCTTATGGCAGAAAGCAAAATGGAACTAAAGAGCCTCTTGATGAAAGTGAAATAGGAGAGTGAAAAAGCTAGCTTAAAACTCAACATTCAAAAAACTAAGATCATGGCAACTGGTCCCATCACTTCATAGCAAATAGATGGGGAAACAATGGAAATAGTGACAGATTTAATTTTCTTAGGCTCCAAAATCACTGCAGATAGTGACTGTAGCCATGAAATTAAAAGATGCTTGCTCCTGGGAAGAAAAGCTATGACCAATTTGGACAGCATATTAAAAAACAGAGCCATTACTTTGCCAACAAAGGTCCATCCAGTCAAAGCTATGGTTTTTACAATAGTCGTGTATGGATGTGACAGTTGGAATATAAAGAAAGCTGAGTGCCAAAGAATGGATGCTTTTGAACTGTGGTGTTGGAGAAGACTCTTAAGAGTCCCTTGGACTGCAAGGAGATCAAACCAGTCCATCCTAAAAGAAATCAGTCCTGAATATTCATTAGAAGGACTGATGCTGAAGCTGAAGCTCCAATACTTTGGCCACCTGATGCGAAGAACTGACTCATTGGAAAAGACCCTGATGTTGGAAAAGATTGAAGGTGGGAGGAGCAGGGGACGACAGAGGATGAGATGGTTGGATGGCATCACCGCCTCAGTGGACATGAGTTTGAGCAAGCTCCAGGAGTTGGTGAGGGATGGGGAAGCCTGGCGTGCTGCAGTCCGTGGGATCACTAAGAGTCGGACATGACTGTGTGACTGAACTGAACTGAACTGATAATCAGATGAGAAATCAGCCAATGGGAGGGAGTCAGCAATGACAGCTATGAAGGAACTAGTAGACAAGAACATTAAAACAAGTGCTATAACCCTATGTTTCAGAATTTAAATGAAACATGTATAGAATTAAATGAGAAATAAAAAAGAAACAAAAGACATTTCTAGAGATGGAAATGCAATATATGAAGTTAACATCACTTGTTTGTATTAATAGTACAAAATTAGACACTGCATAACAAGAGATCAAACAATTTGAAGGTATAAAAATGGAATCTCTCTAAAATAAATACATAGCAAGAAAGACTTGTGGGAAATAAATCTGCAAGAAATATAGACTGGTTTAACACACATTTAATTAGAGGCCCCAAAGCAAGTAAGGAGTAGGGAGGAGAAAGTACATTTGAAAAGTTAATGGCTGAAAATTTTTCCAAATTTGAAAACTATAAACATATAGACCCAAAAAGCTCAGTGACTTCCAAACACAATTCACTTACACATACACACGCACACACACCTATTCAAATGCATCAAAATCTAATCACTAAAAATAGATGATAGAATATATTTTCTAAAATTGAAGCACAGCTGATTAACAATGTTGTATTAGTTTCAAATGTACAGCAAAGTGATTCAGTTATATACATGTATACGTTCTTTTGCCGAGTATTTTTCCATAAAGGTTATTACAAAATATTGAGTATAGTTTCCTGCGTTATAGAATAGGTCCTTGTTGTTTATCTATTTTACATATAGTAGTATGTATGTTACTCCCAAATTACAAATTTATCCCTCCCCCCACCCTTCCCTTTTGACAACCATAAAGTTTGCTTCCTATGTCTCTATTTCTATTTTGTAAATAAGTTCATTTGTATCAAATGTTTAGATTCTACATAAGAGTGATATCAAATGATATTTATTTTTTCTATCTGACTTACTTCACTTAGTATGATAATCTCCATGTTCATCCAGGTTAATGCAAATTGCAGTATTTCATTCTTTTTATGACTGAGCAGTATTCCATTATACATATATATCTCCTTTATCCATTTACTCATTGATGGACACTTTAGTTGCTTTCATCTCTAGACTGATAGTGGGAATATCTTGAATGTTCAGTTCAGTTCAGTTTAGTCGCTCAGTAGTATCCGACTGTATGTAACCCCATGAATCGCAGCATGCCACGCCTCCCTGTCCATCACCAACTCCCAGAGTCCACCCAAACCCATGTGCATTGAGTCAGTGATGCCATCCAACCATCTCATCCTCTGTCGTCCCCTTCTCCTCACACCTTCAATCTTTCCCAGCATCAGGGTCTTTTCAAGTGAGTCAGCTCTTCGCATCAGGTGGCCAAAGGATTGGAGTTTCAGCTTCAACATCAGTCCTTCCAATATATATTCCAATAAATATATAAATATAAATATAAATATAAATAAATAAAAATAAATATATATAATATATAGAAATATATATATAGAAAATATAGAAATATATCTTCCAGAGGCAACTGGAAGATATATTTAAAGTGTTAAAAGAAACTGGCAACTTAGAATTCTACATCCAGCAAAAATACACCTCCCCCACTCCCATCGAATTAAGGTAAAATAAAACTTTTTCAGACAAATAATTTGTCATCATCAGACCTGCACTGGTATCAAATATCAGAGAAACAATATCAAAGAAAATTCTTCAGGCTGAAGATAAATGATATCAGATGGAAACTTGGGTCCACACAAAAGAATAAAAAGCTCCGGAAATGGTAAATATGTGTTTATGAGTCAAACATGATTTTACTTTATGATTAAATTTTCATTACAAGATAATTGACTGCCAAGACTAGAGATTCTCAAGGTTTTCATCACAATCCTCCTCCTGCTGCTGCTGCTAAGTTGCTTCAGTCGTGTCTGACTCTGTGCCACACCATTGACGGCCCATTGAGCCCACCAGGCTCCCCTGTCCACAGGATTCTCCAGGCAAGAATCCTGGAGTGGGTTGCCATTTCCTTCTCCAACAATCCTCCTAAGCAACCTTTTTAGGCATTTCAATCTAATTATCCCCCATGATAAGGGAGCAACGTCATCTGTGTTAAGAATGTATGCTCCAGCACAATAACAATAACAATGCAGTGTGGACTTAGTAATACATGTAGAAATAAAATATATAACACTGATAGCACAGAAGTAGAAGAGTTTGGAGTTTACTGTTGTAAGACTCTTACTTTATAGGTGAAGTGAGATAGTATCATTTGAAGGTGGACTGAAGTAAGTTCAAAATGAAGATGGCAACCTTCAATAATTCTCTGAAAAGATAACATGTATATGTTATCCTGAAATACATAAAAAGGATAATATGTCACACAGAAATATTTTATCATATACTCAGGAGGCTCAGAGCATATGAACCTGAATTCTATGGTCCTGAATTGTATTTGGTGGTAGTTGTAGATTTTTCATCTATATGTGTACACAATACCTGTCCACACTTTCTTTTGATCCTTCATTAAATTTTGAAATTAAATATAACCTGCAGATAAGTAATATCTAACATTTGGATAATAAGAAATCCGTGATATAACCATGAGATGTTTAGACTAGTCTCTTCCAAATTTTTCTCTTTTCAGTTCAGTTCAGTTCAGTTCAGTCACTCAGTCGTGTCTTACTCTTTGCGACCCCATGAATCGCAGCACGCCAGGCCTCCCCGTCCATCACCAACTCCCGGAGTTTACTCAAACTCATGTCCATCAAGTCGGTGATGCCATCCAGCCATTTCATCCACTGTCGTCCCCTTCTCCTCCTGCCTCCAATCCCTCCCAGCATCAGGGTCTTTTCCAATGAGTCAACTCTTCGCATCAGGTGGCCAAAGTATTGGAGCTTCAGCTTCAGCATCAGTCCTTCTAATGAATATTCAGGACTGATTTCTTTTAGGATGGACTGGTTGGATCTCCTTGCAGTCCAAGGGACTCACAGGAGTCTTCTCCAACACCACAGTTTAAAAGCATCAATTCTTCTGCACTCAGCTTTCTTTACAGTCCAACTCTCACATCCATACATGACTACTGGAAAAACCACAGCCTTGACTAGGTGGACCTTTGTTGGCAAAGTAATGTCTTTGCTTTTTAATATGCTGTTTAGGTTGGTCATAACTTTCCTTTCAAGGAGGTAAGTGTCTTTTAATTTCATGGCTGCAGTCACCATCTGCAGTGATTTTGGAGCCCAAGAAAATAAAGTCTGCCACTGTTTCCACTGTTTCCCCATCCATTTGCCATGAAGTGATGGGACCAGTTGCTATGATCTTAGTTTTCTGAATGTTGAGCTTTAAGCCAACTTTTTCACTGTCCTCTTTCACTTTCAGCAAGAGGCTCTTTAGTTCCTCTTTGCTTTCTGCCATAAGGGTGGTGTCATCTGCATATCTGAGGTTATTGATATTTCTCCTGGCAATCTTGATTCCAGCTTGTGCTTCTTCCAGCCCAGCATTTCTCCTGATGTACTCTGCATATAAGTTAAATAAGCAGAGTGACAATACAGAGCCTTGACATACTCCTTTCCTGATTTGGAACCAGTCTGTTGGTCCATGTCCAGTTCTAACTGTTGTTTCCTGACCTGCATACAGATTTCTCAGGAGGCAAGTTAGGTGGTCTGGTATTTTCAAGGTTGGGGTTAGCAGATGTAAACTATTATACATAGAATGGATACACAACAAGGTCCTACTGTATAGCACAGAGAATTATATTCAACATCCTCCAATAAACCATCATGGAAAAGAATATTTTTTAAAAATGTCTGTATGTATAAGTGAATCACTGCTATACAGTAGAAATTGACACATTATAAATCAACTATACCTCAGTAAAAATTTTTTAAAATTCTTTTTTTACTTTGTCAGGTATGACATTAAAAGAAAAAATTGACAACTCTGCCTCTTCTGGTGCCTGTTTGGTCTTGCGGAAGGAACAGTACCAGTTCCAGGCTTAAAATCAACATTGTAAGTTGCTACAGATCCACACATTTGTAGTAATGGCATAAAAGCAGACCTGGGGACAATAATCACCAAGCCCAGAATAGTTCTTGCCCCTGGGAAGACAGAAGATGTCTTGGACCTGAGAGGGGTACACGGAGACCTTTGATTCCAGCTACTGAGCAACAACTATGATATTTTAATTAAAAAAAAATAATTGAAAGGAGATACAGCAAAATCTGAGGATTTCTCAAAGCCCTGCAGTGACTACATTTGCTGTTGTTCAGTCACTAAGTCGTGTCTGACTCTTGGGGACCCCATGGACTGTAGCACTCCAGGCTTCCCTGTCCTTCACTGTCTCCCAGAGTTTGCTCAAATTCATGTCCAGTGAGTCACTGATGTCATTCAACCATCGCATCCTCTGTTGCCCCGTTCTCCTTTGGCCTTCAGTCTTTCCCAGCATAAAGGTCTTTTCTGAAGAGTCAGCTGTTTGCGTCAGGTGGCCAAAGTATTGGGGTTTCAGCTTCAGCATCAGCCTTTCCAATGAATATTCAGCTTTTATTTCCTTTAGAATTGACCGGTTTGATCTTGCTGTCCCAGAGACTGTCAAGAGTGACTGCATGGGTGTTTGTTGTCACTGAATAGTCTATGTCACTATTTGTTAATAAAGTGATGTTTTCCAAACTTCAAGTCAGCTATGTGCCCCATAACAAAACCTTTTTAAAAAAAAGAGAGGGAGACCTTCCTTGGTGGTCCAGTTTGGTAGGGGAAGTACTGTATGCCACACAGTGCAGCCAAAAACAAAACAAAAGAGAAAATAATAGAAAATATTAGAATACTTAGAGGGAAAGTTAAATATTGTTTTGTATAACTTTTAATTCAGGGTTTACTGTATGGCTGTATAAAATATATTTCTTCCCGAGGGTTATGCACAAAAACATAATACACAAAGTTACTGGGGCTTCCTTGCTGGCTCAGTGGTAAAGAATCCGCCTGCCCACGCAGGAGACGTGGGTTTGATCCCTGATCTGGGAAGATCCCACAAGGCGCGGAGCAACTAAGCCCATGTGCTGCAACTACTGAGCCCGCCGCGTCGCAGCTACCGAAGCCCGCTCACCCGAAAGCCCATGCTCTGCTCCAAGAGAAGCTACCGCAGTGAGAAGTCCACGCGCCGCAACGAGAGTGACCCCCGCCCTCTGCAACTAGAGAAAAGGCCCAGCACAGCCATAAATAAATAAGGAAAATCATTTTAAAATACGTATACAAAGTTATTGTCCAAACATATTACATAGGTTGAACAAAATTCTTCTTATGTCTGTACCTAAGTGATTTTACTGTGTTAGTATTAAACAGTTACAGGACACAGTATGATACTTTATTTCATAGTCAGTCACGGCTATAGAAATACAATCCAGAGAAGAAATTATAGTTTGAAAGGCCTTTGCATTCTTCTTTAAAACATTTCAAATTAAATACTGTTTTAAGAGCTGAAGTTTGCAACGGACTAAAAGTTAGCCTGGGTTGGGGATGTGGTGAGGTGAGGCCTCATGTGGGATTCTGTTTCTCGTTACTATCACCCTCACTGCAAAAGGACATGGCTCCACGGAGAACTGATGTCAACTATTAATGGCTTCATTGACTGAGCCATATTATTAGCTTTATTCTGTGGTATAAGTATTTCACAGGAACAAGGAAATTTTTAGTTGCTCTCTTTGTGATGTTAAATCTTTAGTCTCATTTATCAATACCTGGAGGTGCAATGAAGGTAGTCATTGGGCCCTTGAGCGTAGAAATGGATTTGGTTGTTGTTTTTTTTCCTTTTTTTGATCCCAGTATGTTTTGATTGGAAATGTCCTTGCAGTGAACTCCTGTTTCCATGAGGTAGAGTGGGCCTTCAGCACTTGAAATCAAAGGAGCCACAACTAAGGCAGTGTGAACTGGTTTGAATACACACGTGTTACAAGCGTGAAAACCGGCAGTAGAAAGACCAGCCGGGAGAGGAGTATTGCAAAGTTCAATCAAAGTAAACATGAACGGGAAGAAGGAGCAAGGGAGGCAGAGGCAGGAAAGGACCGATGGAAAGAAATGGACATTTGGATATTAAACGGGCAGTTGGGGCTCCTGGTCTCAGAGGTGGGCCCCCAAATGTCTCTAAGCATGAGGATAACCATACAAACAGGAGAGTGATGGATCATACAGGGAACAGATGGTCCCCTTGGGTCCTCCTGAGAAGAACTGACTTTGGCCACCTTGAAAACGGACAGGGATGAAGGTGAAATGGACAATTACAACTTAAACTTTAAATACTTCTCCACAGATCCATGTTCCCAGAAAAGACCACTGGAAGCATAGCGAATATATAAAGAGTGAAATCAGATGCTCTGAACACTCAACAAGCACCCTCCCCCTCCACCTCCTACTCACTCCTCTAAATAAGAAGGCATGCATGGATATACAGAGCCTTTGGGGGCTATTGGAGAGCACCCAAGATGCTTTATTTTCCTGCACACATGCTTTCAACCTATTTGGAAAATATTCTACTTTGAGAGAATGTTTCTTACTTTTAAATCTACCACATAATTTTTAAGAAAACAAAAACCACTCAGTATATAATTGTGTGTAGTTTTTCTTTGTCTGTTTTTGCTTTGCCACGCTGTTCTGCATGTGGGGTTTTAGTTCCCCCACCAGGGATGGAACCTGCACCCTCTTGCAGTGGAAACTCAGAGTCTTAACCACTGGACCTCCAGGGAAGTCCTGTAGTTTTGTTTTCTAATATAAAAGAAAGCTATAGATCTTAGGATATTTTATTTTGGATTGCACCATTGGAGATAAATTGAACACAAGCACAAGGTTGTTATTTTCATTCAAGGGAAGGTGGGGACATACACCCCTGGCATGTTTTAATGCACACACTAGCTGCACAGTACACAAAAGCTGCTCCCATTAGTGGTGACTGCCTTTGGAGTGACACTTCTGGATCTCCAATTTAAGAAGCATCTTCCTACTTTTAAGTGTTGATAGAAGGTGATGGCAACCCACTCCAGTACTCTTGCCTGGAAAATCCCATGGACGGAGGATCCTGGTGGACCGCAGTCCATGGGGTCTCAAAGAGTCGGACACGACTGACGAACTTCACTTTCACTTTTCACTTTCATGCATTGGAAAAGGAAATGGCAACCCACTCCAGTGCTCTGGCCTAGAGAATCCCAGGGACGGGGGAGCCTGGTGGGCTGCCGTCTATGGGGTCACACAGAGTCGGACACGACTGAGGCTACTTAGCAGCAGCAGCAGCAGCAGGAGTTTTGTGTTATTTCCAAGGCAATCCCTTGAAAAAATTTCCATTGATATTTTTAGAATTACTTATCATGGAAAAATTTAAATATGTAGAAAAGTACACAGACTCATACGATGAACCCCAGCGACCCAGATTCAACAATTATCAGCTCAAGGTCAACTTGTTTCATCTATGCCCTCACCCACTTCCTACCCTGTGGCATCATTTAGAAGCAAATCCTGACATCATATCATTTCAGGCATCAATATTTCAATATGTAACTCTGAAGACAGAGACTTTTTAAATTATTTTTTAAACAAAATATTATTTTAAAATAATATTATTTTTTATTTTGCATTGGGGTATACTGATTAACAGTGTTGTGATAGTTCTAGGTGAACAGTGAAGGGACTCAGCCATACATATACATGTATCCAATCTCCGCCAAACTCCCCTCCTATCCAGGCTGCCAGATAATATTTTTTTTTCAATCTTGAAAACACTTCAATAATAGCCTATTGTGCCTAGTATAAAGACAAGAATTTTAATGTTTTTCATTTTAAAAGACTTTTATCAAAGTATAGTTGATTTGCAGTACTACATTAGTTTCAGGTATACAGCATAGTGATTCAATACTTTTATAGACTGTTATTGTCCAGTCACTCAGTTGTGTCTGGCTCTGCAAACATTCGTGCTTCCCAGCATATTGTACATTGCAGCACATTAGGCTTCCCTGGCCTTCACCATCTCCTGGAGCTTGCTCAAACTCATGTCCGTCGAGTTGGTGATGCCATCCAACCATCTCCTCCTCTGTCTTCCCCTTTTCCTCCTGCCTTCAGTCTTTCCGAGCATCAGGGTTTTTTCTAATGAGTTGGCGCTTTGCATCAGGTGCCACATAATATTGAGCAGAGTTACACATGCTACACTGTAGGGAGAAGAACTCTTTTTAAAACAAAACATATCCGAAGTTCCATTCTTGTTTCTAAAGGTTAATTATTTCATAATTTCAAATACAGTCAGCATATGTATAGTCAGTAATTCAAACCAGATCACTTTTTGAGGAAAGCTCTCAACTTGCACCAACAGTAAGACAGTGTGGTCTGCCTTCTGTCTGCGGAAGGAAGGGCTACGAGTTTAAACAAGGAGGTGCGTGTGTCCTAAGTCACTTCAGTCGTGTCCAGCTTTGTGGCCCCATGGACTGTAGCCCGCCAGGCTCCTCTGTTCGTGGGATTCTCCAGACAAGAACACTGGAGTGGGCTGCCATGCCCTCCTCCAGGGGATCTTCCCGACCCAGGGATTGAACCCACATCTCTTATGTCTCCTGCATTGGCAGACAGGTTCTTTACCTCTATCGCCACCTGGAAAGCCCAAAATGAGGAGGAGGGTGGGCCAAAGGGAAATATGATTGTATCTGGATTTGTGAGGACTCTGACTGCAGGTCAAGGGTAGATTAAACAACCATAGAAGGATCCTGTATCCCAATAGTAGTGGAGTGTCTCAGGAGACTGAATGGCGCTGAGGTGAGCTTGGCCCCAGAGGGGACCAAACTGGGAAACGAAACGAGTCACTCCAGGGAGTCCTCTTTCTCAGACAACTCTCCTCTCTCCCTGCTAGACTTCTAGGCTACTCCTTCCTCAGGAGTAAAGAAACGCAACGTTAAAGTTCTGGTTTTCCTCCTTCTCTGTACGAGAAAGGCAGCTCACACTGAGATGGCAATATCTTAATTATCATTGCAAGTTTCCAGGAAAAGGGCTCCAATCGGGCCAGTTTGGGTTAAGTGGCCATTCTCGGTCCAAACGCCAGTGGCTGAGGCAGTGGGACACACGTTACAGACATGGGCCAGTGTGTTTGTTAAGCAGGGCTTACCCAGTGGTCTGGCGGGTGGGCAGAATCTCTGAGAGGTGGCCAAGGACCACTACCCATGGGCTGGGTCGTTGCCCAGAGGTGTGGAAAGCAAGGGTATCTCTAGAGCTAAGTGATCCACGTGGACCACTGCCCGCAGGTGGGAGGGCAGGTCTCTCTCCCCACGTGACCACAGGTGTCCTCCCCAGGGGAAGGGTGCTGTTTGGGCTGGGCTGTCAGACCCAACAGACCCTCGCTTCCCTCCCCCTCAGCAGGGTTTCAGAACAAAGAATCACCTGCAGTTTCTTCTCAGGGGATCCCAAGGTGAGCCTGTGAGCAAAGGCTTATCTGCCTCTAGTTCAGTCCTGACCCATGGTGGGGCAGTGGGGGACAGGGGGGTGTGCAGGAGAAAATACTTCAACTGCTGTCTGTCTCCAGCCCAACACAGGTGAGACTCCTCGACATGAAAGCAGGGCTGAGACAGGTAAAGATGAGGGCACAGTGTCAGATGTGGAGATGAAACACAGTGGGAAGCTTAGAAGGAATTAAAACTAATTCAGCGGAAGTAACTAGACAGCAAGGCCCTCATCTTCATCTTTCTTTCCTTCCTACTTCTTCCTTCCTTTTTTCCTATCTGTCTCCCCCTCTCCCTTCCCTCCCTCCTTTCCTTCTTTTTTTTTTTTTCCTTCTTTCTTCAGTGTTCCTTCACCTGTGTTTTGAGGACCTGCGGCATAAAGATCACTTGTCAGCTCATTGGAGGTTCAGACTCTAGCCTTCCTTCCCGGGCGTTCAGTTTGGCAGCGTTGGGGCCCAGCCTGGGAACCTGCTTTTTTAACAAGTTGGGAGATTCTGACATGCAACGCAACAAGTATGAGAACTGCTTGCTGTGGACAGGAACCCCAGTCAAGTTGCCTCCAGAATGTTCCGTTCATTCTTCTGCCTTTGACCGAGATGACTTTTCCCAATATAATTGCTCACATGTCTGTGGTGGTGGTGGTGATGAGTATAACCAGCATGCCACAGTTGTCAGTGAAGGCATTTAAGTCTACACCCTAAATACCCCTCCTCCTGCCCCGGGAGCCGCCCTAAACAGCTGTCTGGCTCAAGAAAAGCTCAGGAAGTTCTCCTGGGCTCCCAGGCACACCACCATCCCCCCAGTGTGTTTGTTCCCCTCCATCTGACATACTAATATTCTTGGACATGGCGTTGGTATTGCGAGTAGACGAATAAAATAATTATGCTTTGAAATCGTACGTTGCAATTTTGGAAACCTGGCTTAATGCAACAGTATCTTGATGTGTATATCAAAGCACCTTGTTTGGGAGACAATAGAGGGGGTGTGGGTTCAATCCCTGATCAGGCAGCTAAGATCCCACATGCCCCAAGGCTAAGAAACCAAATACATAAAATCAGAAGCAATATTGTAACAAATTCAATAAAGACTTTAAAAATGGTTGTATAAGAAATGTTTAAAAAAAAAACTACAGTGGCTACAATGAATATTAGAAGTGAGGCAATCTGTCTGTGCAACAGGCCGGTCCTGAAAGAATGATCTCTTATAATATCTCCTTTTGACAAAAACAGAGTTGTTGATATACAATTTATGTATCATAATTGTCACTCATTATAAGGATACAGTTGACTTCAGTTTTAGTGAATTACCAACAGCACAATCTGGTGTTTCAACACTTCCATTGACCTGAAAAGTTGCCTTTGCCTGTTTGCTTCCTACTCCCACCTGTGGCCCCAGCAACTGCCGATCTACCTTGTCTCTATAATTTTGCATTTGATAGAAATTTTGCCTAAGTGGAATCATCCAGTGTGCAGTCTTTGCATCTGACTACTTCACTTAGTGAAAGCTTCTGAGATCCATATAGGCTGTTCCGTAGATCAGAAGTTTGCTCTTTTTTTATTGCTGAGTAGTATTCCACCAGGCAGATCCGCTCAGTCTTTTGATTTGCTCTCAACTCTCAGAAACAGAATGTTTTCACATTGGCATGGTTGGAGCCTTCCCAGGAGTAGAAACTCCAAGCCTGGACAATTCCCTCCTGCCTCTGCGTTGTCAGTTGAGTAAACCCGCACATCCTTTTGATTGTGCGAGCTGGCAGAGAATATGAGAGGATGGTTTTCTTAGTGTGGGTTCAATACTCAGCTGGTGTTCTCAGATTTCAACTAAAGATATCTAATTTTCAGTGAAAAATCATTGCATGTCTTTTTTTATTTACATTTTTTTTCCAGTTATTTTTCATTTATTTAGTTTTGGTTGCATTGGGTCTTTGCTGCTGCTCACGGGCTTTCTCCAGTTGTGGCGAGCAGGGGCTAACCCCTCGTGGTGGTGTGCTGGCTTCCCATTGCAGTGGCTTCTCCTGTTGAGGAGTTCAGGCTCTAGGCACACGAACTTCAGCAGTTACAACATGCAGGTTTAGTAGTTGCAGCTCTTGGCCTCCAGGGTGCTGGCTCAGCCACGGCGGAGCACAGGCTGAGTTGCTCCTCGGCATGCGGCATTTTCCCGGACCAGGAATCGAACCAGTGTCTCTCACATCAGCAGGCAGATTCTTATCCACTGCACCACCAGGGAAGTCCTGTATATCTTTTTTTAAAAGACATCATTGTTTCCACAAGCTTTTTTCTGAAACATGCCAGTGTCATTTATCAGGTCATAGCACTTATAACATGCCTATGAATTTGATCACAATTTTATATGTATTTTACCATAAGAAGATCAATGTAAAAACACGTGCCACATATTTTATAGTTACTTTGTTCAATTCACAGGACCGGGCTGCAGCCCCTAAACCTGGTAAAAACTTGATATTCTGTGGACGTGCTCTATGCATCTATTTTCGAGTGCATATTCTCTGGTTCAGATATCTTTGTGAGTATACTGCTTTGGAATTATCCACTCAGCTTCCGAGGCATTCTCTAAACACTTTCTGACATAGCCAACATTCCGGGGTATTTGAGGGAGAGCTGAAGCTGAAGCCCTCACCCCACCATCCATTTCCAGCTGCACAGCTGAGCAGCCCAAAGAGGAAAGAGCATCTAGTGGTTTAGAGAATTTAGTTCAGTTTGCCCTGGAGGTCTTTATTTTTAACAGTATGATTAACAATATCTCTGACAACACAGGAAATTAGACACATGTTTACTAAGTGCTTCTTTTGAAAGAGGCACAATGCTAGGGTAACAAAGCAATGATTTATATACTTCATTCATTAAAAAGAAATTTCAGCACCAACTATGTGCTCAGTGGGGTAGGAGACACAAAGCTGAGTGATTCTCAAATTCAAGGCCTGACAGCCTACAAGAGGAGATGTGACTTCAGTGTTATTCCTTAGATGATTTGTGTTTGCTCATGAACTTTGAACATCTACATGATCTTTCTTTGGTTTTGTTGTTCAGTTGCTTAGTTATGTCCCACTCCTTGTGACCTCAAGGACTGCAGCACATCAGGCTTCCCTGTCCTTCACTATCTCCCAGAGTTGGCTCAAACTCATGTCATTGAGTCGATGATGCCATCCAACCACATCCTCTGTTGCCCCCTTCTTATCCTGCCCTCAATCTTTCCCAGCATCAGGGGCTATTTCCAATGAGTTTGCTGTTTGCCACAGGTGGCCAAAGTATTGGAGCTTCAGCTTCAGCATCAGGCCTTCCAATGAATATTCAAGGTTGATTTCCTTCAGGATGGACTGGTTTGATCTCCTTGCTGTCCAAGGTTTGGTTTGGTTTTAGTTTCTGCATTACTCTAGAGACAGAAATCTTTTGCTTCACCAGAATACAAGTTTCTTTGCAATCAGAAGAGCACAAGTTAAGTGGATCCCGTTGTTTTCTGAGGATGCATCTAGACATGTTTGCAGTTTAGGAGATCTTTCATCTTACCCTTGATGATACAAAACTTCTGTAACCATCACAGAGGACACACCAAATATTGAGAACAACTTGGGTGCTGGTTATGCCTTTGCTGTTAACTAGCAAGGTGACCTTTGGCACCTACTTCGATGTTCCTGGGGCCTTGGCTCTTTCATCTGGAGGAACGGCATGTCAATAAGATTTTAGGTTCTTTTTAGCAAGAGGATACCATGAGGCTTTTTTCACTGAGGACACAAATTCCTGTCTAACCCATGTCTAATAATTACTGCCATGTAAGCTTCCTAAGTGGGCTTCCCTGATGGGCTGTAGTCCATGAAGTCACAAACAGTCAGCATGACTTAGCGATTACACAACAACAGCCTTTGTGACTCAGCTGGTAAAGAATCTGCCTGTAGTGAGGGAGACCTAGGTTCCATCCCTGTGTTGGGAAGATCCCCTGGAGAGGGGAAAGGCTAACTACTTCAGAATTCTGGCCTGGAGAATTCCATGGACCATACAGCCCATGGGGTCACAAAGAGTCGGACACGACTGAGTGATTTTCACTTTGACTTTAAGGCTTTATTACTTTTCCATTCGTTGGGTTTTATACATCTTTTCTTTCCATCAGTTGGTAATGGAACAAAGTAAGAAACACATTGACACGATTGAAGTCTTAAATACTGACTTTGATGGGGGCATTATTGAGAAAATTAACTTTCATATTTCATGGTTTAGTCGCTCAGTCATGTCCAACTCTTTGCGACCCCATGGACTGTAGCCCGCCAGGCTCCTCTGTCCACGGGATTCTCCAGGCAAGAATACTGGGGTGGGTTGTCATGCCCTCCTTCAGGAGATCTTCCCAACCCAGGGGTCGCACCCATGTCTCCTGCATTGCAGGCAGATTCTTTACGTCTGAGCCATAGGGAAGTCCATAGACATACATATATCCCTTTCTACCATGAAAATGAGAAAATCAAGTCATTAACATAGGAAAATTAGAAGTAAGACTTTTGGGTTTCAGTGTCATTTTTTCCATTCTCTGCCAACCTTCAGTTTCAAGACTGGTAGACCATGAAGAAGGTAACAGATTATACTGTGTCTCAGTGCCTTGCTGTTATTAAATAAAGGAAAGATAAAAATCCCTGTCTTCATAATGTAAAAAGTAGTATTTGTTCATCTTTTATTTTTTAATGATAAACTTCTTAGATAACTACAAAAGCTGGGATGAAGTCTTTATGAAGAACAAACCATGATAAAACACCAAAATCATAAAAATTTAAAAATTCTCTACCATTTGATACTGTGAGGACACATGAAATGATGGGCTTAGTTGGGAAGGGCACGCACTTACACTCAGGCTTACCTCTTGACTGGCTCTCACCCTCAGGCAGAAAAATTAAAACATGAGGCCATTTGTGAAACTTGGAGACTGAAGTACAACCATCAGGCGGCGCTGCCTTTGCCTGGGGTACGGAAGCGGACCCCAGATTATCAGTTCATCAGAGAGGGCTTCCTTGGCACCACAGCATCCCCTGTTTACAGACTGGTTGGCTTCCCCACCCTCACTCCCAGTTCACCTCTCCCTTGGACTTTGCAGGAAGTAAAAAGGAAGCAGCCCATGCTGCTCCACATTCTGAATTTTTAAACCATTTTTCCCGACACTCAGCCTTGGTCAGCAGGCAGTATGCCTTCTAAGGTAACACTGGGGAACCTCCCTGGTGGTTCAGTGGTGGGGGAGGCACTTTGCAGCATCGGGGCATGGGTTTGATCTCTGCTGGAGGAACTGGAATCCCACACACCTTACAGCAGCTGGGTCCCCGTGCCTCAGCTTGCTGAGGCATGCATCATACAGCTAGAGAGTCTGTGAGCTGCAGCAAAGACCCCGTGTGCTGCAGCTAAGACCCAACACTGCCAAACAAATAAATATTAAAAAAAAAATAAGTAAAGGTAATACTGGGAACATGCAACCAAATGTCTGGTTGCTATGTACTAAGAGCTGCCGTGTTTCCTACCTGCAGTAACCGAGTCCTCACCATCCCACTGCTACCTCAGTGCCGCAGTTGAGCTTCCTCAGGTCCTGTCACCCCTATCTTCCTTCCAGGTACCCAACTCTGTATTAGGTATGACCAGAGTCAGTTGCCAGTGCCAGAAAGCACAAAATAACAGACACTTCAGCAATCGTAGCGGGGCTTTCCTGGTGGCTCAGTCAGTAAAGAACTCACCTGCCAATGCAGGAGACAAAGGTTTGATTCCTGGGTCGGGAAGATCCCCTGGAGAAGGAAATGGCAAGCCACTCCAGTACTCTTGCCTAGAGAATCCCATGACAGAGGAGCCTGGCGGGCTACAGTTCATGGGGTGGCAAACAGTCAGACACCACTGAGCGACTGAAAAACAACAAAGCAAGTGTGTTATTTTCTCGCGGCTGCTGTAGCAAATTACCACAATCTCAGCGGCTGGCTTAAAACAACACACATTCACTCTGTTACACAGTTCCAGACCTCCGAGTCTGAAACGAGAATTCTGCAACTAAAATCCAAGTTCATGAGCTCCTTCCGGAGGCTCCAGGGGAGAGACTGTTTCCTTGCCTTTTCCAGTTTCTATGGGCATTTCTAGAGCCTATATTCTTTGGTTTATGGCTCTTCTTTCCATTTTCAAGGTGCACCCCATTTTCCAGTATCTGAGGTTCCGACCTCCCTCTTCTAAGGACCCTTCTAATTACCTTGAGTCCACCTGGGAAATCCAGGCTAATCTCCCTGCTTCAACTTCCTTGACTTCATCACAGCTGCAAAGTCTCTCTGTCAGGTAACACATTCTTCTAGACTTTCTGCACGTTTTTTGTTTATTTAATTTAGAGACTTATCTTGCATTTATTTTGTTTGCCTGTTTCTCACAGCTGCAATCATATTACAGATAAAATTCCGAATTCTTCAATTTTCATTTGAGCACAACTATTTTTCTATGTTAGCATATGATCTGCATAACCATATTATTTAGCTTCTGACATCAATTTCTGGAAACATAATTTATATAAAACAAAACATATCCTCCATGCATATGGAAGTCTGGCGAGCTGCAGCCCATGGGGTCGCAAAGAGTGGACACAATTGGGCGACTGAACAACCACCATGGATGTACAGTTTGAGGAGCTTTAAAGCTTTAACATGAATAACCCGTCTGACTATCTCCCACTCAAGATAAAGATTATTTCCTTCATTTTAAAAAGTTCCTCCTGCCTGTAGTCAGCCCCCCAACCACAGGTATCCAGTGATCCATTTTATGTCTCCACTGCTTGGTTTTTGCCTGTGTGCAACTTATGTTAAGTATATAGTCTTAGAGTCAGCTTTTTCTGCTCAGCGTGTCTTAAGATTCATCCTTGCTGTTGCATGTGTCAGTAACTTGTTTTTTATATGGATAAGTAGTGGTCTACTGTGCTGACATACTATCTGTGTGTCCACTCATCACTTCATGAAAATTTCAGTCGCTTCCAATTTTTGTCTATCATGAATAATGTTACTATGAACATGCAAGTACAAGTCTTTGTGTAAATATACATTTTCATTTTCTTGGGTAAACACCTAGGATCATGTTAAGCCATATCAGAAGTGTATGTTTAGCTTTACAAGAAATTGCCAAATTGTTTTAAAACCGTTTTACAAAATGTTTGTTTCATTTTGCATTCCCATCAGCAAGTGAAGTTCCCAGTTTCTCCACAACCTCACCCACACTTGGTATAGACGAACTTCTTTCATTTTAGCCATGCTTATTGCATAGTATATCTTGATGTGATTTTTTTTGTTTTTTTTGGTCATGCCACACAGCCGGTGTGATCTTCATTCCCTGACCAGGGATGGAACCCATGCCTGGTGAATTGGAAGCACGGAGTCTTAACCCCTGGACCACCAGGGAAGTCTCTCTTGGCATGATTTTAATTTGCATTCCCCTAATAGTTAAAGGTGCTGATCATCTTTTTTTTTTTTTAGTAATTATTTTTATTTGCCTGCACTAGGTCTTAGTCACAGTATGTGGGATCTAGTTCCCTGGCCAGGGATCGAACCTGGGCCCCCTGCATTGGGAGCAGAGAGACTTAGCCACCAGACCACCAGAGAAGTCCCAAGATGCTGATCATCTTTAAGTGTGCTTATTGGCTATTCATATTTTCTCTTTTGTGAAGTGCCTGCTGAAATTTCTTGACCATTTATTAATATGGTTGTTTGTTAGGCAATTCAAATCCTCCAGCTTCGTTCTTTTTCAAAATTATGTTGGCTACTTTGGGTTCTTTGTATTCTCATAAAAATTTTTTAATTAGTTTGTCCATTTTTATCAAAAAGGCTACTGAGTTTATTGAAGGGGGTTGCATTGAGTAGAAGAATGGACATTTAATGATATTTAGTCTTGTACTCCAAAAACATGGAAAATTTCGCCATCAATTTGGTTATTCTGTTACTTTTGATAGCTTACGGTGAAAGATGTTGGATTTGTGATCTCCAAAGAAGATTTAGCTTTGGGACCAGGGAACAGCCTTGATCACTCAAGAGCTATTGTGTAGCAGTTTTATTAAAGTGAAAAAGGAGAGAGAAAGCTTTTGATATAGACATCAGAAAGGGGACAGAGAGTGCCCCCACTCACTAGTCGTTATCAAGGCATTCTATACTTTCACCAGATCCACGCCCCAACAAATCCTGAAAGATGATGCTGTGAAAGTGCTGCACTCAATACGCCAGCAAATTTGGAAAACTCAGCAGTGCCCATAGGACTGGAAAAGTTCACTTTTCATTCTAATCCCAAAGAAAGGCAATCCCAAAGAACGTTCAAACTACCGCACAATTGCACTCATCTCACAGGCTAGTAAAGTAATGCTCAAAATTCTCCAAGCCAGGCTTCAGCAATACGTGAACTGTGAACTTCCAGATGTTTAAGCTGGTTTTAGAAAAGGCAGAGGAACCAGAGATCAAATTGCCAACATCCGCTGGATCATCGAAAAAGCAAGAGAGTTCCAGAAAAACATCTATTTCTGCTTTATTGACTAATGCCAAAGCCTTTGACTGTGTGAATCACAATAAACTGTGGAAAATTCTTAAAGAGATAGAAATACCAGACCACCTGACCCCCCTCTTGAGAAACCTATATGCAGGTCAGGAAGCAACAGTTAGAACTGGACATGGAACAACAGACTGGTTCCAAATAGGAAAAGGAGAATGTCAAGGCTGTTTATTGTCACCCTGCTTATTTCACTTATATGCAGAGTACATCATGAGAAATGCTGGGCTGGAAGAAGCACAAGCTGGAATCAAGGCTGCCAGGAGAAATATCAATAACCTCAGGTATGCAGATGACACCACCCTTATGGCAGAAAGGGAAAAGGAACTAAAAAGCCTCTTGATTAAAGTGAAAGAGGAGAGAGAAAAAGTTGGCTTAAAGCTCAACATTCAGAAAACTAAGATGATGGCATCTAGTCCCATCACTTCATGGGAAATAGTTGAGGAAACAGCGGAAGCAGTGTCAGACTTTATTTTTGGGGGGCTCCAAAATCACTGCAGATGGTGACTGCAGCCATGAAATTAAAAGACACTTACTCCTTGGAAGGAAAGTTATGACCAACCTAGACAGCATATTAAAAAGCAGAGACATAACTTGGCCAACAAAGGTTCATCTAGTCAAGGTTATGGTTTTTCCAGTGGTCATGTATGGATGTGAGAGCTGGACTGTGAAGAAAGCTGAGAGCCAAAAAATTGCTTTTGAACTGTGGTGTTGGAGAAGACGCTTGAGAGTCCCTTGGACTGCAAGGAGATCCAACCAGTCCATCCTAAAGCAGATCAGTCCTGGGTGTTCATTGGAAGGACTGATGCTGAAGCTGAAGCTCCAGTACTTTGGCCACCTGATGCAAAGAGTTGACTCATTGGAAAAGACCCTGATGCTGGGAGGGATTGGGGGCAGAAGAAGGGGACAACAGAGGATGAGATGACTGGATGGCATCACCAACTCGATGAACATGAGTTTGAGTAAACTCTGGGAGTTGGTGATGGACAGGGAGGCCTGGCGTGCTGCGATTCTTGGGGTTGCAAAGAGTCAGACTGAGTGACTGAACTGAACTGAACTGCCCCAACAACAAATTAATAAGATTAGAACTAACAATAGAAAGGTTTTATCAGACCCACTCCCATAACATAGCCTGGAGATAACAAGATTAGTCAGAAGGTTCTTGTTAAGGAGAAACAAGTCCTGGGCAAGATACATTGTTATATTAAGTTAAAGCAATATAGAAAAAAACTTTGTCCCTCCCCCTCCCCCTCCATGGGGTGGAAATTCCCACCCCATGCTTTATTATTTATTTACGGTTAAAGCGAGTCACCTGTGTGAACACCTGTAAAATACAGCCTAGGTCTGCCCTTCCCACTTGCTGATTTCTTGTCAGGATTTTTCTGGCTATTCTTGATTATTAATTATTACAAATAAACTTATAATAAATCTGCCTGGCTCCCGAAATAAAGAGAAGATGGTATTTTTATTGGCATTGTTTTAAAATTGTAAATTAAGTAGAAGAAAATTAACATTTTGGTGATGTTGAACCTTCCTATTCAAGTCCATGATGTTTTTTCTTCCTTCAAATCTACTGGTAAATCTTTTGCAAGATATTACTAGTTTTCCTCACATAGATTTTTCATATTTTGTAAATGTATATGCCCGCCCTGATATGGCTTTTTGAAGAAGATGGGATAAAAGGACTTGTGGGGAGATAGCAAAATCTAAATAAATTTTTCTTATAAATATCAAGTCATTTAGCCTAATATCATTTACTGAATAATCCTCTGGTCTCTACAGATCTGTGATACCTCTTCTACCATATATTAAAATATTATATACTAATAGAGCATGTGATATAATAATATTATATACTAATATATTGGGATCCATTCTGAGCTATCCTGTCCAACAGATCTTATGACAGAATGATGTGGCTTTAACTCTTATAGCTTTATTATGTTTTGTGCTAAGCAGGGCTCTTTTCCCAAAATTAACTTTTTAAAATATCTTGGCTCTATTTATTTATTTTTAGTTTTTTACTTTATGGCCATGTGGGATGTGGGATCTTAGTTCCCCGACCAGGGATCACACCTGAGCCTCCTGCATTGGAAGGGCAGAGTCTTAACCACTGGATTGATAGAGAAGTCCCCCTATAATTAACTTTTTAAAAAAGATAAATCATTTTTTAGTGTTCATTATTTTTTTTCAGAAGAATTTTAACATAGGTTCATTAAATTTCCTCATTAAAAATTGTATTGAGAGGAATGAATTAAACCTAAAATTTAGTTTTATAAGACTGGACGTTTTAAAGTATTTAGATTTCCTATTCGGAAATACTATACATCTCTCCATTTTTCAAAATACAAATATCTTAATTCAGCCTTATAGCTTTATTCATGTAACTCAAGTGTATATTACATTTCAAGTATTTTAGATTCTTATTGCTATTGAGAATATAATCCCTATTTTCATTTTATTTTCTAACTGGTTATTGCTGTTAAGTAGAAATGCTTATTGATTTTTGAATATGTAGCTGTTTGAAAATTTACAGGCACAACATATAAATGGCCAAAAAAGTGACACTTTCATCTCTCTATAAATTAACCCAGTTTAGCTCTCTAGCAATCATTTCAACTGAGGATGAGGAAAAAATCAGTCTCACTATTCAGCTGGAACTCAACTGACAGTGTCTTGCCTTCTCCCTTCACATCCTCATCTCCCTCTTGGGTTCCTGCTGATGTATTCTCCCTGGGATGAAAGATGCATGGGTTCAAAAACACCCTGTACCCATAAAAACAGAAATACAGATCACTGGAACAGGAGAGCAAGTCCAGAAATAAACCCACACATCTAATCTATGACAAAGGAAAGAACACACAATGGAGAAGACAGTCCTTCAATAAGCGCTGCTGGGAAAGCTGGACAGCTACACGTCAAAGAGTGAAATTAGGGGCTTCCCTGGTGGCTCCGTGGTAAAGAATCTGTCTGCCAATACAGGACACTCAGGTTCAATCCCTGAGTCTGGGAAGATCCCACATGCCATAGAGCAACTAAATCCAAGCACCACAACTACTGAGCCTGTGCTGTAGAGTCTGGGAGCCACAGCGACTGAGCCTGAGCACCCTAGAGCCTGTGCTCCACAACAAGAGAAGCCCCCAAAACGAGAAGCACCTCGTCACACACCACAAGAAATGAGACCCTACTTGCCACAACTAGAGAAAAGCCCACACAGCTACAAAAACTCAGCACAGCCAAAGTAAAATAAATAAAAAATTTTTAAAGTGTTTAAAAAAAAGAAGAGTGAAATTAGAAGACTCCCTAACACTATACATAAAAAGAAACTCAAAATGGATTAAAGACCTAAATGTATGGCTGGATACTACAAAACTTACAGAAGAAAACATGGGCAGGACACTGATATAAATTGCAGCAAGATCTTTTTTTACCCACCTTCTAAGAGTAATGAAAACAAAAACAAAAAATGAACAAATGGGACCTAATTAAACTTAAAAATCTTTTGCACAGCAAAGGAAACCATAAACAAAATGAAAAGCTAACTCTCAGGATGCGAGAAAATACTTGCAAATGAAGCAACTGATAAGGGATTAATCTCCAAAACAAACAAACAGCTCATACAGCTCCATATTGAAAAAGCAAACAACCCAACAAAGAGTCTTAACCACTCTACCACCAGGAAAGTTCCAATAACCCTAAATATTTTTGTGGTATACATATTTTTTTTACTAAAAAAACTTTCCAGGTGGCACAATGGTAAAGAATTCACCTGCCAATGTAGGAGACGCAGGAGCCACAGGTTCAGTCCCTGGGTGGGGAAGATCCCCTGGAGGAGGACATGGTAACTCACTCCAGCATTCCTGCCTGGAGGATCCCAGGGACAGAGGAGCCTGGCGGGCTACAGTCCATGGCGTCACAGAGTCCAAGGTAGAGCCTCATTCCCCTTCCTTCTAGTATGGGCTGGAATTAGCGACTCTCTTCTAGCAGACAGAAGAAACGTGAATGAGAGAAGTCAGGCCACACAAGCCACTCTGGCTCGCTGCTTGCTCTCCCAGCTCTCACCTATTCTGGGAGAAGTCAGCTGGGAGAAGTCGCCTATGAAGAGTCCTGCCTGATGAGGCCTCCAGCCCACAGCCACGTGAGGGAGCCATCTTGCATCTTCCAGCTTTAGTCAAGTCTTCGGATGACTGTGGCCCTGACATCACGACTTCTACCACCTGAGACCTTAAGCCAGAAAAACCCAATGAAGCTGCTCCTAAGTTCATGACCCAATTTAAACTACTAACTGTTGGGGTAATTTGTTATGTAGAGTAGATATTAATATAGGGAGCTTTGGAGCTGCAAATGTCCCAAACTGGGGTGAGGCAAAGAGGTCTTTATACCCTAAATTGACTAGTCTTTACATATGGGCTGTCCCCGCCACCATCCAAGGGACCACGATTTTGGGGAAAGCAGTTTTCTCCAACTGAGAGTAAGTATTGAAGAGTGACTTAAATGAGAGATGCTGAAAGCAATACTCTAAGTCAGGGAACATGTCCTTCAGTCCTGAAAGGGTCTGAACAGAGCATCACAGCGTCCACTAAAGGATGTTCAGTGAGCCTTCTCCTCTGGTCCCAGAGAGGCACTAAGGTCATGGCTGAAAACAACACCTTACCCCATCTTCTAACAAAAGACACCACAATCAGAGACAGGCACGTTCCCCAGGGATTAATAAAAGCTTCAGATCTGGCCCAGCTTCCACGAAACACTTTCTCAATCCTCTCTGCAGTTTATATAGGAAGGCAAGGGAAGGAATCAAAGGAGGTGGCTGGCCTTGTGGAGCACACAGAATCTCTGGTGGGAAGAGATGTAATGGGGGAGGCGGTAAGATAACCTCTCCTTGATACCAGTAGGGGCTACCGGCAGGAGAGGCGGGTGTTCCACTCCCTACTTGCAAACCTGTCTAGGCAGGATTCTTGCTGATTAATTTGTCTGTATTTCAAAAGGCAGGAAGACGATTGAAGGGAGATGGCAGGGTGGAAACCAGAGACGGCGGGGCAGCTTCCAGTCTGGTCCTTTTGTGTGGTAAGGACGTGTGTTTCTCAAGAGTCAGGGGTACTCAGTGGCAGATAAATGGTCTCTGGCTGTCTTGCTGGACCCTCACCCAGAAGACTGGTATCCTGCTGGGAGTTGGCAGTGGGGTGATGGTCAAGATCAAGCTGGAAGTAGATCTTCCATGAAATCATACAGAGAGGACAAGTCCCTTCAGGCCTTCCCATATGTGTTATCCAAAGGGCCAGTTATTCAGAGAAGCAGGGATCCACTAAAAAAGAACTCTAGCAGTGGAAGATTAGATATTTGCCTCAACAGAGAAGCAGGGATCCACTAAAAAAGAACTCTAGCAGTGGAAGATTAGATATTTGCCTCAACAGAGAAGCCAGGCCTTGAAGAGATGCTAAGGAAGTGTTTGAGAGTCAGAACCATGACTTGTACCTTTATACCCTCAGAATCTAAGGTCCCTCTCAAGCCGGGAGATTGGCACTTTGACAGGGTCTGAAGCTCAGTAACTGAAATCAACCAGAAGGTCACGGTGTCACCCAAGCGGTGCTTAAGCGATAGAAGTTCAAAAGAGCAGTGACTTGAGGAAAAAAAAATGGACTGTTCTTTTCGGAAGCCATCACATTGAGAGCAGTTCAACAAACTGATTATACTGATAATTGCTGGAGCTAGAGCACTTCGCAGTGCAGCAGTGTTCGGTGAAGACTGTGTACAACCCACACAGACGAGTGAAACACAGTACACTTGTCTTCTGTGAACCAGAAATGCTGGGTTGCGCAATAACTATAAAGTAGGTTTGCTGAAGCAAACAAGTCTAGAATGTGTATTTTTGTTTGTTTTCTTGTACTGTCTACTGGGATTAACACTTTACCATTTGGAAATGCTGGGTGAGACTGGCAGAGAAGGTCCCACTTCTTGAATTGCAAATAGACTAGACAGTGATTAGTAAGTCCCTAATGAATTGTTTTTAGAATTGCTGAGTTTGAGCTGCCAGGGAAGTTACCCTAGACCGCAACGGAAGCCCTGGGGGGCAGAGAGGAGCTGAAAACTGAGATCTGAATATTGGGAAATACCTGTTATCAACCTTCAAAAGCAACTGCAGCTATAGCACCATCACGGCTGTCCTAGAAAACACCTTACATTCTCATGAGAGAAGTACTCGTGAGTCAGGAAACCGTTTTACAGAAAAATTCTCACATGATCCTGAAAGTAACGTACTTTAAGAAAAAAAGAAAATCGGAATCGAAGAATCTTAAAAACCAAAAAGCACTTCCTCGCTGTATTAAGTCAGGGACCAAAACAGTTAAAAATATGCCTGTCTTATTGGAAAGCCCCCTGTTTAAAACCTTGGAATTTTATGTCAATAAACGTAGTCGGCTGTTCTGCCTGGAGGCAGTCCTTCCGGAAAGCCATACGTTTCTTGTGTCCAGGTGAGGGGGCTCGCTAAGAATAAAAAAACTAGGCAGGTCCCTCTCAGCTTCGAGGTTATACATTTCCACGCACCGCCAAGACGCGGGGCCTGCGAGCCGCGCCTCGTCAGACTCTGCGCACGAATATGAATATTCAACGCCTAGTCCAGGGCGCGCGTCGGTGGGAGTACCCACAAGCCCCCGCGGCCCGGCGGGGCGGGGCCAGGCCGCCCGCGCTCCCTGAAGACCTAGGTGCCCGCCGGCGGGGGTGTCGGGGAAGCCCGCCAATCAGCGCTTTGCAGGCTGGGAGCGCGGGGCTGTGGAAAGGGCAGGGAGGACCGCCTCGCCGAGAATGGACACAAGGCCTATGTCCTCAGCGCCGCCGGAAGAAAGCGAGGGGTGGGAGGACTAGAGGCAACTAAAGGAAGGGATTAGAAGAGAAGGCAGTCTCCATTATCACCTCCTTAAAGGCAACGCGGTAGCGTAGCTCCGCTCGCGCCGCACAGCCTGACGGGAGCCTCAGCCTGCGGGCACGGGCTGCGCCCTCGGCGCGTCTCCGGCCCCGCCCCTCTCGCGGGGCACGCCGGGAGAGCCGAGTTTACCTCCTCCCCCTGGTCAACGGGCAAGAAGAAGAGGCATTTCCGGCCTCAAGGCTGGTCTTTACGGAAGGGGTGGGGTTTCCTCGATCCCGCCCCTCACGCCCGGGGGAGGCCGGGCCAAGAGTGACAGTCTTCGACCCGCGCTAAGGCCCGCCCCTGCGCCGGAAGGAAGAAGGATGGGGGGAGGGGGGAAGTCGTACTGGCCGCGGCAGCTGGGGTCACGTGACGCAGCTGCGGGCGCGGAGAAGAAAGGGGTGGGGCCCCAGGCGGAGGGGTGGGGCGAGCCCTCCTCGCCGTCCGGTCACGCGCGGCAGGAAGTGGTGCGCGAGGCGGAGTATTCGCGATGGGGACCACCCTGGACATTAAGATTAAAAGAGCGAATAAGGTTTATCACGCTGGGGTAAGTGGTGGGGGGTGGGTGGGCAGGCCTGCAGGTTCTGTGGTCTCTCCGGGTCTGGCACACTTCTGAGTTTTCCTGGGCGGGTGCGTCCGGGTCAGGTGGGAGCAGCCAGGTGCATCCTCCGCCAGGTGCGTCCCCCGCCAGGTGCGTCTCGCCTGCACGGCTGACTGCTCTGCAGCGGCGTCCGCCGGGGTCGCCGCCGCGGTTGGGGGGCGTGTAGGGCGCCTGGGCTGCAGCGCTCAACCGTCTGGCCCCTTGGACACCCAGCCCGTCCGGGGGCTTGAGCTGTGACTTAGCACTGCGGTCAGAGGAGCTCGGCCAGCAGACGCTCGGTTCCTCGCTAGTAAGAGGAATGCAAAGGTCTAGGGCCAGAAAGGCAGATGTAACCTTGGAAGCAGAAATACACTGTAGGCCGTACAAAAGTTACTCGTTTCTCTGGTTTTGGGGACGGAAGGAATTGCATGTTAAAATGCAAATTAAAAAAGTCTTAACGATGCCATGAACAAGTTTTGTGCCACTGGCCACTTTATCTCCTCTGGCGCCAGTTTGCTTGTTTGCCAAAGGAGAATGCAAGGTTTTTCTCCCTCTAACTCGGGCAATCTCAGCCCTTACTGTAACTAAATCAGAATCCATCGCCCTGGGAATTTACACTGACCGGAGCCTCATACCTAGAGACCCCTGTGATCCTGGCCCGTATGCAGCCAGGGTTGAAATCGCAGCCACCTCTGAGAGTGTGCGGAATAAAACTGAGAGGAGTGGCTGGTCAGGTGAATGCAGCGAGGGCTCAAAAGGGGTGCTTAAATTCTTTGGGGGCAAGACCATTGAGGAAACTTCACGTTTACACGGATGCAAGATAATTGGGTCATCTCTAGATTATTAAAAAGGGGGAAAGCTACGTTTATAGTGCGGGAAGTTTACCGTCCTTGTCCTAACCGAGACCAGCCGTGATACCGCCTTACCGCCGCAATTGGCACATTCTCCAGCTGTAACAGAGGGTTCTGGTAGGAAGCTCGGAAGACACCGCTCAGCTCTGTGGCGTTCCTGCCCAACCTGCGTCACTTTACTCGGTTCATAGGGAAACAGGCGTATTCAACACTGAGGAACATTCTGCGCGTTTATTGGCCTGGATTCTTCAAATATGTCAGTATCATTAAAAAGACAGGACAACTTTTTTTTAAGATTCAAGAGATGACAGGGATATGACAACCAAATATGATACCTAATTTTTGATAAATTTGAATATGGGGTATATGTTAAATAAGAGCTTTAAATCCCCCCAGTCTGATGTTCGTATTCGGTTATGTGGGCGAATGCTCTACATGCTTAAGTACTTAGGAGTGAAGTGTAATAATAACCGAATTTTAAATGGCCTGGTCGTAAATTGTGTGTGTGCGTGTGTATGTGCGCGCGCGCGCGCGTGCATGTGGGGAGAAAGAAAGCAACAGTACCAACATATTAACAGTTGCTGACTCTGCTTGAAAGCCTTATGGGTCTAATTTGATGCCTTTAAAGAAAAAGCTTTGTTGAGATCTAATACCATAAAATTCACTCTTTTCAAGTGTATAATTCAGTGGTTTTAGTATATTCGGAGTTGTGCAACCATCACACCCATCTAATCTTAGAACATTTTTATCACCCCCCCTCCCCAGAAGAAACACCGCACCCAGAATCCTTCATTCCTCATTCCCTCTGCCTCTTAGATCCAGGCAATCACAGATCTGTTTTCTGTCTCGGTGGATTTGCCTAATTAGGACATGGTCAGGTATAAAGGATTGTACTCTGTGGTCTTTGGTGACGGACTTCTTTCACTTATGCATGAACTTTGAACACATTATGCTGTTGTAGCCCACATCAATTCCTCCTGTGTTTTCATGGCTCAGTACTATTCAGTTGTGTGGATACGTCATATTTGATTTATCCATTCATCTGTTGATGGACATTTGGGTAGTTTTCATTTTTTGACTATTATGATTAATGCTACCATGAACAGCATTAATCTATACAGGTTTTTGTGTGAACATATGTTCCATTTCTTTTGGATATATACCTCGGAGTGGATTTGCTGGGTAATATGCTAACTTTGGCTCAGTGGTAAAGAACCCAGCCATCAGTGTAAGAGATGCGGGTTCAATCCCTGGGTCAGGAAGATCCCGGGGGAAGGAAATGACAACCCACTCCAGTCATCTTGCCTGGAAAATCCCATGGACAGAGGAGCCTGGCAGGCTACAGTTCAGGGGGTTGGGCGTGACTTAGTGACTCAACAACGCTAACTTTATATTAGGTATTTGAGGGCCTTCCAAACAGTTTTCTGAAGCACCTGCCCAGTTTTACGTTCTTACCGTTAGTGTGTGAGGGTTTCATTTTTCTCAGTACTTTGTATTCTCGTAACTTTTCTGTAGCTTGGAAAATACCGAAAGTAAGAATTGGGAGACTTCCCTGGCGGTCCAACTGTTAGGAGTCTGTGCTTCCCCTGCAGGGGTCCGAGGGTTCAGTCCCTGGTCAGGGAACTAAGATCCCAAATGCTGTACAGTGAAGCCAAAAGGTGAAAAAATAAATGAATCAAAAAAGGGGGGGGGGCAGTGACAGGCAATATGTACATTTAGTTTTAATACTTATTATTTTCGTTCAAAAGGTAACACATTTTATTCTGAGATGTTAGAGCAGCTGAGATGTTTTCTGTGTTTTAAAGTATGGTAGAAGTAATAAAAGTTTGGTTCTGTCGCCCAGTCCTGTCCGACTCTTTGCGACCCCACAGACTGCAGCACACCAGGCTTCCCTGTCCATCACCAACTCCCGGAGCTTGCTCAAACTCATGCCCATGGCATCGGTGATGCCATCCAACCATCTCATCCTCTGTCATCCCCTTCTCCGCCCGCCTTCTATTTTAGCATCAGGGTCTTTTCCAAGGAGTCAGTTCTTCGTATCAGGTAGCCAAAGTATTGGAGTTTCAGCTTCAGCATCAGTCCTTCCAGTGAGTATTCAGGACTGATTTCCTTTAGGATTGACTGCTTGGATCTCCTCGCTGTCCAAGGGACTCTCAAGAATCTTCTCCAACACCACAGCTCAAAAGCATCAACTCTTCAGCACTCAGCTTTCTTTAAAGTCCAACTCTCACATCCATACATGACCATTGGAAAAAGCATAGCCTTGTCTAGAGGGGCCTTTGTTGGCAAAGGAATGAAAACAAGTGATGAAAAGTACATTTGAAAAAGAAGAAGAGCTGGAATCATCCCTCTGACCCACCCGGAAGTCTGAGGCAGCCAGGACCTCTCCTGGGGGGGGGGGGGTGCTGGGTGGGTGGTGGTGCCAGCCCCGCCCCTCCTGGGCACACCCCTTCGTACGAGGATTAGGGACAGGATCTGCACCTGTCGGCGTATGACTTCCCAGCCTTCGGTCACTTTTACACTTACATTTGTGTTACAGTGAGTGCATTATAAAAGGAGACCTCATTTGGCGAGTGTGAAAGAAAAGCCAGTGTCGCTTCTCCTAATAGAGGTTGCCGTGTACAACTGACCCTTGAACAAAGTGCGGGGCAAAGCTGCTGACCACTCCCCCCTGCAATTGAAAATCTGTATATAACTCTTGACTCCCCCCAAACTTGACCACCAATAAACTGCTGTTGACCAGAAGCCTTACCAATAACATACACAGTTAACACATGTTCTGTGTGTTGTAGGTACTATAGACTGTATGCTTACAATAAAGCAAGCTAGAGAAAAGGAAATGTTATTTAGAAAATCGTAAGGAAGAGAAAATACATTTATAGGGTGTTGTACTGTATTTATCAATACCGTAGTTTGTCTCTTTACAAAGTGAATCGCCTGTCAGCGTCTGCATCAGTATTGTCTCATGTGGTCCAAAACGCTGTAGATTATTTCAGTCAGTTCAGTCACTCAGTCGTGTCCAACTCTTTGTAACCCCACGAACCGCAGCACGCCAGGCCTCCCTGTCCATCACCAACTCCCGGAGTTTACTCAGACTTATGTCCATTGAGTCAGTGATGCCATCCAACCAGCTCATCCTCTGTTATCCCCTTCTCCTCCTGCCTTCAATCTTTCCCAGCATCAGGGTTTTTTTCGAATGAGTCAGTTCTTCGCATCAGGTGGCCAAAGTATTGGAGTTTCAGCTTCAGCATCAGTCCTTCCTATAGATGGTATATGCATTACTAGCTTACTCCTTGGAAGGAAAGTTATGACCAACCTAGATAGCATATTAAAAAGCAGAGACATTACTTTGCCAACAAAGGTCTGTCTAGTCAAAGCTATGGTTTTTCCAGTGGTCATGTATGGATATGAGAGTTGGACTGTGAAGATTGCTGAGCGCCGAAAACTTGACGCTTTTGAACTGTGGTGTTGGAGAAGACTCCTGAGAGTCCCTTGGACTGCAAGGAGATCCAATCAGTCCATCTTAAAGGAGATTAGTCCTGGGTGTTCATTGGAAGTATTCTTGCCTGGAGAATCCCATGGACAGAGGCGGGTTACAGTCCATGGGGTCGCAAAGAGTCAGACACGACTGAGCAACTTCACTCACTCTCATGTTTGTTGTTTGTTCGTTTTCATATTTTAACTTCATAAATCGGCTATTTGGCTTACTAAATGGTAGCCCTTTTGAAAAAAGCAGGCTTTTTTTTTCCTAAGTGCAACTTCTCCAGGTCTTAATTCTCATCTGGAGGATGAGTCTGGGCCTGCTTAGAGACTTTGTCATGAGAATTAAATGAGATAATGTTTCAAGATATTTACTATAGGTTGAGACCCAAGTGAAGTGAAATGAAAGTTGCTCAGTTATATCTGATTCTTTGCGACCCCATAGACTATAATGGAATTTTCCAGGCCAGAATACTGGAGTGGGTAGCCTTTCCCTTCTCCAGGGGATCTTCCCAACCCAGGAATTGAACCCAGGCTTCCTGCATTGCAGACAGATTCTTTACCAGCTGAGCTATGAGGGAGGGGTCAGATGGTAGGTGGTGGTAGCACTACGATTTTCCATGACTTCACAGTCACTGATGTGAATTACAGTGTTCCTACACCTCACAAATCGCACGGTACGTGCTTGTCAGTTGCTGTAGTGATTGCTGGATATTTTCTTATACTGGACTTGGAGGAAGAGGGTACTGGCAACCCAGGAGAGCAAATAGAGATGATAGCATTTTGGGTGCTGCAAACTGGGCGTGACTTTGGCATTCCTGTGTATTTCTTTTCTCCATGCGGTAGGTGTGTTCTTGAACCAAAAGTTTGACTCAAATGCATTGTACATTACAGTGTATTTTCAGTGTACTAGAGGAGCTTATTGATTCAAAGAACCCTGCAGTAAATATTTTTGTAATGTAAATATGGTTCATTTGTTTTTATAAATTTGAATTGTTTTACATTCTGAAATCCTGGCCCATATACTCATGAAAATGACACTGTTCAATATTATGGTTGTGAAAAACATCAATGGGAGATTTACCGTCCAGCATAGCCAGGTTGTGGTGATGAGGAATTTGTGCACAATGGGCTGATTGCTGTTACTGCAAAAACATCTAGGTTTGCATTTTGTCTTACTGGCTTTCATGTAATTTCTTGTTTAAAAAAAAAAAAAACATTAAAAAGGAAAAATCCTTTATATGCCAATTCATTATTTTGAAGAAAAATTGTAAAGCTAGAATGTTGTGAAAAAAGGAAGCCTCACTGTTGTGCTTTATTCTACTGGATTCTTGATACATGAGTGGTCAGTTTTAGTGAATGCTGGTACAGATCCTTAGGGTAGGACTTTGACCTAGGAGGAATCTCAGGATAATTTTGTGGGAGTTATCCAAACCTTAAGTGAGTGTTTTTTCTCACTAATTATCTGATGCTCCCGAAAAGGCTTGTCTTCTCAATCATATCCTAACCCTTACATAATGCATGAGACGTATTTTCAGAGTTACCCAAGGCTATTTGAACCCTGGGCCGCAGTGAGAGTGCTCATTAGTTGCCCGTTTGGTGCTTATTGCAGCAAATTCTGTCCTGGTCCGAGCACTAGTGATCAAGTTCCCTAACTTCAGATTATACTACAAAGCTCCGGAACAGTGTGGTACTGGCCCAGAAACAAACACAGATCAATGGACAGGATAGAACGCCCAGAAATAAACCCATGCACATATGGTCAATTAATCTATGACAGAGGAAGCAAGAATATACAATGGAGAAAACACAGTCTCTTTGATAAATGGTGCTGGGAAAACTGGACTGCTACATGTAAAAGAATGAAATTAGAACATTCTTTAATGTGATACACAAAAAGAAACTCAAAATGGATTAAATACCTCAATGTAAGACTGGATATTATAAAGCTAGAGGAAAACAGGCAGAATGCTCTTCGACATAAATGTCAACAATATCTTTTTGGATCTATCTCCTGAAATAATGGAAATAAAAACAAAAATAAACAAATAGGACTTAATTAAACTTAAAAGCTTTTGCACAGCAAAGAAAACCATATACCAAAAAAAAAAAAAAACCTACAAAATGGGAGAAAATCTTTGCAAATGATGCAAATAACAAGGGATTAATCTCCAAAATATACAAACATCTCATACAGTTCAGTATCAAAAAACAACCCAACCAGGAAATGGGCAGAAGATCTAAATAGACATTTCTCCAAAGAAGACATACAGAGGGTCAAAAGGCGTGTGAAAAGATGGTCAGCATTGCTCATTATTAGAAAAATGTGAATCAAAACTATAATGAGATTCCTCCTCACATCAATCGGAATGGCCATCCTCAAAAAGTCTACAAAGAGCACACCTGGAGGGGGTGTGGAGAGAAGGGAAGCCTCCTACACTGGGTGGGAATGTAAATTGGTGCAGCCGCTATGGAGAGCAGCAGGGAGGTTCCTCAAAAAACTAAAAATAGAGCTGTTCGATGATCTAGCAGTCCCACTCCTGACTGTATATCCAGAGAAAAACAATTTGAAAAGATACATGCCCTCTCAATGTTCCTTGCAGCGCTTTTCTCAGTAACTAAGACATGGAAGCAACCTGAATGTTCATCAACCATGGAGGATATATAACTATGGAATACTACACAGGCATAAAAAAGGATGAAAGAATGCCATTTGCAGTAACATGGATGGACCTTAAGACTGTTATCTGAGTGAAGGAAGTCAGAGACAGATATCATGTGATACCACTTATATGTGGAATCTAGAAAAATGATACAAGTGAACTTATTTACAAAACAGACTCACAGAAAACAAACTTATGGCTGTTAAAGTTTATGCAGAGGGATAAATTAGGAGTTTGGGATGGAAATATACATACTAATATATATATAATAGATATTAATAACTAAAAGGACCTACTGTATAGTGGTGGTAACTACACTCAGTTAACTTGTAATAACCTATAATGGAAGAGAACGTAAGAAAATAATATAAATATATAGCTGAATCACTTTACACCTGAAACTAACACAACATTGGAACTTACATTTCAATAAAAATTTTTAAAAATATTGTCTTTGTTTTTTTATTGTCTATATGGAACAGTCAGTCTACTCTTCATTCATAGGCTGGAGAAAATTCTGGCTCAGAAAAACAGTGCTTTTCTCAAAGTGGTGGAAATTATATCTTACCCTTCATCCCACAAACTACAGTGAATGTTTTCTCATAAACAGCTCAAGAAAATGAGCATTGTTTAGGATAGAGTCCACCCCCCTCCTCCCAGTTTTAAGCAATGAGACGTCTATTAAATGAAATCTTATCAAATTAGCATTCTAACACATCAGTTTTAATAAATCTAATACCCATGAAAATAGTTCCTTTTATAAGCAGATAATAGAGCTTTTTCATTTGAAGTGGGCTTCCCATTCTGCACTCCCTGACACTTGCTCAGTTCCCAAAGTGGCTGCTGAAGCATTGGCACACAGCAGGGGCCCGCTGGTTCACTGTGAAAAGTACTAGTTGTAGGATGTAATGACCAGCCAAAGCCAACAAGGTTGAAGTTTTTTCATATCAACTCATTTTATTTTGTTTCGTCCCCAAACCTGTAGCCCCTATTAACTTTTTTAAGGCAGTGCAGTGCAACCAGGCTTAAAACACTTTGCTTTTATTTACTGGAGGATTAAAGTAAAAATACAGCAAAGTAGCCCTCTACACCATATAGATTATTGGCCCATGATCCATGATTATTACCAAGGTTAACTGTGGACTGACCATCCTTGGTCAATCTTCTGCCAGTTTCCCTCTTGAATCCTGCTGACCTGAGGTTCTTGGGCCAGGAGACCCAGCAGAAGCTGGCGGACTCTCCACCTCACTGTTCTCCCTGGTGTTTAAACGTACCCAGGGAAGCGCAGTAGGCGGTTGTCGGTAGCCTTTAGCTCTTGATGGGAACCTGTACCTGATTTATCTCTTCTGACTGATGCTCAGAAGGGGTTTCTGAGCTCAGAAAGGGCTCTCCCCCGAGGAACTGGGAGGGTTACCCCAGCTGTCCTCCCAGCTGTCAGGCAGGTTCTTTTGGTGACCTTGGCGTTTGTGCTTTCTAGAGACGGCTGGGCTCCACTCATCCTCACCTCCCTGTCTCCCCGTGGTGTTCTTACCCATGCTCGTGGTTTCAGTGTCAGACCGCTGCCACGCGAAGGACACAGGGGGCTCAGACACTAAAGAACCTGCCTGCTATGCAGGAGCCCCGGGTTCGATCTCCGGGTCAGGAAGATCCCCTGGAGAAGGAAATGGCAGCCCACTCCAGTATTCTTGCCTGGAGCATCCCATGGACAGAGGAGCCTGGTGGGCTACGGTTCATGGGGTCGGGATCACAGAGAGTTGGACATGACTGAGCAGTTACACAGCAGGCCTGATATCTGCCAGAAACTAGGCTGCCTTTTGTTTCATAAGAAGAAAGGCTGTTAGCTCTAAAACGCAAACCATCCCCTTTCGGAAAGTAGCAGAAATCCCATCAGTAGGAAAGTAAGGTGTCTATGGATAGAAATTCCCTCCTTCAATAATAATCGGGGGTGATGTGGGGGGAATAACCTTCTTAACATTAAAAATATTTTTTTTGTTTCGTATATTTCAAAAGTTTGTTTTACACATTTAAAAAAATTGTTTTAACTTGCTGAGAACAAGTAACAGGGACTGGCAGATGGGAAGGAACGTTCTCCGCGCCCCTTCAACTGCTCCTGCACAGTTCCCAGGACTGACGCGCCATGCCCTCTGCCTCCTCCACGGGATGGACAGTGGTCCCCGGAGCTGCAGGGCCCGCCTGAAGTGGGGCGGGGTGGGGACAGCCCCTCCTCTCCTGGGCGCCAGGCACCCACCCTGCCCTCAACAGCCCTTGGGCCGTGGGCGCACCCCTCCGCCTCTGGTCCTGGAGTCTGCCTGCTGCATGGGTTTGGATGGTATACTGTCCTCACTCATGCACGCGTTTCCCTCGGACTGGGATTCAGTTTGGTGGCTGCTGTTCATTACTGAAGTGAGCGTCGGCTGCTCAGAGCGTTGCCTGTGGCCAGCTGCCTGTATCCCAGTCATTAGTTGGCCTTGTAATCAGGCCATCTCTCAGACGCCTCTGCGGTCAGAGTTCTCCTGAACCTCTTGGGTTATATAGTCTGGGGTCTTTAGATTCACTTAGGCCAGTAGTTCCAAACGAAGTGTCAACGCTATAGAGTTTCTCTGAGTTTTTATGTTATTGACATCTGAAAGCCGGTCATCTCTACTAACTCGTAATTTTGCGAATATGCAGTATGTGGCCCCTGAAACCACAGCATACACCATGATTCGATTTTAATATTCCTGTGCTTAGGACCTCGTTATTTACTTACCCTTAACTGATTTTTCCTTTTTTTAACTGGTATTGGCAATCTCATTTTGCCCCTTCTAAACTTTTATTCAGGGATTCAGGTTTCTTTTCCAGATTCTCAAGAAAATTTCACAACTAGAAATTTCAGAGATGGCCTCATTAGACAACAGCTGTGATTTTTGCCACCCCATTTTCCTAAGTATGGAGACCTGTATTTATACCCTACTGAACTAAGAAGAAACCTGCTTTTGCCCCCACCCTTATTACTACACCATCAGAATGCAGTACTGACATACATGACCCCTGAGAACAGGGGCTCTGCCTTCTTTATTTCTGTCTGTGCCGGGCGTGTGTTGCTGCGCGGGCTTTCTGCAGCCGCAGCGAGGCGGACCCCGCTCCACTGAGGTGCACAGGCTTCTCACTGCAGCGGCTTCTGTTGCCCGGCGCCGGCTCTGGGGTGCGGGCTTCAGGTAGTCGCGGCACTCAACCTTAGTTTCTCTGCTGCATCTGGGGTCTTCCCCAACCAGAGATCGAACCCGTTTCCATGAGTTCCAAAAGAAATGTCTGTGCCCTCCACTGTCCATCAAGGTCCTCTTCTATGGGGCAATGAAAGCCTCTTGATGTCTAGTGATTTCGGTCAAAGGTATTTTAGGCGTAGACAAGTAAATGCATATAAAGGTTCTTTTCCTACCCCCTTTCCACAGTGGTGCAATGTGAAAGTGAAAGTTGCTCAGTTGTGTCCGACTCGTTGCGACCCCATGGACTCATGGAATTCTCCAGGCCAGAATACTGGAGTGGGTAGCCTTTCCCTTCTCCAGGGGATCTTCCCAACCCAGGGATCGACCCAGGTCTCCCACATTGCAGGCGGATTCTTTACCAGCTGAGCCACAGTTAAGTCGCTCAGTCGTGTCCAACTCTTTGCAACCTCATGGACTACAGCACACCAGATTTCGCTGTTCATCATCAACTCCCAGAGATTGCTCAAACTCATGTCCATTGAGTCGGTGATGCCATCCAACCATCTCATCCTCTGTCGTCCCTTTCTCCTCCTGCCTTCAATCTTTCCCGGCATCAGGGTCTTTTCCAATGAGTCAGGTCTTTGCATTAGATGGCCAAAGTATCGGAGTTTCAGCTTCAGCATCAGTCCTTCCAATGAACACCCAGGACTGATCTCCTTTAGGGTGGACTGGTTGGATCTCCCTGCAGTCCAAGGGACTCTCAAGAGTCTTCTCCAACACCACAGTTCAAAATCATCAATTCTTTGGTGCTCAGGTTTCTTTATAGCCCAACTCTCATATCTGTACATGACCACTGGAAAAACCATAGCTTTGACTAGACGGACCTTTGTAGACAAAGTAATGTCTCTGCTTTTTAATATGCTGTCTAGGTTGGTCACAGCTTTTCTTGCAAGGAGCAACTGTCTTCATTTCATGGCTGCAGTCACCATCTGCAGTGATTTTAGAGCTTGGCCACAAGGGAAGCCCAAAAACCATGACCCATGACCTTTCTCTTAATTTAAAGAGACAGTTGGTCTGGCAGGCAGAAAGTGCCTTTCTGAAGTGGTGGTGGTGTAGTCGCTCACTCGTATCTGACTCTGTGACCCCATGGACTGTAGCCCACCAGGCCCCTCTGTCCATGGGATTCTCCAGGCAGGAATACTGGAGTGGGTTGCCATTTCCTTCTCCAGGGGATCTTCCTGACCCGGAGATCGAACCCGTGGTGCAATATGTAACCTTAAAGAGCATACATGTACTAAATGTGAATGATCTCCTGAGATATCATTAAAGGGAAAGAAAAAACCAACCCACTGTTTTCCTGTTGTTGGAATTTAGGTTGTTTACATTTTTTTTATTACAATGTCGCAGTGAGTAACTACTCATCAGTCATTCACTGTGCAAATATATCTGAAGAAAGCTCCTGAAAGTGCAGTTGCTGGGCCCACTGTGTACAGAATGTTTCTGGAATTGCCCAGTGGCTGATCTAGCGGACTCTCAGCTCCTCCCTCCCTGTTGCACCCTACCCCGCCACAATATGACCACCGTTTTTATCTTTGCTAATCTGATGGGGGGAAATGGTGATGATCTTTTCTCAAAACGTTACTTTTGACATTGAACATTTTTTTCATGGGCTTACGAGCAATTTGTGTTTCTTATGAACTATATTCATGATACTTAGAATGGAATGGTTTTTCTGTGAGGCTACGCAGCTGGTTTTGGGTTGTAGGATTTTGTTTATTTGTTTTGGCTCTGCTGGGTCTTCCTTGCCACAGGGCTGCCCTCTAGTTGCGTGCGTGGGCTTCTCCTTGCAGTGGGTTCCCCGGGGGAGTGAAGCCTCTGGGGCGCTCCCGTTTTGGTGGTTGCAGCGTGTGAACTCAGTCGTGCCTGCTCCTGGGGTCCGAGCGCATGCTCAATAGCTGTGGCGCTTGGGCTTACTTCCTTTGCAGTGTGTGGGATCTTCCCAGACCAGGGATCGAACCCGTATCTCCTGCATTGCCTGGCAGTTTCTTTCTTTGCCACTGAGCCACCAGGGAAGCCCAAGGTGGTTTGTTTTTTTATTTCTTAAAATATTAGAGAAATTAGCTTTTTGCCTATTAAGTTGCATTATTTCCCTAGTTTATCATTTATGTAAGCAATGTTGCTCATAATCACTTTTATATAACCAACTATTTTTGGTTCGGCAGTCACATTTATTATTCAGAGTTTTGAATCATTCTTAGAAAGGTGTGTCCCACTTTTTTTTTTCCCCCCACTTTGATGTGATAAAAATTATTCTCTGGTTTCTTCTAAACTTTTGGTTATTCAGGTGTTTGTATTTAGAACTTTTTGCTTACAAAGGTTTTCAGTATGAATCCAACTTAGTGTTTTCTCTTTTATTTTGCCAGTTTTCTGGCGGTTGCTTTTTATTCTAGATCTCTGGCTAGTTTTCCAGTATTATTTAGTGAATAAATCCCTCTGGATTTAAAGTGCTTCCTTTACCGTCTATTAAATTCCTCTGTAATCTGGGTCTATTTCTGGGGTTTCTCTCTTGTCCCATTGATCTTTCAGCCCACATACGCCCTGCACCACACTTGGTAAGTTATTGTGGCATTACAGTATCTCACAGGGCTAGTCCCCCTCTTTCCTCCTCATTTTAGAACCTATTTATTATTCCAGATGAATTTAAAAATCAGCTTTCTAATCTGTCTTACCCTGCCATACCATGCCCTTCTAAAAAAAGAGAAAAAAAATTCTGATGTTGCTTTCATTGGATTATGTTACCTTTATAGATTCAAAGCAGACACATTAAGAGTAATAAAACTTCAAAAACTGGGTATGGTGAAGTTTTCATCTTATCAGGGTTTTATTCATTTCCTGTTAAATTGGTTTACATATTTTAACTTTGCTGCCTTTTAAAAAAATCATTTTACTTCTGTATTTACTTTGGCCACCTGGGTCTTTGCTGCTTTGGGCTTCTCTCTCGTTGCGGTGTGAGGTTGTCACTGGGGCGATGTCCCCTTCTGCAGAGTATAGGCTCTAGAGCAGCAGGCTTCAGGACCTGTGGCTCGAAGTCTCGGAAGTCGCAGCTCCCGGGCTGTGGAGCACAGGCTCAACACTGTGGCGCACAGGTTCGTTCGCTCGCTCTGCAGCGTGTGGGATCTTCCCGGACCAGGGGTTGAACCCGTGCATTGGCAGGCACATTCTTTACCACTGAGCCACCAGGGAAGCCTTTTTTTTTTTTTTTTTTGCTTTTGAAAAGAAAGTATTTTTTTCCAACATGTTTTCTCATTGATTTTTGTTGTGCACGTGTTGCCTTGTTGATTTCTGTATATTAATTTTCTACCCCACTATCTTCCTTCCTGAAATTTTCTTCATGTTGATCAGTTCAGTTCAGTCGCTCATTCGTGTCCGTTTCTTTGCGACCCCATGGACTGCAGCACGCCAGGCCTCCCTGTCTGTCACAAACTCCCGGAGTTTACTCAAACTCGTGTCCATCGAGTCGGTGATGCCATCCAACCATCTCATCCTCTGTCGTCCCCTTCTCTTCCTGCCCTCAATCTTTCCCAGCATCAGGGTTTTTTCCAATGAGTCAGGTCTTTGCATTAGATGACCAAAGTATTGGAGTTCCAGCTTCAGCATCAGTCCTTCCAATGAACACCCAGGACTGATCTCCTTTAGGAACTCAGGACTGGTTGGATCTCCTTGCCATCCAAGGGACTCTCAAGAGTCTTCTCCAACACCACAATTCAAAAGCATCAGTTCTTCAGTGCTCAGCTTTCTTTATAGTCCAGCTCTCACATCCATACATGACCAGTGGAAAAACCATAGCCTTACATAGATGGACCTTTGTTGGAAAAGTAATGTCTCTGCTTTTTAGTATGCTGTCTAGGCTGGTCATAACTTTTCTTACAAGGAGTAAGTGTCTTTTAATTTCATGGCTGCATTCGCCTTCTGCAGTGATTTTGGAGCCCCCAAAATAAAGTCTGTCACTGTTTCCATTGTTTCCCCATCCATTTGCCATGAAGCGATGGGACTGATGCCATGATCTTAGTTTTCTGAATGTTGAGCTTTAAGCCAACTTTTTCACTCTTCTCTTTCACTTTCAACAAGAGGCTCTTTAGTTCTTCACTTTCTGCCATTAGGGTGGTGTCATCTGTATATCTGAGGTTATCAATATTTCTCCCAGCAATCTTGATTCCAGCTTGTGCTTCATCCAGCCCAGTGTTTCTCATGATGTACTCTGCATATAAGTTAAGTAAGCAGGGTGACAATATATACAGCTTTGACATACTCCTTTCCCAATTTGGAACCAGTCTGTTGTTCCACATCCAGTTCTAACTGTTGCTTCTTGACCTGCATACAGATTTCTCAGGAGGTACGTCAGGTGGTCTGGTATTCCCAACTCTTCACGCAGTTTCCACGGTTTGTTGGGACCCACGCAGTCAAAGGCTTTGAAATAGTCTATAAAGCAGAAGTAGATGTTTTTCTGGAACTCTCTTGCTTTTTTGATGATCCAGCGGATGTTGGCAATTTGATCTCTGGTTCCTCTGCCTTTTCTAAATCCAGCTTGAACATCTGGAAGTTCTCAGTTCACGTACTGTTGAAGCCTGGCTTTGAGAATTTTGAGCATTACTTTGTTAGCGTGTGAGATGAGTACAATTGTGTGGCAGTTTGAACATTCTTTGGCATTGCCTTTCTTTGAGATTGGAATGAAAACTGCCCTTTTCCAGTCCTGTGGCCACTGCTGAGTTTTCCAAATCTGCTAGCATATTGAGTGCAGCACTTTCACAGCATCATCTTTTAGGATTTGAAATAGCTCAACTGAAATTCCATCATCTCCACTAGATTTGTTTGTAGTGATGCTTCCTAAGGCCCACTTGACTTCACATTCCAGGATGTCTGGCTCTAGGTGAGTGATCACACCATCGTAGTTATCTGGATCATGAAGATCTATTTTGTATAGTTCTGTGTATTCTTGCCACCTCTTCTTAATATCTTCTGCTTCTGTTAGGTTCATACCATTTCTGTCCTTTATTGTGCCCATCTTTGCATGAAATGTTCACTTGGTATCTCTAATTTTCTTGAAGAGATCTCTAGTCTTTCCCCTTCTATTGTTTTCCTCTGTTTCTTTGCATTGATCACTGAGGAAGGCTTTCTTATCTCTCCTTGCTATTCTTTGGAACTCTGCATTCAAATGGGTATATCTGCCTTTCACATCTTTTCTTTTCCTTGGACAGCCATTTTGCATTTTTGCTTTTTTTTTTCTTGGGGATGGTCTTGATCCCTGCCTCCTATACAGTGTCATGATCCTCCGTCCATAGTTCATCAAGCACTCTGTCTATCAGATCTAGTCCCTTAAATCTATTTCTCACTTCCAGTGTACAATCGTAAGGGATTTGATTTAGGTCATACCTGAATGGTCTAGTGGTTTTCCCTACTTTCTCTAATTTAAGTCTTCACGTTGATAGTTTGCAGTAAACCTCTTGGGCTCTTTCAGGCGTACAGTCATGTCATCCACAAATAGTGATAATTTCAGCTCCATTTCAGTTCTCATACTTCTTCCTCTTTTATTGCATTAAGTAGTACATGTTGTGGGCTTCCCGGGTAGCTCAGCTGGTAAAGAATCTCCCTACAATGAGGGAGACCCTGGTTCGATTCCTGCATTGAGAAGATCCCCTGGAGAAGGGATAGGCTACCCAATCCAGTATTCTTGGGCTTCCATGAATTGCTCAGACATGAGTGAGCGACTCAGCACAGCACATGTTGTATGTTAATAGTGGTGATAGTAGTCATCCTTGTTTTACTCCTAGCTTAAATTCGTATCTCATTTCCTATTAAGTTTGATGCTGGCTTCTGGGTAAAGAAATAGCCTTCTGGTTTTATTTTACTAGGAATTTTATCAGGAATGGATGTTAGTTTTAGCAAGTGACTTTTTAGCATCTGTGGAGATGACTGTATGATTTTTCTCTAAAGAGCTATTAGTAGTGAGTTGTATTAATAATTTTAACAGTTGAGCTATCCATACATTCCACAGAGTTATAGTGTAGTATTTCTTTACATTGATATTGGATTGTATTGCTAATATCATTACGGCTTATACGTTGGTATTTATGAGAAAAATCTAGTTTTCTGTGTGTATGGGTGTGTGTATAGATTTTGTCTTACTTTGGTGTCACTGTTGTATTTGCTTAGTTTTTTAAAAAATAAATTCTTTTTCTGTGTTTTGGAGTAGTTTAATAGTGGCGTTTTCTGTACTTTACACATTTGGGAATGATCTGTGAAGCTCTCCAGGCCTGGTGCTTTGTGGGTGTGGGGGACTCATATGCAACTTTCTCCAATTTTTCTAACTTATTTGTTTAGCTTTCCCATCTCCTTTGGAGTTCAGTCACTCAGTTGTGTCTGACTCTTTGTGACCCCATGAACTGCAGCATGCCAGGCCTCCCTGTCCATCACCAACTCCCAGAGTTGACGCAGACTCATGTCCATTGAGTCGGTGATGCCATCCAGCCATCTCATCCTCTGTCATCCCCTTCTCCTCCTGCCCTCAATCTTTCCTAACATCAGGGTCTTTTCAGATGAGTCAGCTCTTCGCATCAGGTGGCCAAAATGTTGGCGTTTCAGGAGTTAGTGTGGATAAGTTATATTTTCCTAGAAAAATAATTCACTTTATCGACTACAAATTTAACTTGTATGCAGTTAAACAATGTGTTCTCTTATTATTATTTTAATTACTGCTGTGTATTTGGTATTTGTTATTTCTCGATTAGTTATTTGCTTTGCTATTTTTTCCCTGAAGAAAGACCTTTGGCCTCATGTACAGGCTGATTTGTTCAGGTTTTATGACTGTACCGTGGGCTTCCCTGGTGACCCAGACAGTAAAGAATCCACCTGCAGTGCAGGACACCTGGGTTCGATCCTTGGGGCAGGAAGACCCCCTGGAGAAGAGCGTGGCTCCCCTCTCCAGTGTTCTTACCTGCAGAATCCCTTGGACGGAGGGGCCTGTGGGGTCGCAGAGAGTCGGACCCGACTGAGCAACTAGCACACACACATTTTCTTAATTTGTATTCTCTCTGCTGTCATTTCTTAGTTGAAATCAAAGAATGACAAAAGAGCCATAAAATTCTTACTCTGCGTATTTCCCAGGCACTTCACCGCTTTTTCCTCCTTCTGCCATGGGGATTCAGGAAGGAAACCGTTCTATTGATGTTGTGCTTATTCTGGGGCATTCAGCGGTCAACCCAGATTCTGTTCCCGTGAGATTAACTGAAAATGTTACAGTTAAATAGAAGCGGAACCAAGTGCCAATGTGTTGTTTAATTGATAAAGTTTGTGAAATTGTTTTGTCCGATTTCAATTCTGGGACACTTAAGTATATTTTAAAAAATATACTCGTGGATTTAAGTGATAGAAAATAAGGTTTTTACTTCATTCTGTTGTATAAAAGTTAATAGAACTAATTTTTATTAAAAATTTAAAAGTTAAATTAGTATTTCAGAAGAGTTTTCATTTAAATTTGTTTATGAGCTTTTTAACTTTAAGAACAAAATGCATTCTACCTCTTGAATTTTGCTTAAAATGGAGCTGATACTGTTTGTTTTAATTTAGACTTCAGGGCTTTGGGGTGGGGAGCAGTAAACAAAACCGAAATACTTAGAATATTTAAGAGACAGAGGGTTTCCCTTGTGGCTCATCTGGTAAAGAATCCGCCTACAATGTGGGAGACCTGGGCTCAGTCACTGGGTTGGGAACATCCCCTGGAGAAGGGAATAGCTATCCACTCTAGTATTCTGGCCTGGAGAATTCCATGGACTGTATAGTCCATGGGGTGGCAATGAGTTAGACATGACTGAGCAACTTTCACTTCACTTCACTTCAAGATACATAGAATATCCCCTGCTCCCCTAATTTCACAGAATGTGAAAACTCAGTGAATGTTTTTTCATCCAGTGATTACAGGAAATAAAAGGTAAACAGATTTAAATGCCAGTAGGACAAATTTTTTTTTAATACTTTGATCTGTGGGGCTATTTAAAATTTTTTTTAATGTGGCTTTTATTTTTATTTTTTAATTAATTTATTTTTTTATTTTTCATTTACTAGTTGGAGGCTAATTACTTCACAGCATTGCAGTGGGTATTGTCATACATTGACATGAATCAGCCATGGAGTTACATGTATTCCCCATCCCCATCCCCCCTCCCACCTTTTTTTTTCTTTTTCTGCCATCACATCCCCATGTGACAGCAATCACGACCCGAATCTGAAGGTCATTTCAGGAAGGATTTGTTTTGTATCTGCTGTGGATTCTCTTCGGTTCGGTTCAGTTCAGTTCAGTCGCTCAGTCGCGTCTGACTCTTTGTGACCCCATGGACTGCAGCATGCCAGGCCTCCCTGTCCCATCACCAACTCCCGGAGTTGACTCAAACTTATGTCCATTGAGTCGGTGATGCCATCCAGCCATCTCATCCCCTGTCGTCCCCTTCTCCTCCTGCCCCCAATCCCTCCCAGCAGCAGGGTCTTTTCCAATGAGTTATTTCTTCGCATCAGGTGATCAGTGTATTGGAGTTTCAGCTTCAGCATCAGTCCTTCCAGTGAACACCCAGGACTGATCTCCTCTAGGATGCACTGGTTGGATCCCTTGCAGTCCAAGGGACTCTCCAGAATCTTCTCCAGCACCACAGTCCTCAGCTTTCTGCTGCACACAAACCCCCATCGCAGGTGGAGACTGTCATGTCCGCGCTGACAGGCAGGAGAGGGGTTAATGTAGGTGTTCTGCGACTTCAGGGTCTTCAGAGAAGTGAAGGATGGTCTGCTGCGGAGTCGTTCTTGTGCTGGACTGTCCACCAGCGTGCGAAGCAGGATGGTGGGGCGGGGTGAGGGGCGGTGGGTGCTGAGGGGTGGCCGCCGGGCTCGCTGGGCAGAGGACATCCCTCTGAGCCGCTCATGCCTTTGCCAGCGTGTCGTCATCTTAGCGTCACCAAGCAAGAAGGTGAAGAAGAGGGTCTTCCCGGCGTCATGTTCCTTCTGAAGGGGTCATCGTACACACGCCTGTGCCTGGCGGCTCTGAATCTGCCATCCCCCAGGCCCTGCTCTTTGCCCTTTTGAAACCGGACCTGTGTTGGGATTCTCCAGTGGGAATCAGCTGTGTCCGGAAGGTGGTGGGGGGATGAGATTCCTCCCCCCGAGACCCCCCAGGGCCGGGCCTTCCCCCCTGTGACATCCGGGCATCTGTCTGTGACAAGTGCCCGCTGAGCGTCTTCATCTTGGACCACATTGATGGTTCCAGAGCCCGACTTTGCTGGTGAACCAGGCGGATGAAAGAGCCGTGCTAATGTGTCGGGTGGCTGTCTCCCCTCCCCAGGAAATGCTCTCCGGGGTGGTGGTCATATCTGGGAAGGACTCGGTCCAGCACCAGGGCCTCTCCCTGACGGTGGAAGGAACTGTGAACCTGCAGCTCAGCGCCAAGAGCGTGGGGGTGTTCGAAGCCTTCTATAATTCCGTGAAGGTAAGAATGCCCGACTCACACGTCTTGAGTTCCTTTTCCAAATGTTTGGGGTTGGTTTGCACGTGCTGTCTTAGCTTCTCTGTTGTTATTTTGCCAGGAATGGTGGCAGGCGTGCTTTTGCGACTCACTAATCAAATGGAAAAACACATGCAGATATTTTGATTCTGAATATATGCTGTTATTGAAAGTCTGCTTGTTTTTATTCCCATTAGACAGGGTTAGGGGGACTTGAGGGGGATACCTTCAACCCTTACAGAGCCCAGAGCGCTCTGGGAGGTTGTGCCTGGGCCTTCTCCCCACTCCCCTTCCTAAAGCAAAACTGTTAGTATAACTGTTATTTTAGTCCAGCTGCGTCCAGGTAAGACGCCAGTGGACCCCTTCTTTCCTGTCGCTTGAGATTCTGTGTTCTAGGAGGTAAACTTTCTGCTGGACTTAGTTTCCTTTTTCTGAAGGGCAGATTTTTTTTAAGTTCTGAGGAGGGAGTGAAGGGGAAAGAAGGTTCCTAGAGGGCATGCAGATTTCAGGGCCTGTCCACGTGTCCCCGCAGCTTTCCTCTTTTCTTCCGTCAGCACTTGAGAGACTCACTTCCAGAGTTGTGGATTTCCTCGGTGTGGTGGTAAACCAAGGCTCAGCGTGCCTTCCCTCAGGAAGGTGTGGCGCCTGCCGTCGAGGCGCGTGTGAGAACAGTCTGGCTCCCAGGGCCGGGCCACGGAGGCCTGCCGGCTGCCTGGGGCAGGCCCGGGGCTTGGGGTGGGGAGCAGGGGGCTCTGCTCCCCCCCAGGCTCCTTGCAGTGCTGCAGGTGGGGGTACACCTCAGAGGGGGTGTTAGGGGACGGTCAAGCTGAGATACTTGGGGATAAGAGAGAAATGTATCAGTGCATTTCCTACTTGTTCCCAACACCACAGCGTCCAGTCCTAAAAATGAATCCAGCTTGGGCAGGGCCAGGCTGCCCACAGCAGCAGGATGGTAGCAGCTGAGTGGGGGCCGGGGGTGGGGGGCAGCGCCGGGTCTCCCAGGAAGTGATTTTCTAGACACGGTCACGTGACCGGGAGCACGGGTTGATGGACCGACTTGTGCGTTTCCTTGCAGCCCATCCAGGTCATCAACAGCACCATCGAAATGGTGAAGCCAGGAAAATTTCCCGGCGGCAAAACAGAAATTCCTTTCGAGTTTCCGCTGCACGTGAAGAGTAACAGAGTTCTGTACGAGACATACCATGGCGTGTTCGTCAACATCCAGGTGCGTGTCCTGACTTCTCTTCGGCACGACGGCTTCCTCTTTGTGTCACTGAAAGTTCGGGAATAAATGGGCCCAAGAACTTAACGCCGTAGGCATTGCTGAGCGCCTCCCATGTATGTTGTGTGCTGATTTCTCATCTTGCCCTGCAGAACATAGTGCGTATATGGAAATAGGACCATTATCCTTGATGGAGGCCCTGGAGGACCCACACCGGAGCTGCTCTTCAGGAATCCCGTTGTTTCTCTGGGGCTCTGTGCAGGCCGCGCTGACACCATCGGGGGGTGCTTTTATTGTTGGTAATAGATACGCCCTCACGTCTTTCTGGTGCCCGCACCGGCTTGTCTATTTCGAACGTATAAATATCTCTTTGTTTCATACCCAAAGGCTACTGCTCTGACATAGGCTTGTATTCTTTATTGAAGAGCCCGTGTAAATGAGTGGGGGGAGGTGGATTTATGACTTCCTGTCCACCTCTGCCGGTTCAGGATGTCTGTCACAGTCCCCATTGTTGTCTCAGGCGCAGTTTGGAGTCATGACTCAGAGCGAGAGAAAAAGAGCCTTTCCTTTATTCGCTGGAAAGAAAGGTACTTTTGTGATATCAGCCTTGCAGCCGGTCCCTCGCCGGATGAGACAAAAGCATTTTGTCTTACGTGTGTGCAAGAGGGCTGGCAGTTAGGAAATTTTTTTGATTTATTAAGTTTTAGCTGAAAATTTAGTTCTGGTAGAGACGATTCCCCTGCTTAAAAATGCAACACTTTAAAAATGTTCCAAACACTCCTGAGAGTTTAACCCAAGATTTGTGTGCATGTGGGTTTTATGAATGGCTTGAAAGATCAGTCAAAAAGAAACACATGTAGTGTGATGTAATCTGTTGCAGTCAATATCTTTCTGTACAAAAACTTTTCTAGTCCTTTCTTGTCAGTGCACCTGTTTCAGAAGTAAATACTCTGAAGGCTTCAGGCCGCTCATAAGAAGGAACAGTAAAGTGTCTGGACTCAAAGGGAGCCACTTGCATAGACACACAGCTGGTGTAGAGACCCAAGTCTTCTGACCCGCTTTCAAGGTGCAGAATATTTTTACCATGAAAGAAAGTGAATGAAAACTGCATTTTTTTTTTTTTTTTTACTTTTTTAGCAAGACTGAAAATATCTCAAACATCGCATTTTCAAAATTTTTTTTTTCTCTTGCCAGAATCAGCATCAACCTGGTTTACCTACACATTCTTCTTTGATGCTGTCCATTTACTAACAAGCACACATTCATTAGAGACAATAGAATAACACCCAGTTTTCTGTGGTCATACTTCTTACTTATCACTTTCTTTTCCTGTGTTTAGCATTCTTACTAAAAGATTCATTTGTTTAAAATAAAGTTGGAAGTGTCACCCGTTTCCACATACTGCCTAGAAGGGCATCAGATGAACATGTAAAACTTGGGGTCCTGGTGCAGCTGTGTGTGAGTTGGAAACCAGTTCAGATGCAGAAGGAGAGTTAGCATGTGGTTAATTCTTTAGTAAATAATCACCCTGACCTCAGTTTATTTTGGTTATCAGATTTTACCACTTTGAGGGTCAACCTTAGAATGCTGGAACATGGAATTCTGCACCTCCCCAAATAGCTCATAAATTTCTGAAACCATAGAGATGTCCTCTCAACCTCATATTTATAAGAGCTGGTCACTCTTTTGCTTATCACCTAGATTCAACATTTATTAGAATTTTGCCACCTTTGTTTCATCTATATTCTGAAGCATTTCAAAGTTAGTTACAGAATCTTGACACTTCATCTCAAAATCACCAAAAAATAGGGACGTTCTTTCTGCATAACGCCAGTTAACATTTTCACACCTATCAGTAGGAACAGAAATTCTCCAGTGTCATCTAATTCCCAGTTCTTAACTCAAATTCGTCATTGCTGCTTTTGAGAAGCATATGTCTTGAGAGACACTAGGATTACGACTTCTTGGTCTCGTTTGCATTCATCCATGCGCTCATCCAGCCTCTGGACAGGCCTTTTTCCAGCCCCTCGGTTGGACGGTAGGGCAGGTACCACCCAGAGGCGCAGTGCCCACCGTGGTCCCACAGGGTGTGGCCTTCCCAGCGCCAGGACTCATCACACTTGCCGTGAAGATTCCCGGGGGTGTGTCTTGGGAGAGAAGGTGTTCTTGTTGAGCCTTAACATCCGTCTTTCTCAAATCATATGGGTGCAGAGACACTTTTCATTTATCGTTTGAATTGCGTTGTGGTACCGTAATGTAAAAATAGTAAAAAGCCTGACAACATGAAGGATTTAAAATGTAGCCGGCAGTAGGTGGCCAGCTCGCAGGGGCTGGTTTCCTCAGATCGTAGGTGGAGGGCCCGATCATACTTGCTCTGATTTCTCCTCAGCCACGCTGCATCTGTCTCTCGTTCCTATTTGCAGATAGAGCATCCAGGAAGCTGTCAGTCCTTCTAGTGGTCCTCTGTACAACCACCTTTCCCTTTAAAAGTTGTTTAAATCACAGGGTAGTTTGATTTTTGTTCTATTCTTGTGGCCCTGCTAGCGGGGTTTTATACTCTTAACACAAAGTACAGCGGTACCAGCACGTCTGCTGAAATGGTTTATTCAGAAGTAAATGATCGAGATGCCTGTCCTCCTTGTTCATGGTGGAAATATCCCTTCTAGGAGTCTGCTTTAAATCTGTTGGCCTGTGTCTTCTTTCCTCCTTCCTGTCCATGGTGAGTTTACTGTCAGTCAGAAGAGATCACATCTTGGGGCTTCCCTGGCCGTCCAGTGGTTAAGGCTCCACACTTCCCTTGCAGGGCACATGGGTTCCATCCCTGGTCAGGGAACGAGGTCCCACAAGTCACACAGCATGGCCAAAAAAGAAATCGAGTTTTACACCTCCTCTGGGAGCCCTGCTCATGTCTCACCCTCCTTGACCTCCTGTAGGTCTTGCCATATAGATCACTCATTAATAATTGGGAAAGATCCGGACGGAGTGGAAAGACCCAGGGCTTTGCAGCAGACAGACTGGGCCTGAGTTACCGTGTTGCGTACAGATGCGGCGCGTGGGTGTTGGCTGCAGGCAGGTGTGAGCTCAGATCCCACCTCTGTGGCCCAGACGGCCTTCATGACCTTCCTTCCTGGGGGTTGATGAGGTCTCTTTGTGAAGTGCTTACTCAGCCTAGTTCCTGGCACCCAGAGCATGCCAAGTAAATAATTGCTGAAGGATTAAATAAATGAATTCACGGGTGACTATCTGTATATTATGTCAACCATCCTTACCTTTGTGTTGTCAGAATTAATCAAGAAAGTGCTATAAAAGAATTTAGTGACAATCGTTCAGTCATGTCTAACTGTGAGTCCATGGACTGTAGCCCACCAGGCTCCTCTGTCCTTGGGATTCTCCAGGTAAGAATGCTAGAGTGGGTAGCCATTCCCTTCTCCAGGGAATCTTCCCAACCCAGGGATCGAACCCAGGTTTCCATGCAGTTCCTAAAACACATCGGTGTTTTCCTGTTTTCTCCATCTTTCTGCCCTCTCCCACTCATCACCAGCTGCCTTATATTACCAATTACTGCTTTCACACTTATTTAAAAAACATTGAGTGACCAAAAGTTGGTACCCATTATTCAGACTCTTTCATTTGCAAATTATAGAAGTCTCGCTTAAACTGGCTTAGCCAAGAAAGGGACATTGGATCCTGGAACTCACAATTCCAGGGGATTGTCTAGGCCGGGGTGGGGGGGACACCAGTCCACCCCCAGTTTGGCGTTCTTGGAGGCAGAGAACATTCTTCTGGCTTGGCCACCCCCGCAGAAAGGATTCTTCCCATGGTCTAGCAGCGTTCCTGGCTTTCTGGTCACTTCCAAACCAGGGTGGGCTGGGGGAAGCCGGCCCTCCCAAACCCCTGAGACTGAAAATGAGGAAGGGTCGTTCCCATGGGGAAAAGAATCAGGGAGACCAGGCAGGCCCCAACAACATACTGCCCGTAGCGTGTAGGCTGCACGGGAGAGACGATTACACAGATACATGCGTGTGTGCGTGGCACATGCAAGCAGAGCACACGCACGTGCTGTGCAGTCCTTGCTGAGCTAGTCTGGTTGGGGAGGCCAGGCCGAAATCTCGATGGAGAACGTATGTGTGTTTCTGCCCCTGGGAAATCCACGGGGAGGAGCCTGGTGGGCTAAGTCCTTGGGGTGGCAAAGAGTGGGACACGGCTTGGCAACTGACAGTAGCAACGTGTGTGTGTGTGTGTGTGTGTGTGTGTGTGTGTGTGTGTGAGACTATACACACACATATATAAAGGCCCTGTAGACAAGGGTGTTCTTTATTATTTCCTTTCTAACATTTCATCTCCCAGGAGAACGTTAGTACATAGTAAGTACCTTAAGTACATAGTTCTTGTTTAACCTGGACAGGTCGGTCATAATAGTCATAACTTCTTGACACATATGGTTCCAGTTCTACAAATTATTTTTAATGTTTTTTTCTCCAGATGATTAAAACAGTAACTCGCTTTATTGAACATGCGTGATTTTTGTTTAAGACAGTAATGTGCCGTAGAATTTTGTTACCAGTCTCTCGCTCCCATGGACGGGATGGGAAGGGACAGTGTTGAGTCAGGCCGAGTTTCCAGCTCGGTGCCCAGGTTGTGGCGGGCTCCACCTCGCAGGGCACAGGGCCTGTCTTGCAGAAGGTATGGGGTGGGGGGGGTGGCCGGTGTCTGCCTCGTTGGCCTGTGAAGTCTCGATGCCCCAGGGTTTGCAGTTCTGCTGCCGTGTTTTCTCATCCTTTCTACAAAGTCGCTGCTGTTTCACCCAGAGCTGCGACGTGCCAGCCCTGACTTGTCATCTCACCGGGTCCTCACTAAAGTCGCATCAGTGTCCCCATCTTCCAGAGCAGGAAGCTGCAGCTCAGAGAGGCTGTGTTCCCTGTCCGGGCTCAGACAGTGATGCTGATTCCCAGCTCTGCCTCGCAGGTCTTTCCCCGTGTGACAGGTGGGGCTCCGTGAGACTCTGCACCCTTTCCAGGGGTCCAGCTATAGGATGGCCCTGGGCACAGGCTGAGGTGTCTATTACAGAAATACTTTTCATTTTGAGCATTAACTCCCCGGTTACGTACATTGATTTCATATGACGCATTAACGGGACAGAGCCTTGTCTGTGTGTGATTCTGTGATGAAAGCAGACCCGCTCAAGAACGTCCTCTGCCTTTCTCTGCAGTACACCCTGCGCTGTGACATGCGGCGGTCCCTGCTGGCCAAGGACTTGACCAAGACCTGCGAGTTCATCGTCCACTCCGCCGTAAGCCGGCCTCGGGGGCCTGGGCTCGGTAGCAGGACTCCTCTGCGGGGCCCGGGACTGCACCCACTGAGCAGCAGTGAGTTAGCTGCTAGTGCTCCGTGGGTGCTGGCCAGCAGCAGGGTCTCTGTGCACGTCATCCCCTGGGCCAGACCCGCCGGGCGATGCCCCTAGCCCCCGGGGTGCTGCACCTGAGGGGTCTGGGCCTCACCTGAGGAGCCCCAGGCTGGGGGGCCCACCTTCGTCTCAGCAGACGGTGCGCAAGCCCGCCCTTGGTCCTGGAGGGAGGCATCATCTCGTCCGTCGAGGCCGCTTCCGTAAACAGCTGGGAGAAACGTGCCCGGCTGTGGGGAGGAAGGCCAGGGCCCTGCGTTCTCGGCCCACGAGGCAGGAACATGCTGGGGTGCTGGGGAGGGGGGCAGGGAGAGGCTCTTCTGACACCCTCTGCTGGGACTCTACAGTACAGTGTCCTTAAGTGGTCCTTTCTCGTGCCAGCCGAGGGGCCCAGGTCCCCTCCCCCAGGGGACATGTTGGGGCTGCTACTCGTGCCCATGGCCCTGGAGTCCCTGTGTCTCAGTCTCTCCAGCCCTTTGGGGCAGGGCCTAAGTCTTAACCCTGTTACGAAATGTCCACGGATGCCTTAGTGATGACTCACTGAAGATGTAAGACAGAGCCCTTCCGCATAAGATCAGCGAAATCACCGATGCCCTTGCGTCAGTGTTGTGACTTTTTTAGGATTTTCAGTTATGTGTAGTTTCCCTCTTTATAAATTTTCAATACATGTTTCAGTGCTATGGTTTTTTAAAAAATATGAAAATATTTCTCATTTTTGGAAGTCACTTCATTTAGAAACAGATATTTTCCTTCTGTCCAACCAAGGGTTTTCAAATGGAAGCTAAAAAATTTTTCTTCTTCATGTAGATTGTTCCCTAAAAAAAAAAATCACATGCCATTTCATGTCTTTAATAAAAAGTCACATGCCATTTCATGTCTTAAATAAAAAGAGCCTCCACCTTTGTGAATAAGCCCAAATTCAGCCCCCTGCCCAGAGCTGGGCGCCCGGTGACCACTCAGGCTGGTGGCGGTGGCAGAGCCACTGGGGCTTCCTCCTTGCTCCTGGGGGTCACCCACAATTAGCCCCCAGGGGTCAGGGTCTCTGTGAATAATTTCCCTAGAAGGCAAACTACGCCATGACCCACAGTTGACAAGTTAAATATTCCTTTATGTGCTGTGAGGAAAAATATATTCACAAAAGAATATGTTCATGAACCTATTAGTAAAAAGAAAAAGAGTAGCTTCAAGAAGACTGTTTCCGAGAGTAAGCTTTTGGTGAGTAAAGTGGGCAGACTGGCCGGGGCCCTTTCCCCTCCACGGCTCCCCTGCCATCAGAGCCTCTGTCCTTTGGGCCCCAGCCTGGGAGTAAACGGCACTGGGCAGGCCCTCAGGACGCTTGGCTGTGTTGGTGGATTCTGAGCCTGTGTGATGGAGATGGTCCTTGTTAACGAATTACTGTAACGCTGATAAGTAATCTGCCACGTTACAGGTGTGAGTCTTCCTGGTAGAAGGTTAGTTTTGCAGCTGAGTGGCTAACAGCACCAGCTGTGGGGCCAGGGCGCCTGGGTTGGACTGTCCGTTCTGTTCTGGACTTGAGCGACCAGGTGAGCCCTCTGCCTCACTGACCTCATCTGCGCAGTGGGTCCAGGGCCAGCAACAGCACTGCACAGGGCCCATCACAGAGACACTTCAGTGTAAGATTTTATCCTCAGAGACGGCTTCAAATAAATGTCTCCCAGTAATGCCGCTCTGCTTTTAAATTCTGGACCTGAGAGGGACCTTAAGAGACAAAGAAGCCTGGCCCCCCATTTTCCAGATGAGGAAACTTGAGTCATGGAGATGAAGACATTGGACAGACACGCCTTGTTTCCTAGCAGAACTGTGTTTTAGAACCCAGGCGCCCTGCCTCTTAGCACCAAGGTCTCCGGTTCTTGTGCTGCCTTGCATTTCCTGAAACGGGGAAAGACACGGTGGAGCTGTGGGACTCTCCTGACTTCGGTTCTTCCTCCTGGTTTAGCCTCAGAAGGGGAAATGGACTCCGAGCCCCGTGGACTTCACGATCACACCTGACACGTTACAGAACGTCAAAGAGGTAACGTGCTCCATACACCCCGGCACCAGGGCGACTTGCCTTCCTTCCCTCTCTCGCTCGGCTGTGCTGGGATCTCATTGCTCTGTGCAGGCTTCCTCTAGCTGCCTCCCCCGCCCCCCATCACTGCAGCGCCCAGGCTTCTCACTGCAGTGGCTTCTCGTGGAGCACAGCCGGCGTAGGCTCAGGAGTTGAGGGACCGACTGGATTTCAAAGACTCAGTATGAAAAAAGAGAATTTAAAGCATCATGTATAACTGTAAAATACTGATTGTATGTGAAAGAGACAGCATTTTCAATATACTGAAGAATTTCGCCTCCTTCCTCTTAATTTTTTTAATGTGGCTAGTAGAAAATTTTAAATTACACATTGGCTTCTTCACATTTGTGGCTTACTTCATGTTTCTATTGGACAGTGTGTTCTAAACTCTGAATTGACTTCAGTAACTGGGATATGACCGTAGGAAAGACTGCTAGGCAGTGTCTCTAGCTCCTCAGATCTGTTCTTCCCACCACACCATCACTCACCCATGGCCATATTCCTCTGTCCAAAGAGAAAAGATCCATAGGTGTTCAGTCAAGCATGGAAGAAAAGTTGTTCTTTTCAGAAATAAAATTAATCTCTCGGTTTTTCAAAATTGTGTACTTGGGAACATTTTAAAATTGATTATCTTTTTTTTTTTCCTTGGTGACAGGTTATCTTTAAACACTCCCGGTTAACCTCCTCAGACATTTTTAGAAATGTTGACTTATTTATGACTGCTGGGTCTTCACTGCTTTGCGAGGGCTTTCTCAAGCTTCAGCAAGCGGGGGCCACTGCGTTGCGGTGCGCGGGCTTCTTGCTGCAGTGACTTCTCTCGTTGCTGAGCATGGGCTCTAGGGCGCAGGTCCAGTAGTTCTGGCACAGTGGCTTAGTGCTCCACGGCATGTGGAATCCTTCTGGACCAGGGATCTAACCCAAGACCCCTGTGTTGACAGGCAGATTTTTATCCACTGCGCCACCGGGGAAGTCCCTCAGACATTCTCATGTCATGGTGCTTGGTCACACAGAGTTGTGCAGACCTGAAGCAGGCAGTCAGGGTGCTTTGGTGAGAGAGTTGGTCTTTGTCAGGTGCCTTAGGTCTGTAGATAGTCATTGAATTGTTCCGTCTGTTACTCAGGATGACAGAAGATGTAAGCGCTGTTGTCCATTTTTGCCAGTTTTGTCAGCCAGACTCCCAGTGAGTTTCCTGTAAATTACCAGAGTCTGTGTCCAGTTCTTCTTTGTATCAGAGTGGCTTGAGTCATTTCCTCTGGCACCTCCCATTTCTGATGTGTCTGGTTTTGTCTCCTTTCAGAGGGCCTTGCTCCCAAAATTTCTCATCAGAGGACATCTCAACTCAACCAACTGTGTGATCACACAGCCACTGACGGGAGAGCTGGTGGTGGAGAGCTCGGAGGCTGCCATCAAAAGCATCGAGCTGCAGCTGGTGCGTGTGGAGACATGCGGTAAGGCCCCCTGACCCTCTGCTACCACCAGCCCACAGCCACAAGCTTGCCTCTCGTCTCCAGGGTCCCGCAGAGCCAGCAGGACAGCAGGGGACTCTCCTGTCGATGCACCTTCTCCAAGAGTCACTGGCTGCTGCCTTGGCCTGAACAGACGTGCGCTGTGTCCTGACCCCATGATCCCCTCTCCCTGCTCCAGGCTGTGCAGAAGGGTATGCCCGCGACGCCACAGAGATTCAGAACATTCAGATCGCCGATGGGGACGTGTGTCGGGGCCTCTCCATCCCCATCTACATGGTCTTCCCCCGGCTGTTCACCTGCCCGACGCTGGAGACCACCAACTTCAAAGTGGGTACGTGCACGCCCTCAGGGTGCCCCTGGGAGGGGATGGATCTGCTGGTCTGCTGATCGTGGGTGCATCGCGGAGCACCCAGCCCTTTGGTTGCTGCAGAAAAACGCGTGTAGAGCAGCTGGGTGGTGCCCAGGGTTGAACTTGCTTTGTCCCCCAGGAGACAGCATGGGCTGCTCACATGACGCGCTCTCTGAAGGACACTAACTTGGCCAGGGACCAGCCGGCCAAGCTCGTGGGGAGGTCGGATTGGCCCTCTGATGGGCTGGCATTTGATGGGGACACAAGATGTGAGAGCCCAGTGAACAGTCATCTTCCCAAGGGCTTTGGCTCTAGCACCTGAGGGGGAGTCGGTGCTTTTCTGTGATCACATGATAGATACTTGGACCACAAAATCTGAGTCGCATTAAGATGCACTTTTCAATCCTGCTTTTTCTCCATTCACCTTGTATTGTGGTTGAATCTGCAGATAGAGAACTGCAATTGTGGTGGAAGTGCCAAATAAGGGGCAACCTGTTAATTCTGGGTGGGAGCCTCCCTGACCTTGGTGGTTCAAGGGTCATCTGCACCTTTGATTTTTAAGTTAAGGAGGAGGAGCTTATCTGTCGATTTTTCAACTTGATTTTGCTATGTAAACTTTAAGAAAGATCCAAAAATTAATTTTTTCTGCTGCACTGTGCATTAGGCACCTGTACTGTCCGCACCTTATTTCTGTCAGACTTGACAAAGCGTCCATGTAACATTTAATGCAACGCCCATGATTCCTCCATAGAAGTAACGCCCTCAGCCCATCAGCCAAGACATCGGCGGTGCTTCTGTCCTTGTGGCTCATGTTTCGTTTGCTTGGGGGCTTGTGCAGTGGCCACCCCTTCAGCTGAGGGGGCCCCGCGGGAAGGAGGGGGCCTGCGGTCATTGAGTGCCGCAGCCTCTCCTTTCCCTGGGGTCATCGTCTCATGGCTGGGAGGTCAGGCTCTGTTCTCAAGGGGGAATAGGGTGAGCCCTGCGTCCTGCGTTAGGCGCACACTCACTGTGCCCCTCCAGCCCGACGATGCCCGCCTCAGGGGACCTCCTGGGCGTGGTCAGGCCCGCAGCTGTCCCCAGCTGAATCCCTGGTCCTCTGAGCTGGGAGGGAGCCAGCCGCCGTCCTGCCGTGGGCCTTCTGTGCCTGCTGGGCCTCCTCTGTCCCTTCCAGGAAGGCCAGTGAGGTGGTGGGAGGACTAGGGCAGGATGGCGCTGGGCAGCCCAGAGGGTGTTGCGACCTGTGACAGCCATCAGAAAGGAAGGGAACACGGCAGCCGCTGTGGTACACACTTCTGCCCTGGCCAGTGCCAGGCCAAGGCGACGGCCATACGTGGAGATGCTGTCCTTGGGACTCCGGCCACAGGGGGGCCCTGGAGGAGCCAGCCCGCAGCCCCTTCGCTTCACACTGGGGAGGGACCCGGGCTTGTCTCTCTTCGGGGCCCCCTCCTCAGGCACCCCCTTCCCTGTCATCCACATGCTGACCCTTAGCACCTAGAGAGTGGGGGAGACTCCTCTGCTTGCTGAAGGTAGCGGAGGAATGTTTGAAGAGGTGTCATGGACAAATCAATCAGGCTGCAAAGGGATGGCCAGGAGACGGCTTGCCTTCTTTTCCAAGCGCTGTTTCTCGCCTGGCCCGGGAAATGTGCTCCTGGTGGGCTGCGTGGGGTCCGCGAGTCCACCCAGGACGGTAGGACAGGTTAAAAACAAAGCCAGAGTGCACATGTGAGCAGATGGGCTTCCAGGAGATTCTGTGCAGTAGAGACAGAGGACAAGAGAGTATTTGAGAATGCGGGACCTTAACAGAGTACACCGATTTCTCCTGGAAGCTTGGGAGGGTGCGCGTGCAGACCCCCAAGGCAGGAGCTGCTGCCTCCCTGTCCGGAGTTCGGCCGAGCCCGAGCGGGGCTGGCCTTCGGCTTCCGCCTCCGGGGTCGGTGAGCGTTGAGCCTGTCTGTCTTTTCTCTCCCTCAGAGTTTGAGGTGAACATCGTGGTGCTGCTTCACCCCGACCACCTCATCACGGAGAACTTCCCGCTGAAGCTCTGCAGGATGTAGCCGGGAGCAGGGGACTGCACTGCCAAGGCGCCCGCGGAAACGCAGTCATTCCCCCCCCCACCCCCCAGGAGCGGAAGCTGGCAGCACGGACCTGCATTCTCGGTGGTTCTGTATCCGAAAGAATCTGACCCTCCTTCCGCGTTTCCTCGAGGCTCCTCTCATCAGAGCTTCCCTTGGAAATGCGTCAGGATTTCTTAAGTCTTGGCAAGATGGCTTCCCGGAGAGCAGGTGGTCTTCTGCCTCCTGACCAGACCTGCTCCCGTTCACCTTCAGGAAACAGTTAACAGAGGCTGAACTTTGCTGGAGAGCGAGGTCAGGGATGAGGAAACTTCTCGCCGGCAGTGACGCCCCTCCGCCCCGCCACCGCCACGCCCCGCACCCTGCAAGGCGGCGGCTCTGGCGGCTGAGGACGTTGGCCACGCCCACCTAGGAGGGCACGGGGGCGCTCGCCAGGAGTGGGTAGCGGGTTTTCCTCTCTTTTCTACCATTTTTTCACGATAACATCAAACCTTTTAGGGAACCTGGGGAAGATGTGCCTTGCCTTCCCAGAAGCGAGGGTCTGGAGACTATGGCTGGCGCTGGAATATTCCTCTCAGGACCTGCTGTGACGTGGCCTGCCGCCATCCTCCCAGAGTCGTTCCAGTGCGAGGTTATGTGAGGGGATCAAGACGCAGGTCCCCGCCGCCATGGTGGGCTGGGTGCTGAAGGGCAGGACCCCCGGGCCTGAAGACCCCTCCGTGCTGGGTGGGGCCCAGACTCCAAGAACTTGCCTTCTCTCCTGGAGGACCTGTGTTGGGGGTGGGGTTGGGAGTTGGCTGGAAGTCATTTTCTCCCTCGCCTTCCCGTGGGAATTTTCTTAGTGTAAGGTGGGTCTGTGACAACACATTTCTTCCTTCAAATCCTGCCACTGTTTCCGTGGGTCCACGTGAGTTCACCTCAGAAGTGCACACTTCCTGCCCTTCCCCAGCAGCACCTCGCCTGGCAGGCTTCAGCCGAGGCGGGTTCACGGCCGCCAGTGGTCCTTCCATTGTCCCAGGCCAGCTCTGGTGACCCTGATGCTGAGGGCAAACAGACCCGACTCAGGCTCTGCTCTACCCTCGGGCTTCACCAGCGCAACGGATACAACTTACTCACCGAGTCATGTAAAAAGGTGTTCCCAGAAAATACAGTCTAGTTTATACATTTCCTTTTATGTGTATCCAACATCAACAGCGATCTGACGCTGCCTTTAAACTAGACCAGCATAAAATAAGGAGTCCACGCTTCTGGGAAGTTTCACATGTAGAGATTGTTTCTGATGGGGGAATAAAGCTAAATGAGAATTTGGAGCAAAGGTTGGGGATGTATATTCCTATGTAATGTCTTAAGTAAACCGATGTTACAGACATAAATATGATATGATTATTCTCCCTCAGGGAATAATCATCACCTGAAGAGTTGCCAGCAGCCTGGCCTCCTTTAGCATTTTGTTCAAACTCGAGGGACCCGGGCAAGGGCCTTTTCCTTGTCCTCCTCGGACGGGCACCTCCACCGTCAGTTGTTACAGAAAACTCGGATGTTTGGGTGTTTTGGGCAGTGGTCCAACTACTGACCTGGCTGGAGTGTTTAGTGGTCATGCTCTCCCATTAGAACAGGAGGAAGGGGAAGTGAAGGGAAAAGACCATGAACCTAGAAGAGTATACTTTTCTTGGAAAAGTCCAGTTAGGCCAGAGGACCTTCAGGCTCTCGGTGCTCCAGCAGAAATGGGAGCCTGGCTCCAGTTCTCAGCCTTGTGCATTTCACGGGAAAGGTGGAGAAGTCAGTCAGAAATAAAATGTTTTTAAAAAACCAGAACATCATTGTGGTTCCTTCGGTATGCCTTTAGTTGTACAATATCTTCATGTAGGCTCTGGTCCTTTTCTTCAATGGTTATTCTGTAAATAGTTGTAATTCTGGTGTGCTCACGAGCTGCGGCAAGCTCAAGGTCTTCCTGCCCTTTCATCTCGGCTCATCTCCCTAGTACTATATTACTGTTCATTGCCAAATAACACTCCATTTTGTAGATACACCACACTGTTTTATTCACTCATCAGTTAAGATACATTTGAGGTGTTTTCACTTTTTCACTATTAAAAATTCAGCTGTGAACGTTCGTGTACAATCTTTGGTATGGACATACATTTTTATTTCTCTTAGATCTATATCTAGGGGTAGAATTTCAGGATCATATGATGACTGTTTAATCTTTTGGGGAGCCACAAAAATGTTTTCCAAGCATCTGCACCATCTTACATACCCACCAGTCCTGCACAAGGTTCCAACTTTTCCACAGCCTCGTCACCACCTGTAATTGCCACCTTTTTTATCATAGTCATCCTGGTGGGCATTAAGGTGGTCTCTTGTAACTCTGATGTGCATTTTCCTAGTAACTGATGACGATGAGCATCGCTTACTGTGTTTATTGCTGTGCTGTGCTTGGTTGTTCAGTCGTGCCCGACTCTGCGATCCCATGGACTGTAGCCCGCCAGGCTCCTCTGTCCATGGGACTCTCCAGGCAAAAATACTGGAGTGAGTTGTCATTTCCTTCTCCAGGGGATCTTCCCAACCCAGGGGTTGACCCCAGGTCTCCCACATTGCAGGTGGATTCTTTAACCTCTGAGCCACCAAGGAAGCCACATCATCTTTGGAGAAGTATTTATGCTGATCTTGTTTTTTTAAATATTTATTTGGCTTCGTCAGGTCTTAATTGTGGCACGCAGGATCTTTGTTGCTGCACATGGGCTTCTCTCTAGTTGTGGCACAAGGACTCCAGAGTGCACAGACCCCGAGACATGAGATCTTAGTTCCTTGACCAGGGAATACTAGCCATAAAGAAGTATGAAATACCTCTGTTTGTAGCCACTTGGATGTACATGGAGAATATTATGCTTAGTCAAATAAGGTAGAGAAAGATAAATACCATATAATATCACTTATATGTGAAATCTAAAAAATAATACAAGTGAATGTATGTACAAAACAATGGAATTCCTTGGCAGTCCAGTGGTTAGGACTCCACACTCACTGCAGGGGACCTGGGTTCCATCCCTGATTGGGGAACTAAGATCCCACACCCCACAGGCCACACAGCCTGGCCAAACAAAAAAACCAGACACACAGATACAGAAAATAAACTTGTGGTTACCAAATGGGAGGGGGGAAAGGGGAGGGACAAATGAGGGGTATGGGATTAACAGATACTACTGTATGTAAAATTGATAAGCTACAAGGATATACCATATAGCACAGGGAATTACATACATTTTATTGTAATAACCTATGGAAAATAACCTGCAAAAATACTGAATCATGAGAATTTGCTGGTGGTCCAGTGGTTAGGGCTTGGTACTTTCACTGCCAGGCCTCAGTTGGATCCCTGGTTGAGGAACTAAGATCCCACAAGCTGTGAAGCTTGGCCAAAAAAAGAATTATCACTATGCTGTACCCTTTAAACTAACACATTATTGTAAATCAACTATATTTCAAAACAATAATTTAAAAAATATTTTGGGAGTTAGAATTCCAGGTTTAGCATTCCAAGTGGTTAGAATTCCAGGCTTTCACTGCAGTTGTCCATATTCAATCCCTGGTTGGGGATTTGAGATCCCAAAAGTTGCATGATTTGGCAAAAAAAAACACCTTTTTTTATGTATTCCAATGCATCACTGATGGGACTGTAAGTTGACATACATCTGGATGTATGTATACACACATAAATACATTTATGGTTCAGATTAAGGAAAAGATTGAAAACATCTACAAGAATTTTTTTAAAGGTAAAGAATGCTATGATAAATTTCCACATTACATGTGACGTTAAATCTTTGGTAACATACACAATTCATTCTGGGATTTATATAAACCTGAGACAAGCCAACAAAACAGTAACAGGTTAGAGAATGCTTGAGAAAAGAGCTAGGAAATATGTGACACCTGTGAAGAAGAGATTGTGCGACTCGGATAGGCTGTAGGACCTGGGGATGGAGGGTGGGCATGGATCTGTGTGTCTGTGTGGGCTGAGTCATGTCTGACCCTTTGACGCTATGGGCTACTCTGTTGTAGCCTGCCAGGCTCCTCTGTCCATGGGGATTTCAGGAGTGGGTTGCCCTTTCCTCCTCCAAAGGATCTTCCTGATCCAGGGATTGAACCCAGGTCTCTTGCATCTCTGGCAGTGCAGGCAGGTTCCTTACCCTTAGTGTTGCCTGGGAAGCCCCAGGCCCCAAGGGTGGCCATCAGCTACTAGGCCTGGGGTGGCACACCTGAGTCCATGCCCACAGTCCCACCCACACCAGGCAGTAGTATCTGTGTACAGCTGAAGTCGCCCAGGCAAGCAGAGAGGAGAAAGGAAGGCTGCTGTTTCCGTTTACTTGAGTCTCAGTCTGGCTTGTAGTTTGTGACAACAGCTAACACTTACCTAGCACTTAGCGTGCACCAGGCACTGTCCTCGTGCCTTATGTGAATTAACTTCCAATTCTTACAGCAGGCCTATAAAGAGAGCACTCTCATGTCCCCATCCTACAGATGAGGAAACTGAGGCGGTGAGAGGTCAGTGTAGCTTCCCAAGTTCTCCTAGCGGTGAGTGCTGGAGCTGGCACTGCCAGTCCCCAAATTGGCCCCCGACTGCGGCAAGGGAGGCAACCAGGCCTTCTCAAGGAAGTCCTTCCAGGCCAGAGGTGAACGTGATTGCTTCAGTCGTCCAAGTGGCTGGCATCCACAGGTTCACTGATCCTCCACCTTGGCTGCATGTTGGAAGTGTCCAGGCTTTTCAAGCCTACAGGCTTGATTGGGCTGATTCCTCTAAATGTTGAGAAGAAAGCCCAGGCCAGCAGCTGGTGCTGCTTCTCATTGAAGCCAGAGGACCACCACCTGTGCGGAGGCTGCGCTCATCGAAGACTGGGCTTTCTGGCAGCTCTCTAACTTCACCCTCGAATACGGAGCAGTCATCTGGGGGAGCAAGGATTTCCTACCCTCCCCTGGGCCCAGCTCACATCACACAGCATGAGGGGTTCGCCAAGCCTCCCGGGCCCTGCGTGGGGCCAGCTCTCAGCAAATGCTGGTTGAATAAGGGCTCGCAGAAGAGTCAATGAGATCACCAACCTGTGGTTACTGCCGCTGAATTGGCCATTGTTTTGAAAAACAGATGAGCTTAAAACCTAAATTAGCTCAACCACATTTAGTTAGTGACTGCGTATATAATCCCCGGGCCTGCCTCTGGAGCACGTAGAAACATAAATCAGATCTTCCCTCATCTGTGAAATATGGACAATAACCCCCATCTTGAAGGATTCAAACAGCCGGCACAGGGCTGGTCCACAGAAAGCGCTGGGTGAATGGTGGACATTTTCATTCCCTCAATGTGTGCAGGGAAGAGGCGAGACCAACAGCAACTTCATCAATAGATACCAACTGCTCAGTTACTGTGGGGCAGGCATGATGAAGAGGGGCCCTGGGGTCAAGCAGATGGTCTCCGTTTTCCCTGGCCTCTCACCTTAGGGTAAAACAGACTAGAAAACAGAGTTAGAGGGTCATGGAAATTCAGAATTCATACTCATAATATCCTAAAAATACATTTTCATTTTTCCCTGTTGGTTACTACATCTGTACTAAGAGGTCATGTCCTTTATCTTTTTACTGCCATTGAGAAAAAAGTCGCAAAGAGTTGGATGCGACTGAGCGACTAACACCTCACTTCACTGACACAGTAGGGGATATTTTCTGGGAAGGCCTTTACCTTGGAAAATAATCTGAAGGCATCACCCAGTTTTCTAGAATCAGGGACATTTGGTGCGGCTTCCACATAAAGAAGCCAGTAAAGCAAGTGACCTGTCCCGTTTCTCCACCCCAACCATTGGGACTGGTTCTGGTTTCTGTTCTGCTTCCAGAGACGCACTTGGGCCCCAAGTCAGGGCTCTGCCTCTGCCGCAAGGCCCCCGGGACCTCTCCCTGCCTCCAGCACAGGGGCCCGAGATGCCTTTGAATAACTAGTACTTTCTACATCTCTACTCATGACCGGTACTTACATGACTTTGCAATAGTTTAATATTGCTTGAATATATCTAAATATCTCCTATGGTAAGTACCTGAGAAGAAATGCATACATAGCATAAGCCACCTACATACATAATTTTTAAAAGTCAGCATGATGTTCAACTGTAATATATACAAGAAAGAAAAGTAATGTGGTATAGAATAACATGTGTTTCAGTAAGTAGATGCTTAGACACAGATAAACTGGGAGACAAGAAGGCAGAATACTGAACTACGCAGTGCCTGTATGCACAGGTAGGATGGCCATGAAAATGAAAGTCTCTCAGTCATGTCCGAGTCTTTGCAATGTCATGGACTATACAGTCCACGGAATTCTCCAGGCCAGAATACTAGAGGGTAGCCTCTCCCTTCTCCAGGGGATCTTCCCCACCCAGGGATCGAACCCAGGCCTCCTGCATTGCAGGCAGATTCTTTACCAGCTGAGCCACCAGGGAAGCCCAGGAATACTGGAGTGGGTAGTCTATCCCATCTCCAGTGGATCTTCCTGACCCAGGAATCGAACCAGGGTCTCCTGCATTGCAGGCGGATTCTTTACCTGCTGAGCTACCAGGGAAGATGACCATGAAGACAACAGCTATTAATAACATATGCAGCTGATTCAAGTGTGCTGTGCTGATACATGACATCACTTTCCAAATTGGTGAACAACTCATGGTAAAGTTCAGGGAAAGAAGCAGACTCAAACCTCAGGAATTCCCAGGTGACCCAGTGGTTAGAATTCTGGACTTTAATCGCTGTGGCCTTGATTCAATCCCTGGTCAGGGAACTGAGATTCCACAAGCCATGCACCATGGCCAAAAAAACCCCCAACACCCAAATCCCCTCAAGCCTCTATTTGCATGGTAACGCATTGCTGGAAAATTCAACTACACTAAAATTCAAAAGATATTTGATATTTACATAAAATGAGGTAAGGGTCTCCACCTGTACCATCCAGTTCATAAGCCACTGGCCGCTCATGGCTCCTGAGCTGTCTGGCTGTCCTGCATGTCGTAGACTCCACTTAGAGTTTTCTTAAGATCAGGAACTATATTTCAGTAGTAACATATATGATGTTTATATTGGTTGAAATATTATTTTGGATCTGCTAAGTTAAGTGAAATGTATAGCCAAAATTAATTTTACTTGTTTCTTTTGTAGGAAACTTAAAATGTGATATATGACTTGTGTTCTTGGACAGCAGCATTGATGTGTATAGACTGAGCTCGGTGGGACTTTGTAAAGTCTGGGCAATGGACCGTTGTGGGATTACCCAGCTCACTGCACAGTATCTCAGGTGAGTGAGATCAAAGAAGATATAAGGAAATTTAGAACAGATTTTGAACTGAATAAAAAAGGAAAACACAACACATCAAAACTTGTAAGATACAGCTAACATGCTTTAGAGGGAAATTTATCATTTAATTGCATATAAGAGAAAAGACAGTAAGTTTAAAACCAACAATCTAAGAAGCTAGAAAAGGAAGAGCAATAAATAATAGAAACATTTAGCAAAGCCAAAAACTGGTTCCCTGAGTAAAACTGATAAACTGGTAAAACTAATGAAGGAAAAAAAAGAAAATACAAATAACCAATAGCAGAAATGAAGAAATATCTACTGGTCCTTTACATATTAAAAGGATCATAAGGAAATATTTAAACAACTTTACTCCAATGAATTTGACAATTCATATTAACAAAAAATTCCTTGAAAGATACAAATTACCATAACTGACTCAAAAAGAAATAAAAATGGGAGTGGCCCTATATATTTTAATCATTATATAAAACTTTTCCAGAGAAAAATCCAAATTATCCAACATTTAATGAAGAAATATTACCAACATTATACAAGCTCTTTCAGAAGAGAGAACATTTTGTAGTTCATTTAATGAGGTCAACAAAACCCTAATTCCACATCCCGGCAAAGACAGTCCAACAAAGGAATTTACAGACTGAGATCCCTCGTGAACACAGATGTAAAAGTCTTCAATAGAATTTTATCAAATCTAATCCAGCTACATATCTTGAACAAGTAGGGTTTACTGGAGGTTCAACACTAGTAAGTCAATGTGATTTACCACATTATCAGAATAAAAGTGAAACATCATATGATCACTGAAAAAACTGACAAAATCCAGCATCTATTCATGACAAAAAAAAAAACAACAAACCAACAACAACCCTCTCAACAAACTAGGAATATGAAGGAAAATTCCTTTACTGGATAAAGGGCATACAATGGAAAACCTACAGCTAACATCATACTAATGATGAAAGACTAAATTCTCTTCCCCTAAAACTGGAAACAATGTGACAATGTCTTGTACCAGAAGTCCTAGGCAGTGCATCAAGTCAAGAAAAAAAGAGGTATAAGATTAGAAGGGAAAAAGTAAAATTGTAAAAGAAAAAAAAAGTAAAATTGTCTCCATTTGCAGACATGGTTGTTTACATAGAAGATTCTAAGGAATAAAAAATACTACTAGAATTAATAACATTTATCAAGGTTGTAGGATACAAGGTCAATATTGAAAAATTCTATTTGTGTGCCAGCAAAAATTTTGTTTTTTAAGAACATAAAATTTAAAAACAGCATTTTCAATTAAAAAAAAAAATCAAAACATAAAAACAGCATTTCCAGCAGTATCAATATACATAGAATTCTTAGGAATATCTTTCATGAAAGATATGAAATGCTAGACTGAAATTATAAAACATTGATAAGAAAAAGTTTACATGATTTAAATTAATGGAGAAATATATCATGTTTAGAAATGAGAAGAATCAGTATTGTTCAGGTGTCTATTCTTTCAAAATTGATCCACTGATGCAGTGCAATTCTAAAACCCCCAGCAGGACTTTTGTAGAAAAGTACAGTCTGCTTCTAAAGTGTATTTGGCAATGCAAAAAAACCTAGAATAGCCAAAGTTATTTTGAAAGAGGAAAAATGCTGATACTGGATTGTGTTCATTTGCAAGGACTGCCACAGCAAAATACCACATACTGGCTGAAGAAATGGATTCTCTCACAGCTGCAGGAGCTGGAAGTCCCAGCTCCTGGATCAAGGTGTCTGTAGGTTTGGTTTCTTCTCTCAAGGAGGTCTCTCTCAGAGGCTTCAAACAGCCACCTTCTCACGGTGGCCTCACAGGATCTTCTGTCTGTGCATGTATACCTCCGGCGTCTCCTCCTTTTCTTACAAGGACACCATCCTATCGGATTAGGGTTCTGCCCTTAGGGTCTCTTCTAACCTTGTGCTGTGCTGAGTTCGCCCACTCTCTGCGACCCCATGGACTGTAGCCCGCCAGGCTCCTCTGTCCATGGGATTCTCCAGGCAAGAATACTGGAGTGGGTTGCCCTGCCCTCCTCCAGGGGATCGTCCAAATACAGTCACACGGCGGGTCACGGCTTCAGAACTCAGGGGGAACCAGTCTGTAAGGTGGAGCTCAGCCCTGAAGAGTCAGATTTGGCTGGTCTGGGAACCATGGTCACAGGATGCTTCAGCGCTTGCAGCGATTCCAGCAAGAACAACACAGGTGAGAACCACAGCTGAGGACGAGGTCTCCGCCGGGGTGGGGGGTGGGGGGGGTTGGTCGACCACAGACTCTCCTGGGCCCCCCAGACTCCAGCTGAGGGGGGAGAGCGACTGAACACCCGGAACGACTCAGGGAGCAGGTCTGTGACAGGAAAGCATTCTAGTTCAGACACTCCCATGCCGTGCAGGGTGCTGGGATCAGCTGTGTCATGAGCCTCACAGCCCAGAGCCAGGCACGCTGAACAGATGCCATTAGCCAGGCATTGAATCCCCATCTGGTCCGCGAAGCCCCAGTGAGGTTCAGGAAGTGGGGAAGCGTGGCTGAAAAAGAGGAGGGAGCTGGGGCCTTCCCTGGTGGCTCAGTGGTAAAGAACGTGCCTGCCGATGCAGAAGACACGAGTTCAATCCCTGGTCCAGGAAGATCCCACATGCTATGTGACAGCTAAGCCCATGTGCCACAATTACTGAAGCCTGTGCATCCTAGAGCCTGTGGTCTGCAACGAGGGAGGCCACCACAATGAGTAGCCCCCGCTCTCTGCAACTAGAGAAAAGCCTGAGCAGCAATGAAGACCCAGCACAGCCAGAAATAAATATATATATATTTAAAGATGACGGAGCTGTCGGGAACCTCAAACAGGATCTCTGTACCAACCTGGAGGGGTGGGTGGTCGGTGGGGAGGGAGATAGGAGGAAGGTTCAGAAGGGAGGGGATATATGTCTGCCTATAGCTGATTCATGTTGAGGTTTGACAGGAAACAGCAAAATTCTGTAAAGCAATTATCCTTCAATAAAAAATAAATTACTTAAAAAAAAAGAAGAGGAGGGAGCCATCCTGGATTTTTGAGCCCCCGTGTCTGGATGTTGGTGGGTTTGTTCACTTGCGGTCCTGTATTTCCACGCTGCCATTGTTTCTGGGGTACCTCCCCACGCCCCAGGACCACACCCCCAGGTCAGAGGGTTTGACAGCCGGAACCTCCGCGCATCCCTACAGCGCTTCTAACAGACACGTAAGGTTTTAAAAATAAACCAGTCGGTTTCTCCTCTGGTCGCGTCCTCAGGATTAAAAAGACTATTTTTAGGATCGGTGTGTGGTGACAGCTGGCAACAGGCACGGGAGGAGGTTCCGGTCTTCACATCTTCTTCATCTGCGCTCTGGGCTTACCTCACCCCCTTGCCTTGTCCCCTTTATGTTTTCGGTCAGCGGGGACAGTGGTCTGCAGGCCCCTTGCCCCTCACCCGGTCCCAGCAGAAAGTGGCTCTGTCAGCTCCCATCCTGGAGGCCCAGGGGAGGGAGGCAGGGAGAGAGTCAGTGAGAAGACAGGGAACCAGGGTCCCACAGAGCCCCAGGGCCGGCACCCCCAGCCCTGGACAACCCCCTCAGCCTCCTTCCAGAGACGGGGAGGCCACATCTGGGCTCTCTGGCCTCCGCTTTCCTGGGCTGGGTCCCCAGACTGGCACAGCCTCGGGGCTCCTGTCGGAGCAGCCGGCACTTGGAGACAAGTTGCAGATTCCTTTCTGCACAGTCACTCTCCTTCCCTTTCTCCCGGCCCCCGAGCCCTGATTCCACCCGCTGCCCCGTCAAGGGAATGCACGCGGGCCCTGCCAGGGGCAGCGGCGCCAGACGCCCTAATAACCGGCTCAGGAGCGGTCACGCCGCCCTGACACGCAGAGACAGAACGAGCCAGCCTCTCCTCAAGTGTGGCTTGGGGTGGGTGGTGAGAGTGTTGGGATTATAAGATATTATATCAGAACTTAAATCTAAAATCATGTGACTACTCAAGGGAAAAAAACACAGAAATATATAGAAATGACTCTCTATTGCCTTCCAAGTGAGAACGTAAACTCAGCTCATTCATTTATTTGTTGTGTTTCTAGGATAGCCTCTTACCATTTTCTAGGCAAAAGCCCTGTAGGTGCTATAGGGAATTTAAAGGTTAACTAAGGCGTCCGCAGGATTTCTTACATCTCTCAAGGTGAGGTTAAGCTGAATTCTCTTTTTTTTCATCTTGCCCTGTCAAAATACAAAATTTCCCTCAATATACCAGCAGGTTCCATGGTGTCTCTGTCCTTAGAGCTGCTCTGACACATCACTGAGTCACGAAACGCTTCCTCAATCCGTTCTTTCCACAAAACCTCGGCCCACACAGACTTGTAACGGTAACAGATGTCACGCAGAGGTGGGAGGGCGGAGATCGAGACGCGTGCGTTCCAGAAATGCCCCAACTTCAAATGGAGCGTCAGACATCCTGTTTCTTCAGGGTCTTCCAGGACTCTCGGATCGCATTAGAACTGAAGAACAGGCAAAGGACTTATTCCCTCACGACAGAAGAATATAACGCTGGACAAATACAAAGCAATTGCTCTCAGACTTTGTAAAGAAACCATCGCAGGACTGTGAAACCTGAGGTGAGGGTAGACTCACCGTGGCTTTGGCCTGACAGCAGCTTGGCTCTCGCTGGGGGCCAGCAAGAGAGACTGGGGTTCAGGCCGCTGAGGTGGCTGGAACCTCAGGGCCACACGGAGAAGGGGCTCCGGAAGTTGACACTCAGGTTCCCTTAAGCCTCAGCCCAACGCTAAGCTGTGCGTGTACGGGGGGCAAGACTCCACGAGGCCTGACAGAGAACCGCTCCTGAGGGGCTGGGAGACATGGAGATTTGGGGAATTCAAAGAGTGCTGGGCTCTGACCAGCCAGAGTGGAGAGAACTGGCCTAGCAACCCAATCCTTCAGTGGACACTCGAAAAAGGGCAGCCCTCTTAGGGGCATTCCCCCAGCCCCAGGGCAAGGCCATCCAAACCTTCCCTCACAAAGCCTACTGACAAGCGTGGAAGGTTAAGTTCGACCAGCAAAGTAACTGCCTTTCAGCATAAAACTACACAGTGTTTAAGGGAGGACACTGAAATACAGACTGTCAACAGTGGAGCATATGCAATGTACCACAGAGTTTACAATTTACAGGGTTTAAAGTGTATAGCAACCACGACACGAAGGCCAGAAGGGGAAAGGGAAGAATACCGCTGTAAGGGTCTCCTAAGAAAACTGGCACAATATTATTGGAAGGAAGTTAAAAATGTATATTATAAATCATAAATCAACACTAAAATAAAAAATTAATATACAATTACTCAAAAATATGGCAAAAAGAAATGGGAATGAAAAGATACTTCAAATAGGAAACAAATTGAAAGATGGTGGATTTAAACCCCACAATTAAATCAAATGTAAGTGTCCAGACACCCTAATTAAAAGGCATAAATTGTCAGGTTGGCTGGAAATGTAATACCTAACTATACGCTGCTTAAAAAAGTACCTAGAATAAATATAAAGACAACTAGGTTAAAAGTAAAGAAATGGGGAAAGATATACTGTTCCAAAACTATGCCGGAGTAGCTATGCTAATATCAAAGATCTCAGACCAGAGTATTACCGGAAATAAAAAATGGCCACTTCATAATGATAGTTCAGTTCAGTTCAGTCACTCAGTCATGTCTGACTCTTTGAGACCCTATGGACTGCAGCACACCAGTGCTGCAAGATAGGCTTCCTTATCTTTCACTATCTCTTGGAGTTTGCTCAAACTCATGTCCATTGAGTTGGAGATGCCATCCAACCATCTCATCCTCTGTCGTTCCCTTCTCCTCCTGCCTTCAATCTTTCCCAGCATCAGGGTCCTTTCAAATGAGTCAGTTCTTTGCATCAGGTGGCCAAAGTACTGGAGTGTCAGCTTCAGCATCAGTCCTTCCAATGAATATTCAGGACTGATTTCCTTTAGGAATGACTGGTTGCATCTCCTTGCAGTCCAAGGGACTCTCAAGAGTCTTCTCCAATACCGCAGTTCAAAAGCATCAATTCTTCAGCACTCAGCTTTCTTTATGATCCAACTCTCACATCCATACATTACTACTGGAAAAACCATAGCTTTGACTAGACAGACCTTTTCTGTAAAGAAATGTCTCTGCTTTTTAATATGCTGTCTGGGTTGGTCATAGCTTTTCTTCCAAGGAGCGAGCGTCTTTTAATTTCATGGCTGCAGTCACCATCGTATCAGTCAGTTATCAGTCATAATGTAAGGAGTATACAATTCATCAAGAGGTTATATACTAAATAATTAGGCACCTAATAACACAGCTTCAAAACACACAAAGTAAAATCTGTTAGAACTTCAAGAAGAGAGAAATCCATAATTACAGGCAGAAGTCTCACACACTAACTGGGAGAACAAATTGAAAGAAAATCAGAAAGTATACAGGAGGCTTGAACAATGTACTGACTAACTTCACTGGTTGACTGACATTTATAGGACACTTGATCTACCAAGAAACAGCAGAATACACGTTCTTTGTAAGTGAGTGTGGAATGTTTGCCAAGTTTTGGCCCCATGTCGTGGGCCATAAACCAACTGAATAATTTTAAAAGGATTCAAATCATACAAAGTATGCTTTCTGACTCATGGAAATAAAAAAATTAATAAATTAGAAATAACAAAATGATATGTGAAGAAACCCAAAATATTTGGAAATTAAATAACACACTTTTAAGATAACCCAGTGGGTCAAAGAGAAAAGCAGAATTAAAATGTATTTTGAAACTGATTCAAAATGAAAACAACAATCCAGGTTCATATGTGTTTAATGATAAATTCTACCAAACATTTCTGAAAGACATAGTACCAATTCTACACAAACTCCTTCAGAAAACCAAAAAGGAGGAATACTTCTAAAATCATTGTATGATTTTAGGCCAAAAATCACCCTGTTATGAAAACCAGAGAGAAGACATCAGAAGAAAAGATAACACAGACTAATATTCTTCATAGACATAGATGCAAAAATTCTAAAACAAATTAGAAAATCGAATTTAAGAATATGAAAAGGGATGCAAAATGGGCTTTATCCCAGGAAAGTAAGGTTGCCTTAATATTTGAAAGTCAATCAATGTAATTTACCATATTAGCAGACTGAAAAAACAAAACCAAAATCAACCTGACACAGAAAAGGCATCTGAGAACTGCAACCTTAATTTCTGCTTTAAAAAAAAAAAAATCTCTCAGCAAATTAGGAATATATAAGAACCTGCTCAATCTGATAAAGGGCATCAATGAAAAAGCCACGCTAACATTACTCAAGAAATCAACCCTGAATATTCATTGGAAGGACTGAGGCTTTAGCTAAAGCTCCAATACTTTGGCTACCTGATGTGAAGATGCGGACTCACTGGAAAACACCCTGGTGCTGGGAAAGATTGAAGACTGGAGGAGAAGGGGACAACAGAGGATGAGATGGTTGGATGGCATCACCGACTCAATGGACATGAGTTTGAGTAAGATCTGGGAGTTGGTGATGGACAGGGAGGCCTGGCGTGCTGCAGCCCGTGGGGTCACAGAGAGTCGGACACGACTTAGACTGAACAGCAACATTATTCTTGGCTCAGTGGTAATGAATCTACCTGCCAATGCAGGAGACATAGGTTTGGTCCCTGGGTTGGGAAGATCCCCTGGAGAAGGAAATGGCAACCCACTCCAGTACTCTTGCCTAGAGAATCCCATGACAGAGGAGCCTGGTGGGCTACAGTCCATGAGAACACAACTTAGTGACTAAATAAGAACCACAACATTCTCCTTAGTGGTGAAGTACTGAGTGCTTTCAGAATATGTAATTGAAGTTTCTGGTGCTGCCTGGGGGCCTGAGTTCTTCTGGCTGCAGGGGAAGAAGTGGCCAGCAGATAAAGGGCTGGAGCAGTAAGTCAGCTGGGCAGGGGCCGATCCTGATTCTTGACCTTTTCCAGCTACATGACCTTGAGGAAGTTGAGTTAACTGTTTGGACTTGTTTCCTCATCTATAAGATGGGAGTTTAGAGTTAGCACTACTTTGCAGGGTGCTTGGAGAAACCAAGTGCTGCAATATCTGTGATCACTCAGAGCAGTAGCCAAAAGACACTACTACACTCAAGAAATGGTCGTTCATAAAAAGCATTGGGCAACACTGAGGGGTGTGTCTGGGGGAGGTGAGGAAGGTTGGAGACACCCAATTCAGAGACCACCGTGACCATGGTTTGCAGGGGTGGCTCTGATACTGAGTGGGCGTGTTTTTTTAAAAGTGTTTATTGAGCAGCTATGTGTGAGCACCCTTATTTAATCCTCATAGGGACGTGGAAGCTACAGCTCCAAGAGGATAAATCATCTGCCAGCCACACCACTGAAGGGAAGCAGATGGTGGGCGGGAAAAAGAGGGGTCTGGGTGTCAGCCGGTGGTCGGGACCCTGGGAGGACGCTGGTGGGGGCTACCCAGGTCCCGCTGTAGGAGGTGAGGTGAGAACAAGGCTGATGACCTGGGGTGGAGGGCGGCAGTGAGGGAGTGTGTGGGCCCAGATGTGGGGGCCTGGAGCCCTGCAAGGCAGATCCGCTGAGTGTAGGTCTATTGGGCTGGACTGGGTCCAGAATTTCCAGTGACTGCAGGGGGTGGGAGTGGGCCCCAGGGGGTCAAGGGTGGAAGCAAAGGTTCAATGAGGAGGCTGCTGGACGCGGCTGTAATTATATCAGAAGTGCCCCCTGCCTGGTCTGGGGCCAGTTCTCTGCGACTTTTAAAGTCGCATAATGAGGGGTGTCACCTGCAGGCTGAAAACCCTCCCCGCGGTCTGGTCTCGGCCCCGGCCCGGGAACCTCTCCGCTCCCCTTAGACAGCAGCAGGTCCCTCCCAGCGGGCTCGGCCCGTGACGTCCGTCAGCCTGGACCCCTGCCCTTCTCCCTCCCCCCGCACGTCCCCACTGCCTCCTTCAGGGCTGCACGTGGATGTGACCCTCCCCTCCCACACACTCTGCTTCAGCCCCTTCGGGCTGCCTTTCCTCCAGACCCCCAGGGGCACACTAGATACCTGGCGTGGCTGACGCGGGCTCCCCTGAAGAGGATGAGGCCGGGCCTCTGGGTGCCTCTGTCCTCTCGCCTCTCCAGCACCTAGGAGAGAGCCCGTGTGTGTGGGAGACCAGAAATCTGACCACTGACCGCCAGGGCCGCGTGGCTCACCCCCAGGGCGCCTGGGAGGGATGCACAGGGGTGCCCCGGGAGAAGGGAAGGGGTGTGAGGCCCCTGTATCCCAGGCGTGCGAAGTTGCTTCGGTCGTGTCCGACACTGAGACCCCACGGGCTGTAGCTACCGGGCTCCTCTGTCCATGGGATTTTCTCTGACAAGAATATAGGAGTGGGTTGCCATTTCGTCCTCCAGGGGGATCTTCCCGACGTAGGGATCGAACCCTACGTCTCTCATGTCTCCTGCATTGGCAGGCAGGTTCTTTACCACTAGCGCCACTCACAGTGGGGACAAGGAGATGCAGGCTCAGCCGCCTTGTCCAGGCCCAGGATGCAGGGTTTGATGGACACGTCCATCTCTCACAGGGAACGGTATTAGCAAGTGCTAGACTTCAGCTTTCAAAGGTCTGGCCAATCCGGAGGCTGTGGCAGTTCTAAAACCAGAAGCAGAGGCAACGTGGCCTCCAGTGAGGCCCCGACAAAAGTCCCGCAGGCACTGGGGCAGCCGCCAACGTCTGTGAGCACCATGTGGATCTGTTCAGGCGCTTCCTTTTCTCGGAGGCTGCTGGCTCACCCCGCTGGGACGGGTGGCACTTCAGGACGCGCAGCTTGGAGCTGGTGACAGATTTCTTGGAATGGGGAGGAGGGAGATCTAAATTTAGACCTTTCTATCACACCAAATAAACAGAAGCTGAACCAGAGGGCTCAAAAGAATTAGGCAGAATGCCTTTGCACTTAACTTCTGAAACACGGAGAAAAGTTCGAAACCAGAATGGTATTTATTCACTCGAATCCCAAGGTATTTGCCGAAAACAATGACACCTCTGTTTGACACAAAAATACATGTTGGGAAGAGGAGGACTTTCTCTTTGAAACGTCCCGCCGCAGAGGCCTGTGTCATCAATACCAAGTGCTCAACCGTGAAGGCTCTCGTGGCCAGGCGGAGGGCTGGCCCAATTTCAAGGGGAAGGAGGCTGCGTCAGTGGCCTCTGGCTCATTGGTCCTCGAGGTTGACTCTCGTTTGCTACCCACGAAGCACACCTGGTTTTGCATTCACCTGCATGCTCCGCAGGGCCCCCACCAGAGCAAGAAGGGATCTTCCTGGTTTCGGCAGAGGAGCCGTGGCGGGGCAAGGGGACGGGGGAGCAAAGCTGCTGTGGGGGAGGCGGACTCGGGGCTGGACTCCGGGCCTCTGCCCCTGCAGGCCCGGGGCTCCACAGTGACCTGCGTCTTCTCTCCAGGACGACAGCGAGGGGGGAGCCCACCGGGATGGGGTCGGGGGGCAGGGGCAGCGCACACCCGCGGCACTGCGGGAGGACCCCCGGCAAACAGGGCAGAGGGGAGCAGCTCGTTCAGCCAAAAGCACCTCAGGGGCTCCGGGTTAAAGTCCCCCGCTCACCACGGGAGCTGAGAGATGAGAAATGTGCAGTAGGCAGGCTGCTTCTCCAAAACAAGGCTCCTTCACAGATGCTCTGCGGGGGTGGGGGAGTTATACGCAGCATTTGCCAATTTCTGGGTGTAAATACTCCCGCCAATAGCCAGTTTGAAGCCACCTATATGACACCTATGTAAATCCTAAGGTATCCGTGTGACACCACAGAACAGAGTTGGGAAGAGAGGCATAGAATCTTACACAGTATTTCCACCCTACAGACACTGGATACATCAGTAACTGGCAAAGCATAAGCAATAAACTGCAGTAATTACGAAGGAATTGCCTTCTTTAAAAAAATATATAATTTCATTGTAAGCTTATGTAATTCAACTCTTTAATAGTAGTTGTGTTTAACAGCCAGCTCACAGAAGTGCTGAAAAGTGAGTAACTGGCTGTTACTGGGGCCAGTTGGAGCAGACTCCAGCACCTCAGACCTCACCCGTGCCAAGGAGGATGGTCCTCCCAGCTGGTACCAGGCAACGCCAAGACGGCTGGCACTACCTTCCTGGTAAGGTGTGGTCTGGCTTTCTTCCTCTTGACTCAGCAGCAATAATCAGTTGGCATCAGGCTCACCTCCTCCCTGACTTCCAGAGCGACTTCCCAAAGGCCCACTGGCAGGCCGAGGTGCCCACCGGCAGGCTGCGGGAACCAGCAACCCCAGGAGGGGGCACCTGCTCCACAGTGGGGCTTCAGGTCACTCCAGGCCTCAGCAGGAGTGGAGTCTCATAGCTGTGAGGGGCCGCTGCGCGTGGGAAGGGGGAGGCCAGCTTCCCCAGGAGCACCACAGGGCCCACAGTTATCACTGCCTCCAGGGGCCAGGCGTATTGTCTTGTTTTTGTTTTGAAACGTTTAGTTTTACTGAAAACGACAACAGGAAAGTGCTATTTTTTAACATATAGCTCCACAAATTCACGTAAGCACAGCTCCGTTGAAGGTGAGAGTGCCCTTCCAGCCTTCCCATCAGCAGCATCGCCTCCCAGCTAACTGCCCTCTGTCACCAGCTTCCAGTTCTCTGAAGTCACGTGAAGTGGAGCTCCATTTTGTGGGGCTACTTTGGTTTGGCTCTGTGAGAATCCTGTGTAGTTGTGTGCAGCAGCAGTCCCTTCATCTCGTTGCTGACAATTATCCCATTGTGTGAAGAGGCCATGACCTGTGCCTTTCATGTTGAGGGACGCCTGGGTGGTTTCCAGTTTGAGGCCACTGTGCAGGAAGCCCGTATGAGACACCTGCACCACAGCACGCGTTTCTGTTGAGTGTGCGCTTGGGGACTGTGTCCTTGGGCACTACGGGATTAGCTCTTTTTTACTTTCAGCCATCCTGGTGGGTATCTGCAGGATGTTACTGGTTTTAATTTGTATCTGATGACAGGAACTGAACACATCTGACTACCAAAATGCTTATTAACCACTGGATAGTTGTGAAGAGCCTATTCAAATCTTTTGCTCATTTCTAAGTATATCGTATATTTTCCATTAATGACACATTTTTTATACATCTTGGAGCCTTTGTTGGAGGTATTACAAGCTTCCTTGATTTCACAGCTTAACTTGGTAAGAGGCATTAATTATAATGATACCCAATTTATCAGATCTTTATCTTCATGGCAAGCACTTAGGTCCTAGTAAATCTTTGCTAAGGACAAGATTTGTTTTCTGTAGAAAAACTGTTTCACTATTCATACTTAGGACCACTGGAACCTATCTATTGGGAACTATGTGTATGGTGTGAGGTTAAGGTTGACTTTCTCCTGTATGTGTACCCAAAATTAGTATTCTTAATGTAGACAAAAGCTTTTTTTTTCCGATTACTGATGCTTGTCTCATTAGGATTTTGTAGTTTACTAGTGTTGTTTAATTTCTAGACTTCGGCTGAGTATTTTGTCATTCTTGTTCCTTTAAAGGATAAATCAGTTCAGTTGCTCAGTCATGTCCAACTCTGTGACCCCATGGACTGCAGCACGCCAGGTTTCCCAGTCCATCGTCAACTCCTGGAGCTTGCTCAAACTCACGTCCATCCAGTCAGTGATGCCATCCAATCAGAAGAGACAATATAAACTGGGGGCGATGACACTAACAGTCCTCCCCACAAACAGGGGAGCTGGGGTCACATGCCTCCTCCAGTGGGATGAACCTGCCCAGGTCTCTACCATGCCATGCCAACTCAAGACCCCTGCCATGCCAGGCACAGAGCTCTGAACAAACTGAACAGAAAAGCTACCTCAATACTGTTCTTCCAGGTAATGGGACAGCCATAGGTGAGATCATCCTTCACTATGGAATCATGATGTAGCCAAAGTCAACTTGGGGAGATTTCAGGAACAAAGCTGTTGTTACTTTACAAAATGACTTTGAGGTGATTGGATTTCTTCTCCTTTTTTCTACTTGACTACGTTATATAACCCAGGCTTCCTAAATTAATGAAAAGCAACCTTGAACATGCTGAAGCTCCAATACTTTGGCCACCACTCCAATACTTTGATACAAAGAGCTGACTCATTGGAAAAGACCCTGATGCTGGGAAAGATTGAGGGCAGGAGAAGAGGGCAACAGAGGATGAGATGGTTGGATGGCATCACTGACTCAATGGACATGAGCCTGAGTAAACTCCGAGAGATAGTGAGGGACCGGGAAGCCTGGTGTGCTACATGCAGTCCATGGGGTTGCAGAGACAGACAAGACTTAGCAACTGAACAACAAAATCTAATGAAACTTTTCTTACACAAGACCACCAAGTGCTCTCCCTGCCCAACTTCCAAACCCAGACTGGAGTAATAATTACTAGATCCTCTTTGTCACAGGTTCATGTGCTAGGCACTGTGCTAACCACTTTATAAGGATTTTATTATTCATCTGTACACCTTCCTTGATACTTCTTTAAAGTCCTCCTTGGCACCAAGCTACATTCTGAATTTGTTTACTGTCTGTAACTGAAAACGAGTTTTGTGGAGTCCGTGTCCCTCCTTCACTGCCATTCAGGATACTGAGCCCAGGGCCTAGCACGCAGTAGGTACTCAGTACATATCTGTTTTCACCGGCATCCAGGTGTGCCTACCTTCTCAGCATAGCACTGAAGGTATATGGCTATATGAAGGTGGGCGTGCCCTCTAAGCAGATCTCGTCAGGGTGAAGAGGAAAAGGGGATTAGCTACGATGATGCATTCTTCTTAAAATTATTCTTTGAATAAGGTTTATAATTAACATTTATTAAGTTTGATTAAAATTAAAACGCCTGAAAAGTGATTCCTGTTTCTTTCAAGAAAGGTTACATTGGAGATGTTTTTGGTCCTCATTCTGACAAGCGTTCCCGTCTGCTTTACTGTCTTTGCTTTTTATCAGTCGCATCAGCAAGTACTTCACATGATGATGAAAGGAAATTCCACCTTTGCTATTATCTCTTTTACCTGTTTAATCTGTTTCTCCAGAGAGCATCATCTGACTGAAAAACTACCTAAAATTATTTCACTGCTTCTGTCTTGTGTTGTGATCACTTGGCCCACCTGCTTCTACAGTCTTTGAAATTACCTTAAAAATGTAGTAACATATAGCAAGAACCATCATAATATTATAATTATCTTCTAATTAAAATAAAATTTTTAAAAGGTGGTAATGTTTTGCAATGCTAGGGTAACATTTCAATTTTCTATTGGATTATGCTTTATGTATAGCATAAACTTTTCAACAGGGAAAAGAATCCAAACTCTTAGGAATAGTCAGTGATTAAAGTTATAGACTATTCTAAATTAAATGCTATCAGATTGAAGACAGAGACTGATAACACTGGCTTTCCGGGATCGTCTCTTAGTGCTCAGCATACTATAAGGTCCTCTATCAGGGAGTCATTTCTCACCAGCCTCAGTAGCCCTGTATCCACAAGGACCGAAAGGTCCCTAAGATCTGGTCTAACCTATTTTATGACCCGCGGGCGTGTCTGGCCCACGCCACGGGGCCTGGGGCAGGACCATGTGTCAGGGTCATTTTGGTGTGAACCAGCGGCCTGCTAGCCCTCCGCAAGTGCCTCACAAAGATCAACAGTGAGAGATGCCATCTGGTTAACTCGGACACTCTCATCCATATTCACCTGAAAACCTCTCACTCTAGCCTAAAAAAGTTAACTCTATCCTGTCTAGTCTTTCCATTCACAGATTTCAACAGCCAATCTTGTGAACTTGAGTTTAGCAACCACTCCTTAAAATTAAGCAAAAGGATGCTTTGATCCAGTTTTGAAAATGTCTTTGGAACTCTTGGTTAGACTCCTCAAACGTACAGGGCTCTTCTGTCCAAACGAATCACCTTTTAAATTGGCAGCATAATATACGTCTTGAATTTTCAAGTAGAATGCTTTAAATTAGACAAAGAATGGATAACACGGCTATTATTTTAGAATGTTCTTTATTTCAACACAGGACACGTGTAAGGCATGTTCACAAGTAACAGTTTGAGGTTATACACAACACATCCTCTCACTCTCCAGCTGTTCTTTCCCGCTGCGCCTGCTGCTACACACGGGTCCCTGTGTACCTTCATATCTGCAAGTCCTCAGTTATTCTGAACATGCAGACAATGTTTTAGGGACCTGCTTCAAAATATGGAATGAGCGTCAATGCACCAAGTCACTAAGACGTCAAAACTGAGAGAGAAGCAAAGCAGACGGAGGCGACTGCGTCAGCGCGCGAACCTGGGACTTGAGCTTCTGAGGGAAACAGAAAACACTTTTTGATCCTTCCGGTTTGAGAGAGACGGAATGTGCCCAGAATTCACGGTTCTATGTCTACTGCTGTCTATAAGTCACTGAAGATAAGCAGTTTCTCTAAAGCAGCTGCGGTTTTGTTCTCAGGCTACAGTACACGAGTGCATGCATTACTCTACACAAACGTCAAACAGGAACGACTGTAACAGCAACATCTCAGGACTGTCTATTATACAAGTGTCTCTTTTTGGTGGTGGGGTAAGGAAAGGGAATGATGTGACTGTTTCCCTCAGCTGCCGCTGTATGCCAGACAGAGATACCCCAACGCTTGTTGTCTAACTCAAGAGAGGGCGACAAAGGTCACTAACGAGAACAGTAAGGTATTCAAAGAGAGTCTGCTCCAGACCCGGGGGTGGGGTGATGACGAGCGAGCCTCGACTTCAGGGGTTAAGAAGTCTTGGCTGATGCTAGTGAGGGTCTTGTAACTGATTTTCAAAAATCATTACGTCCTTAAAAGACAGAAAACGAGCACTTACAAACCTACTGGGGAGAAAACAATGTAATGAGAAACCACATAAAGAGGAGAGTTGAATCTTCTGGTCTGAAATCAGCCAATATTAACATTACAACCTATTAAAATGTGGTCTGCTTAAGCTCTTTTTTTAAAACGCAGAACCTTTGAGGAAAAAGGTAGGCTAAGTTCGGGAATACTGATCTCAAAACTCTTTTCCTGTGGGCACTTGAGCAGGCCAAGGATGCTGATAATCGAGTCCTGCTTTGAGGCGCTCACCGTCTTTTCCTTCCATCTCAGAGCACGCCTCTGCAGCATCCCTGACCACAGAAGGAAGCGGTTACATGTGATTTTATCAGCCACCACTTGGTGATTACTCTATGTCTAGTCAGAGCTGGGAAATTACTTACTCTCAGCTGTATTAAAGAGCTCCGTTTATTAACACTGCAACACACAGTGCAAAGAAGCTTCAGGCGTCTGCTTTTGATACCAAAGGGAGCACACTGCTAGTCTTCCAACTCAACAAGCAGCGTATCTGCAGCGTGAACTGTAGCGGCCGAGAGCAGCAGGCAGGCCTCCTCCAGCAGGGCAGCTACTCCTCTGCCAGGAGGGTGTGACCCAGGCAGGCTGGGCAGGTGCGCTGGCTCTTCAGCCGCTGCTTGAGGCACTGAAATCAGAGAAGACAATCAGCCAGCCCTCTGGGAGCTTGGGGGCCTCAGCTCTCCTGCGCCACGCGCCTCGGCACAGACGGCAACTTCACTGTGACAGTGACTCTCTTAGGCAGGTTAAGGAGTCTGGGGCCCTCGAGGAGGAGAAAGGGAGAGTGTTTTTTGTTTACATTCCTTCATCTTATAAGATGTTTTTTAAGCCCAGAGCTAATGATTACATAACAAAACAAGTCATCTTGCTCAGGGTATGTTTTTCCTTAAAAGTGAGAGTGAAAGTTGCTGTTATGTCCGACTCTTTGCAACCCCATGGACTATATGGTCCATGGAATTCTCCAGGCCAGAGTACTGGAGTGGGTAGTCTTTCCCGTCTCCAGGGGATCTTCCCAATCCAGGATCGAACCCAGATCTCCCGCATTGCAGGAGGATTCTTTACCAGCTGAGCCACCAGGGAAGCCCAGAATACTGGAGTGGGTAGCCTACCCCTTCTCCAGTGGATCTTCCCGACCCAGGAATCAAACTGCAATCTCCTGCATTACAGGCAGATTCTTTACCAACTGAGCTATCAGGGAAGCCCTTTGTTTTTCCTTAAGCTCTGTACTAATGATTATGTAACAACACTATCTTGTTTGAAGACATGTTTCTCTTTCTTAACAAGAACCTTCTGACTAAACTTGTTATCTTAAGAGGTATGCTGTGGGAGTGGGTCTGGTAAGACCTTTCTACTATTAGTAACCAACTGACAAAATATATAAGGCCTTGCTAAGACTGATGAGTGGGGCACTCTGCCCCTTCTGAGGTCTACGTCAGAAGCTTTCTGTGTCCCTTTTCACTGTAATAAAACTCTGCTACACAAAAGCTCTGAGTGATCAGCCTCGTCTCTGGCCTGGAAGCGAAATTCTCTCCTCCGGAGGTCACGAATCCAACCCTGTTCACTGTAAGCTATCACCCGTGACGTCCAAGGGGACCTTGGGCCACTCAACACTCAAGGACACAGAGCCTGCTCAGGGCAGAGGTCTGGACCAAGCCCCAGGAACAAGGAATCGCACCTCAGAATGTGACCATGAAGACTCGGGGCCTGACTGCGCCTCCCCTTCCCGCTCTGCTCCAGTCCAGTCTGTGCTTCAGCTGCCCTGACTGCTGGAGGCTGACTCTTTCCGGGCCCTTGGACTCCTCCCATCGGCCCCGTCTTGTTCCTTGTCCCTCCCCAGTCTGCACACACACAGCCTCACTGGAGCCTGTCTACACAGCGTGCTCCCAAGCTGCTCCTGGCTCGCCTGCTGCCGCTAGGGAGCTGAGCGTGTGGTAAGTTCACAGCCCAGGAAGGTCACATGAGAGACTGCAGTCTGTCTGGACTCTTTGGTGGCACAAGTGGTGAAGAACCTGCCTGCCACTGCAGGAGACTCAAGAGACGTGGGTCGAGAAGATCCCCTGGAGCAGGGCATAGCAACCCCCTCCAGTATTCTGGCCTGAAGAATTCATGGACAGAGGAGCCTGGTGGGCTACAGCCCATGGGGTCATAAGGAGGCAGGCACGACTGAGTGCACGCATGCACACGCACATGCACACACAGAGCGTGTGCCCCTTCTCTCAGGGATTCACACACTCACAGAGCAGAGACAGGACCGGCTCTCATCCAGCAGCAGGGGTGCAGGTTGAGTGCTCACAGCACCCAAACCCCAGAACAGCTAACACCCATCTCAGGAGGGCACAGCCAGAGTTCCCCAGGCACAGCGGAGCCCGTCAGGCTTCCTTTCTCTTCTCTAAAAATGTTACATGTTAAACTTACTTCACACACTGCACTAAACCGACAAAGCTATTTCACCATCTATCTGCTTGAGAAGCAGAGCTTTTAAAGAAATCACAGTCTTTGAATTTTAGCAACTGATAGAGCCAAGTGCTCCTCTCCACCCGACACGAAGAGGACCGTGCAGAGTGCACCAGAGGCCGGAGGCCACTCCCCTCCCCACAGCACAGTCTCTGGGAGGGAGACCACCAATACGAGCACGTTTGGGATTTGCTTGGAAAAGGCAAGGGCTGAAGCCTGGGGGGAAAAGTCCCTTTCTCTTTTCTAAATGCTCCACAGTCAGAACGCGTGACATGAAAACAGCCACAGAGAACTCTTACCCCTTTGTGAAACCTGTGCCCACACTGCAGCTCACGCACATTTTTGGACTTGAATACTTCTCGGCAGATTTCGCAGGAATTTGCACAGGACGCCTGTGGAAACAAATGTATCCCAGAAATAAAGAACTCTTCCTACAACTGGCTTTCCAAAATGTTTGCAGCACAAGGTGCAGATTATTCTCAATCATAGTTAAGCAGATTGAGGGAATAACTTATTTTTGAATAACATTTCTTAGGAAAAAACAAAGTTTTGATTTTCTCAGATAAAAAACGTGATTTAAAAAAAACAAACAAACATGATTTATACAGTTAACTCACTTTCAGTTAAAATACTACAAATATCTATTTATCCCATCCCATACTTAAAGTATGGCACTAGCTGCATATTACAAATTAACTCTTCCTTTAATTAACAGCTGGACACAGTAACAAATTATGACACCTCTACACTATGGATTATGGTGGGGCTGATTAAAATCCTGAAGGAATTCCATAATCCTTGGTACAGAAAGCTGGTACCAAAAGCTCTCTGAATAAAAGTAGACTAGAAAACAGTAGGTATCACATGATTATATAATTTAAGGTTTTAAACAAAGAGAGAATGTCTGTATACAGAGATGCCTAGAAAAGAATCTGGGAAGATATAAAATGCTAATGATGGTGACTGGCTACTTTGGGTTGAGAGATTTAACTTTTTCTTTGCTATTTTTCTAAATATTTCTATGAATGTGGATTCCTTGCATAAATTAAACTGATGGCTCATTCAGCAACATCCCTGTCAGGGACTGTGCGGGCGCGGGGACACAGGCAAGTGGGAGGGCTCCCGGGCCCACTCACAGTCTGGGGGACACGGCACCCTCCTGTGGAAGCGGAGCCGGGTGCCGCCCAGGACCCTGGGCACCACGGCTCCCTGCAGCCCCCAGCATCCGCCCCTGCCGTGGCCTACTCGACTCTCATTCCCCCCTCTAACTCTGAGCACCCTGAAGGCAGGAAATGGCTTTGCTTCCGTGTGCTCTTAGCAGCCAGCGACGAACCTGGCCCCAAAGGGAGGCTCCGGGAACTGTCAGGAAGTGAGTGAATGCAGCCCCGGCAGCGGGTGACGGTCAGGGAGTAGGGTCGGGGCAGTGCCTGAAGGCTGTGAATCTACTGAACAGGGTTTTCTGTCCCTCTCAGGACACTGCAGCCACCACCGGGCACCAGGCAGCAGTGGGACAGACGCGATCTCGCTCCCCTCCCCTCCCCTCTGTGGCCCCCAGGGAAGGGTCTGGGAGAATTGGAGGCAACAGCTCTGTGAGAAATGGCAGGTCAAGGCCTCTGCAAGGTGGCTCGGTTGGTAAGAATCCACCTGCAATGCAGGAGGTTTGTGTTCAATCCCTGGGTTAGGAAGATCCCCTGGAGAAGGGCATGGCAACCCACTCCAGTATTCTTGCCTGGAGACTCCCCTATGGACAGAGGAGCCTGGGGAGCTGCAGTCCATGGGGTCACAGGGAGTCGGACACGACTGAGCGACTAAGCACAGCACAGCACGAAGTTTAGAAAAACACAGTTATTACTTCCCAACATGACAAATTCGGCACAATGTATTTCTAAGAGAAAAAGTAAAAAGAACACATATATGTATATAGTAGTAGTGAAGTTGCTCAGTCATGTCCAACTCTTTGCGACCGCATGGACTGTAGTCTACCAGGCTCCTCCATCCATGGGATTTCCCAGGCAAGAGTACTAGAGTGGTTGCCATTTCCTTCTCCAGGGGATCTTCCTGACCCAGGGATCAAACCCAGGTCTCCCGCATTGTAGGCAGACGCTTTTACCGTCTGAGCCACCAGAAAAGCCAAATTCACATATACACACAGATACAAAAGAGTTCAGAAAAAAACGCATACCAATATAATACTGGTTACCCTTAGAGGGTGGGTTTTGGGGTTCTTTGTATGTTCTTTTTATTTGGACCTTCTACTAAGAACCACATTACTTTTGTGGTTAAAAATACAAAACACTGTTACTTAAAACAAAAACAAAAACAACCCTATGATTAGCAAATTAAGTCCTGGTTTCAATACATATTTTTCTTACAAGTCAGCTTTCACATCTTTATTACCATGAACCATGAAGCAGAAAGTAATCTCACCTCAAAAGGTGATCATGGTCTATCCCGGGGTGGCCAATAAGTGTGTGAGTGTGTGCGTGTGCACACACACACACAAATCAGTGAGAATGCTAAGAAGATGGTCTGATTGTTGGACCACAGAGCACATGACCAGCTGGAACACCCCTGAGAGAGAGTGGACTCCTGCCAGGCTTGGCAGGAATGCTCTGCACGATACAAGCTTTCTCAGTGGGGTGGGTACCCTCTGGCACCCAAGTGTATGTGACGAGGAAAATCTAGTGGATTTGTGTGGAAAATGAAAATGTATGGGAGGGACAAAAAAAGGTTCACAGGAGGCAGGGCCTAGGTCAGGTCAGCGAACCAGCGCTCTCTGTGCAGTCCAGCACTGCTGACTCCACTCTGCCTGCAGCTCTCATTTTACTTTCACCTGAAGTTGGACAGGAGGGGAAGACGGGATCTACGCCAGAATTCCACCAGGAGCCCACAGCTGGGAGCCACCCAGGGGACCGCCTCCCTATCAACCACATGTTCAGTGCCTACTGCACAGTCCCCAGCGTGTGAAGTCCGTGTGGGTGAGGACAGGGAATTACACGCCGCAAACGCAAATCAAAGGAAGGAACGCCGGCCAGAAGCATGAGTCATTGGTGCCTTGGTTTCCTCATTCATAAAGACAGTTACAATACCGTATCAACTGAGATCACAGATACAATAGTGTTTTACAGAAAGTTCTATGTAACTAACATTCTCATTGTTTAAAAGGACAATAAACAATTTAAATCAGTATATCAAATAAAAGCAACCTCAGCCCATTTCAGCATGTCCCCCCGTCCCCAGGCACCTGAGGGGAAGGGGAGGGAAGCAGCCAGTCTGTTCTGAGAACAGCGTCTGACTCTGCTAACCCCACCACAGCACTTCGTCCAGACAACAACCCCAACAAGCAGATATGATCCAAGCTCACAGTATTATTGGTGATGAGACCAAGTTTGTGTGATTTTAAAGCCTATGGTCGCACAGAAGAAAACTGGCTAAAAATAAATTCTGCCAACTATTCACACTTGATGTGAGGAACGCATCTGACTGTCTACAGGCCCCGTGTCCATGGTGGGGCCACTGCGCCTCTTGTCCCTGCATGCAGGGGCCCTGAACTCCCCACAACGGTGCGGAGAAACTCGCTAGTCGCCGGCTCCTCTAATCAAACACTCACGTCACCTAAACGTGGCTTCTAATCAAAGCTCAAAGAAAGTCCACCGAGAAATGAAAACCATAAGGGTACATCATGGACTAACAGCTGCTTTCTTCCCGTTCTTCGTCAGAACAGAGGGAACCCCACGGTCATGCACACAGCACTCACAGGGACGTCCTTGGTCTGCGGCCCCTCAGTTTCGGGTAGTGCTCTGACCGGCACAGAGGGCGGGTCCTGGGCGGCCCTGGGCGCAGGAACAGCAGAGCTGGGCGCAGACGGCCTCCGGTCCTTTCCCGGATTTGGCTGCAGCCAGAATGTATAGTAGGGAAGCAAGTTCAGTTACCCAAAACTGTGAGCACTGTCTACTACATTGCTCCCCATCATTTGCTGGAAGCATTTTTTCCCACAATTCTCATATTTTATAAATAAGTAGGAAGAAAGTGGAGTATATATTGAATTTAAATGAAACACTGACCTTTCTCTTTTTCTCTTCATCAAGGATGTAGTCTGTCACTCTGTGCACAATCTCGTCAATACTCAATCCAGACAGAGAGGTCTTGTTTTTGTTTCTAACTTTTTTAATAAAACCAGCAAGCTCCGTGCTGAAAGGGAAAGTGGGGAAGTCAAGACAAACTGAGTTTCCTACTGTGAAGAAATATCATGTCCAGAACCAACCCAGCAGCTGAAAAGAAACGAAATTAAATACACAATTCATTTATAAACAACAGTATGTAAAAGCAGCAAAGTCACTCTTCCAAAAAAAAAAGCACTGTGAAAATTTCAGTATTGTTCCTAAAATATTTATTTTAATAGTTCTCAAAGTAAGAGTGTACCTGACAGATCCATTTCAGATCTCCTTCCTTACTTAGAAACCTGCCTTCTTCAGAGCCTGGACACAGTGTAGCCTTAAGCAAAACCACTGAATGGTCAGACACCACTGGATATGACTTGAAATCAATAAAATCTCTAAGAACAAACTATTTTTTTACCTCCTCCCTTTAAAAATCTAACCGACAAAGTTTTCCTGCATTTTTCATAGGTAGCAGTAGATGTGACAGTATCATTAATCAACAGGAACTTGGTATCTACAGCACTAATACCTCATATGCTTTAACTTGCAGAAAACCTAAGAGGCATATGTTTACTCTGCCAAATTTAGACAGGACTGCAAACAATTTTATTTGTAAGGTACTTCTGGTAATTACAACTTGACTTTTTACTAATTAGCATGGCAACTGCAATTGAGAGAACTTAACAGTGCTTCTCAAACTTAGGCAAAATGTGTCCATGTGCAGAGAAGATACACTTACTTCCAAATGGCCAGGGCTCCACTGACAAATGCAAAACATTAATTCTGGCCAATCATAATTAACCACTGTGTTTCAGAAGTTCATCCCAGAGACTAATACTGTGTCAAAGGCAGAAGTAACACTGGAGGTGCGGAGGATCATTCCTGGATGTGGAGTCCTCTCTTCTGCGCTGGAGGGAGACATTCCCTCCACTTCACCTTCCCTGTGGCCTGAGACAAGGAGTCCCTCTGCCCCCTCGGTTGGACCCATCTGGAGAGAGAGGTCAGAGGTCGATGCAGGAGCACAACTGAAGTGCCCAATTGATGACTCTGGCTGACTTAGTTAAAAGCAGCTCTCCCCATCTGCAGCAACATGGACGGACCTCGAGGCTGTCCTACTGAGTGATGTCAGCCAGAGAAAGACAAACGTCATATGACATTGCTTACATGCAGAAACTAAAAAAAATGGTACAAATGAACTTACAAAACAGAAAGAGTCACAGATGGTAAAAATTGATGGTTACCTGCGGGGGGGGGGGGGGGGGGTGAAGGGGGACAGATAAATTGGGCCATTAGGATGGACATAGACACACTACTATATGTTATTATTTATTATACATAAAGCAGGTAACTACACGGCTCAGGGAGCACTACTCAATACTCTGAAATGACCTACGGGGAGAACCATCTGCAAGATGGGGTACAAGAGTGGGTGTACGTGTGTGAAAGGCTGATCCACTTTGCTCACAGCAGATACTGACAAGCACTGTACGTCAGCTCTCCCTGCCCCTCCCTCTACAACACGCCCACACACCTTACTCAGTCTCTTCAGCTCACACCTCTGACAAAGCGGAGGGGCTGTTCCACAAAGTGTGAGCTGCTGCTGCCTTCTTTGATATATATGTGAGATGTTTTCCCCCCTGAAATGATACAAAACTAATGTTCCGAAGTTCATTTATTGATTCCATAACTAGTACTGGAGCATGTTACTGAGTTCATCAAAATCTTAGCAAACTGCCATGCATTCTGATGAGTGTGGACTAATCTGTTTGAAAATGCTTTTTATGTTTACAAAAAGAAGACAAATACAGTGTTTGTCCTTTTGAGTAAAATAATTGCACAGTCCTTTCCACTTCAGCTCCTAATTGGCCGAGCTGTTATCCGATCGGGAAACATCACTTCAACAAAGCATTTCCCAGCGCTGCTGACATTTTAGACCCGTACCTGCTGTAGCATGGGAACACCACCAACAGGTGCTCAATGATGCTGTTGAACGGCCGCTTCGGGGACTGGCTTGAACGGGTGGCATGCTCTGGAGCAGCAGGTAACTTCTCATCAGCCATCAGGCGTGGTTCTGGCCCAGCTGCCTGGCCAGCGCCCTCACGCCCTGGCAGCTGGGTGGCCTTCTGGTCGCAGGAGGGCGACCCCACTGGGGTGTCAGCAGCAGAGCCCAGACTTAACTCCTCGGGAGCTGCTGTCTGGTCTCTGGTCCCATGACTTTTAGAAGTGGAGGGACCTTGACCATCCTGGCCTAAGGACTCAGGAAGTAATTTAGGATGAATCTGAGAGGAACACACCACAAAAGCTGATCACTAAGAGTTAGATCCATGGACAAAGACTAACAATTAAGCACAACTATAATGAATCCTGCTTGCTCAAGTGCACAGAACTTGAACTATAACAAATTAAATATTACTGTCCTTAAAAGTCACTGGTAACTCTCTCTCAAAACCAGCTGTTCAGGGCTTCACACTGCTGGGCCCTGCCCGAAGCTCTGTAGTCCACGCTGAAGGGCTGAGGCTCCTCATGGTGTCAGAGCCAGAGTCTGCACCCCAGGCTACACCCTCTCATGCCTCCGTGACTGAGCGCTTGTTGCGAATAATGCCCCCTTTTTAAACGATTCCAGTCTAGAATACCATCCCGAGATCCTAACCTCCTAACAGGCAGCTCCCCCGGGTGATTCCAAGGGCACTCAAACTCTGTGTGTGCAAACGCAGCCGCCGGGCAGGCTTCCTCACCTGCTCCTCCTCTGGCGCCACCTGACACAGACTTGAATTTGTGGTCCACTCCCCGACACAGTCACGCTGAGCCCTGACTGCACAGGCAGCACCGCTTGCAGCTGACCACCTGAACACTGGAAACCGCTCCCCTCCCTCCAGCCCGCGGCCTCTCTCATCGGGGCCTGGCGGGGACAGCGAGCTGCACCCGATCCGCTGCACATCTCTCACCCAGGCCCCTCTCCCACCAGGCCTCCACACTGCAGTCAGGCTGACATCATTTCCTAACTGGAGACCTACACTGGCTGCTCAGGGACCCGAGGGGAAGTCCACACTGCGGAGACACCTAACGGAATAAGGCTCCCTTTGTTCTGGCCCGGGGGTAGGGTATCACAAGCTTTTCCCTACAGTCCCCTCTGTCCTAGCAAACTTCTTTCACCGCTGTGAAAGGTGTTCTTTTTCTAGTCTCCAAATACGCTGTTTCCTCCATCTGAATGTTTTGACCCTGAAACATCACACCACACAGCCCTCCTCATACACACACACACTCCTTCTGCCTGGTGAACTCCTATTTCAGATCTCTGGCTCACTGAGACCTCCAGCAAGGGAGCTTCTGTCGAGACCGAGGCCTTGGGGTTAAGTTAGTTCCCCCCTGATTTCTGCTGCCATGGCATTCTATGCTCTTGGCGCACTTCGCTTATAATCATGGGCTTGAAGTTGCTCCCAAACCCATGTGCATCCTGAGGGCACAGACCGCATCTAATCCTGATCACCACTAAACACCCGATGCAAGAACAGCAGAGAAGTGACACAAGGTAAACCGTTTCTAGGTTCTTGTTATTCAAGCCCCTGGCACAGAGAGTTCCCAAGGTTTTCGAAGTTTAAAGTTCCTTTGAGCATTTATAAAACCACATAAACTAGAATTAAACATTAACAGTAAAACATTCTACTGAGATCTAATGCTTTTCCCCCTCTGTATCTGCTGTAAGAAGTTGAAAACACTGGTGCTCAATAGAATATTTTACTCAGTTCAAGAACATTCTACTCAGTTCAAGGTGGCTAACCTTTTTAACGTTTTAAATCTTTTAATTTTTATTTTTGCAGATGAATCCACAGTAAATTTGAATATTAAGAGTGCATAGTATTGAGAAGAGAAACACTTTCAAGATCAGCTTCTGACTGCAGCTCCAGAGCCTACTACCTTAGTTGAGGCTGAATGCATAGACAGAAGGGTCACGGGGTGAGGGGTGAACGAGGGCCACTCTGATGAGGCCTTCACCTAGCACCTGATGAAAACAGTAAGATAATTATTAACCCAGCTCACGCCCACTCCCAAAACAGTAACAAACTACTTTTGGCCAGTTAAGAAAGAAATTGTGCCTCACTCCTTTTTGGTTCTGTTTCCTTCAAAAAAGAAAAAAAGAGATATAACAGACTCACTGTGTTATAGGCACGAAAGGAAAGCTCAGAAATCTGCACTTTTGGAAGTTCACTGAGCTGAGAACCATTTTTAATTGCCTGAATTTGTTCTTCAAACTGAGACTGTAGGTAGAAAGGAAAATGTTAAGTTTTTCTAACAAATTCCAAAGAAAACCACAACTGTCCATTAATGCTATTTTCCCCCTTACTATACATACATAACAAATGCTCAACCATTTCCCAAGAAACATAACTGAGATGCAAGGTTACTTCTTGCAAGGAAAGAAGTTCAAGATAACTAGAACTATTAATTCTAATTAACTCTAATATTAATTTAATTATTAATTAGAATGCTCTAACCCTTATCAAACTTAACTTTGCTATCTTATCAATCAAGGACTGAGTTTAAGACAGTTAAGAAGATATTTCTTTCATGAAAAATTCTTAATTACAACAAAAAAATGTAGTCTTTAACAGCCCTAAATAGAAAGTTTTAGTATGACACTACATGTTTTAGAATAACCATCAGACAGATTTTGATAGAATGATAAAATACCATATAACTTACCTTTGCTTTCTCAATTTCTTCTCTAACATCAGAAAGAAATGATCCCCATGAATGTATGTCTGAGTCCATGTCAGGATACGCTGCTGAATCACTGAGAGAGGAGAAAAACATAAAAATGCTGATGTCTACTTGAAAACTTTTAAAAATTGAAAGCACTAAAGTACAAATGAAAATAAACATTTAAAGATAATGCGAGAAATATAATTATGCACACACACACACAAAAAGACGATTTTTAAAGAACTGAGTATCTTACAAAGTCACTACACTTTAGGAAATATTATTGACTGATCTAACCCAAAGCCCAAAACTGGTGGACAGAGAGCACATATTCTCCTTAATTTTAACTTCTCTCCTCAAATTTGAAGATTAGACAACTTGTCAGTTGACATCTTCATATTTAACATCAAAGGCTATCTTTGCATTGAAAAACAAACCAAAAGTTGGCAGCCTGGATACATCCAATAAAACCTTCATCCCTACTTCATTGCAAAACAAAGGGTGTGGTCTAACAGGCTACATTAAACTTCTCAGCACCTCATGAATCTGGTCTACTGAAAGTGACAGAGAAGCTTTCTACCCCAAATTGAGAATATCAGCACCACCACCAATCCACCACCAATCCATCTTAAAGAAAAACCAGAATGTCGCTTTCATGGCTTTCCTCTTTTGCCACCCTTTGCTGGAATGAGCAGAGTTAGCATAGATTCCCTAAGAAAGACTACCTGTGTACTACGAGGCTTACTAACGAGTTAATGCTATTAGATAGTGAGGCCTGAGATATCTCTGTTTCCCAGATGCACCACAATCTGGAGCCCTTGGCGTGCTGCACACTGTTTATTCAACACCACATGGTCTCAACCTCAGCTGTATTAGTCCTGTAATCTAAATCAGTATACCAGTTTACCTTTAATCAGAAAGGTTTTCTGATGTGAAAAAAACTTAAATCTTGAAAAAAAGAAGGACCCAGGTTGGATGCATGAGACAAGTGCTCGGACCTGGTGCACTGGGAAGACCCAGAGGGATCGGGCAGAGAGGGAGGTGGGAGGGGGGATCGGGATGGGGAACACATATAAATCCATGGCTGATTCATGTCAATGTATGACAAAACCCACTACAATATTGTAAAGTAATTAGCCTCCAACTAATAAAAAAATTAAAAAAGGAGGAAAAAAAAAAGAACTCTACATTAAAACTGTTTTTCCATGACCTGTAGAATCTCTGGTTCAACACTGAGGGTTTGAAATTTAAATCAAAAAGCACTAGGAATTAAAAAGTTAAAACCTGTGTGTGGAATACAATAAAAGGACCAGATGAAAAGTAATGTGCAAAAATCCATATAGAAAAGTGCTAAATTCTAGACTGAAGGAGACTCTCTGGATTCCCACGGTAAACCTTATTCCAAAACGAAAGCAAAACAAACAAAAACAGGTAAAGATTATGTAGGGTTGAAAAAATGACCATAAGTAAATATCTTTGAAAGAAACCTTCCCATACTCTACCAGTAAGACTGTTAAGTAACTATTCTTACGGAAGGCAACTGCTGAAAAGCCTCAAAAATGTGATCTTCATTCCAGGAATTTATTCATTGTGTGGAAATGACTAATAATTTAGCTGTAAGGATATCTGCCACAGTGCAGCTTTTAATAGCAAAATGTGCAAACAACCAAGCTCTCCCACTACAGTGGTATTTAAAAAACCATGACACGGTTGTACACTAGACGACCACTCAACCTCCTAAACTGAGGCTGGAGCAATTCGAGCACTGATATGAAAGGAAGTTTCCTATGTACTACTTGGGCTTCCCTTTTAGCTCAGTCAGTAAGGAATCTGCCTGCAATGCAGGAGACCTAGGTTCAATTCCTTGGTTGGGAAGATCCCCTGGAGAAGGAAATGGCAACTCACTCCAGTATTCTTGCTGGGAGAATCCCTTGGACAGAGCAGCCTGGTAGGTTTCCAGACTATGGGGTCACAGAGTGTCAGACATGACTTAGTGACTAAACCACCACCATGTATGACTTAGTGAAAAACTGTATGTAAATTTTCTTTTTTTCCCCAAAACCTTAATGGATTTACCCAAAACTAAATTAACTAATTATAACTCAATTTAGAATTAGGATAATTTATCATTTTGTTGATATGTTTTGATTTTCCCATGACTGAACATGCATTAATTATAATAACTATTAAAAATAAAGTCCCTTGGACTGTAAGGAGATCCAACCAGTGCACCCTAAAGGAAATCAGTCCTGAATATTCATTGGAAGGACTGATATTGAAGCTGAAACTCCAATACTTTGGCCACCTGATGCGAAGAACTAACTCATCTGAAAAGACCCTGATGCTGGGAAAGACTGAAGGGAGGAGGAGAAGGAGACGGCAAAGGATGAGATGGTTGGATGGCATCACCCACTCAATGGACATGAGTTTGAGTAGACTCCGGGAGTTGGTGATGGACAGGGAGGCCTGGCGTGGTGCAGTTCATGGGGTCACAAAGAGTTGGACACGACTGAGTGACTGAAGTGAACTGAATATAATTTTTCCTCAAATCAGCCCTAATCTTTATTTCCTCAATGACAATTGTGGAAAGACACCTATGACACCACAGTACCTGCTCATTAGCTTCAGGTTCTTGAGAAACCCTTCAGCTTGTGACTCCACAGTCTGTAACTTACACACTTCCATGTCCCTCCAGTTTTCAAGCACAGATACCTACCATTAGATAAGAGAATGTAAGCATTTTAAAACTAAAACTATTTTCAAGCTGTGAAAGCAAACATTCTAAATCCCTTTCAAGTTTCTCCTTAAATGACATGTGATCAGCAGAATGACCAGAATTCAATTATCATTTCTCTCAAGTGAATCTGAACTAAAACTTTTCAGACTTCTCTGGTGGTCCACTGGTCAATGCCGGGGACACAGGTCTGATCCGTGGGTTCTGTGAAGGTTCCACATGCCTTGGGGCAACTGGGCCTGTGCCCCACAACTGCTACGCCTGTGTGCTGCAACTCCTGAAACCAGAACTTGCAAAGCCTGTGTTCCCCGACAAGAGACACCCCTGCTTGCTGCAGCTAGAGAAAGCCCATATGCAGCAAGTAAGTCTCGGCACAGCCCCAAATTAATTAATCTAAAACACTTCAGGATTTGAAAACAGAATAATAAAGTAACAGTAAAATTATATTCCTAGAGTGATACTTTCTTAGATATGAAACTTTCCACAAGGCTTACTGCTCAAGCCATACAGGAGCACAGAGCTAGGTTACCTGAAAGTATTACCTGGCGTGCATAACCTAAGGTCCTGACCATGGCAAGCAGAGGCCAGGACCCTGCCGAATAGCGTCAAGGCCGCACCTATGGAACTGACAGGCCTGGGGAGCAGAGTCGTGGTTGCCGAGTGGGAGTCTGGGACCAGCAGATGCAGACTGTCACACAGAGGACCAGCACATAACAGGTGCTACTGCACAGCTCAGGGAAAGTTATGATCAGCACGGCTAAGTGCTGAGAACATTAGAGTCTGGCTCCCCACATGAGCCACTGGCCATCTGTGTGAAAGTCACTGCATAAATGCAGACTGGCCTTGCTTTAACTCAGGTGTCAGTAATCTTGCCAGGGCCCACGAGGCAAAACTGCTTGCTAAATGGTAGAAAATGGGAACTGAGTGACTTGGGGACAGAGATGCAGGAAAAGGGTCCACAAAGCAGAAGTAAACACTGGGACTCTTTTTTCCTTCCTTCCTTTAGAAAAGCAGCTGCATGGCTGACATTTCTTTTAAAGACCCATGTTTACAGACTGCATAAGCTAAGCTCTTCCTTATGTTTCTAAAATAATTATAGACACATTTACTAATAAATAACATTTACGTTGCAAATTAGAGAAACAAAGACAACCATGTTTCAGGAATTCAATAGAATATAGCCAGAGATAATTATTTTTGTCTCAGTAGTTTTTCAAATTGTATACTGACTTTAGTATATATTCTTCTAGAGGGGGGAAAGAGATTATATAGTCTTAATAAGTATATTATTTTCAAGTTCCTTTTCCAGCACTGGCAAATAGGTTTTATGGTTGACTGCTTCATGGTACATCACTTGATTAAATATGATGAAGCCACTGAAAGTACAGAGCACTGAAAATGACTGAATTGTGTTAAACAAGGAAAGCTGGTCACAAAACCTGGTGTACACTCTATCGTAAGATAAGCATAAAGCTAAAAAATTTAAAAGTTATAGGCAAGGAGGGAGTGGTTGTCTCAGGGAGGCAGGATTATGATTGAAAGGACACCCCTCAGCCTCCACACTTCCCAGCAATGTTGTCCTGCCTCGTGTAATTAAATGCAGAGTAAACAAATGACACCCTGCCGTATCCGTCAGTCACCGAGTACCCTGGACTCACCTCTGCATCCACAGCCCTCTGAAGACTCTCTTCATAATGCTCTTTCCCTTTCTTTATACTCTCTTCTATTTTCATTTTCTCATTTGTAAATGTATTACTGCAAATATTAAAGAAAACAAAAAAACTTACTGGAGAAAAACATAACCAGTGAGCTCACAAAGGGTGAAGTCACGTTAGCTCTGAAGTCACACCACAAACAGAAAACAGAACATCTTCCAGAGAAACTTCTTGCCCAACATTTGGCTATTTAATACAAGACTCATATGTGCTCTCTGCAAATGATCAAAGGAAGATGAGAAATTAAAGGTAAGATATTTGGTGGGAATGCTGAAAAATGGGTCCCCCATTTTTATGACGTTAGGTGAAGTTTAATCTGATTATGTTAATAAATTTTACATACTGGCTTCCAGTATGTAGAAAGATTATTTGCAGTAATAAAGATGAAAATGAAAACCTTTTATAGGTTCATAACAAACATTTTTTAATAATTCTTTAATTGTAGAGCAATGAACTACCATATAATAGTTGAGACTGTTATTTCAAGCAACACAAGTTTTTAAAATACATTTTTAGTTTCAGGTTAATTCAAAGGAAGAGTAACAAACAATGCTAAATTCAGGACTTTTTATACTGACAATGTGAAATAAAGGTAGAAAACATCATAAGATAAAAATACTTAAAGAATAGATTTATTTAAATATTAATATAAATAATAAAACAAATTTTTAAAAAGAAACATTTAAAAGCAACATATAAGCAGAAATATATTTGGATGTCTAAATATATTTAGACTGTGCCTCTGATATTAAGAATATAGAGAGATGTAAAAATAAATTTAAGCTTAATTTGCCTGATTTCAAGGGACTGATCCAGAAGTAATTCAAGTGCCTTTTCCTTTCCATCGTTTTCCTGGGTATACCTGCAAAAGCATAATCACCAAGTTTCAATCAATTTTCAAAGATTTTTAAAAACACAATCTCACACAGTAAATTCTACATCCATGTAAACATTTCCTGATTTCTTTACATCTCGTTTCATTTCTAGTATCTTCTAAATAGGCAAAGAATTTGGGTCCTCCTCCTTTTTGAAAAATTTCACTTCTACACCTGGGGGGCAGATTGCCTTTTCTTCATTCTACATCATGTGTCTGCAGCACAGACCCTGTCTTATTCCTGTCAGGAGCAGTTCCATCCAGGTGGTTCAACATAAGACAGAGGAATAAGGTGTTGGGTCATCATCAGTGTAATACAGGTTCTCACTCAAAATGAAAACAGCCTTCTATTTTTTAAGACAGAACCTAAAGTCCAATTACACACACACACACACACACACACACACACACATGCATGCACACAGTAGGAGAATTCTTCAAAACAAAGTGTGTAAATTTTTGAGTCTTAATAAGTAATGCCCTGTACCAAGAGCCTCTTCATGCTCTTCTCCACAACTTTTTAGTCATCTCTACTGGCTGAAAACCAGTTTCCACAAACTACCAATTTAAATGCCATTTCACTTCTTTTGTAAAACAGTTCCTCTAAGTTTTCAATACTGGGTAGCTTTTCATGGAATTTCTGCCTTCCTTCAACAATTATCTCTGACTTGTATCGCTGCACTAACCATGAGCTCCTCGTGACCATTCATTTCTTAATAAATATCAACTGTGATCTAAAGTGTAGAAAAATCAATGAAATAGTGGTTCTCTAAGAGACCCAAAAAGTTTTAAGATCTAAATATTAAAATTTAGCTTTTTTTGGAAAGTGCAAAAAGCATAAAGAAGCCTATAGCCTATCTTTAAACTGCAACAGAAAAAGGCAAAGAAATGCACTAATGAAGTGAAAAGACAATAAAAAGATTATTCCTCAGCAGAAATGATTTTTATGACAGCACAGAAAAAGTTTTTCTTATCAACAGTCTCAGTCTCATTTACTTTGTCTAGTTTGATAGTATGTCTGAACTCAACATATGAAAAAATTAAAACATAAATACTCCAGAATTTTTGAGTAAAAATTAAGACTGTACTTGCTCAAACAGTAAGAGGTAAAAAGCTTTTTACATTCCATAAATATGTTCTTCTAATGAAACTACTTTGAGCAAAATCAACACTACATGACATATGCGGTACTTCCATTTCATCATGCTTTACACATGCCTACCTGAAAACTGTCCAAAGGTAAGGTCAGCAATACTCATGATGAAATTCATCTGATCACAGGGCACAGCAAGTGGACAAAACATAAATGCCCTGAACACTGAATGTGGGCAGTGCAGCCCCCAGAGAACCACACCTCCCCTTACTCATGCCCTTCAATCTGGACCAGGCCTGCAACTTGCCCGAAACAACAAAATGTGGCAGAAAGTGATGCTGAAGGTTCTAGGCCTAAAGCTTCAGAGGGCCTGGCAGCTTCCACCTGTGCACTCGTGGAAGCTCTTAGCCACCACACAGGAGGTATGGCTGCTGTGCTGGAGATAAAAATCACAGGAAGAAGTCACGTGGAGAGGAAGAAGCCCTGAAACTGCAGAGAGAGGAAGAGGCCAAAATGTTTCAGCCAACTCCCAGCTAAACGCAGCCACAGGGGGAACCACTGAAAAGACCAGCAGAAGGGTGGCCCAGCCAAGACAGCCCAGAATGCAAGATCCGGATCAAGTAAAAATTAAGTTAATTTAAGCCAACAAGCTTCAGGTATTCTGTTCAACAGTAGTTAGCAATTAAGCTGAGGAGTCATACGATTATTTAGGGAAACAGGGGTTAGCAATAGATCGCAGAGAATCTTAAAACAAACCTAGCCCATCTGACAACTGCCTGAATGTATTAATATTACTGAATCCTTTGTATTATAGGACCAAATTTTACTAATGTAAAGATTCAGGATGGAAGTAATAAATAAAATGATCACCACAGAATCTTGGTGCTGGAAAGAACTGTAGATCTAGACAACTCCCCTCATTTTACAGCAAAGAAAAGGGGTCAAAGATAATGTTCAGAAAAAGAGGTGGTGTTCAGACCGGAAGTAAGTTCTTGAAGTCCTACTTTTATTTATGTATAAATATGAGAGGTTTAGAAAAAGCTGTAGGTGAGATAATTCTCAACAGATGTTCTTCAGAATGAAATGAGAAGTGTCTAAAATTTTCACTTTATTTGATAGTCTGAAACAGAATACCAAAAAGGATAAAATAAGCCAAAATATACCCAAATTAAAAATAAATGAAAATCATTGTCTTTTAAGTGTTACTTACATTTCTCTGGCATTTAACACCTTTTTCATTTTCTTCTTCAGTGTCTTTAGTCTTTCTTGGATTTCTTTTTTCTCCTGTTCCCATTTTTTAATTTCCTTGTTCAAATCTTCAAGGAACCAATCTAGCTCTGTCTTTGAGATCTAAAAACATTTTAGAAAGTATCTAAATAAATGGGAAGATTTCCTTTTTTTCTTTTTAAAGAGCCTGAGAGACTAGTGTTGCGGTGGTGAACTAGCTCAACCAGTGACCACACACTCAGGAGCTGGCTGCATGCGCTACCCCAGCCGAGCCTGGGGCATCGAGTCACACAACACACAGCCTCAGCCCTCCAACGAGGGTGGGCAGAGACGTGGCAGACGCTCTGGTACTCGGGAAGGGACTCTCCAAACTAGTGCCATTTGATCTCTGTCTTCAGAGATGGGGCTGTCACATGGAGAATGAATTCCAAGTAGTGGGCATGGAGAGGCAGAAGGTTAGAAGAGAAAGGCGTATCTGTATGGAATAGTACAAGGTGGATGTTAGGACCTCAGGCCCCTGGGGCACCTTGGGGTAAAATGATCACGGGCCTTGTGAGCAACGCTGAGGACTGTGGACCTCTTCCTGCAGACAACAGGAAGCCTTCAGCAGGGTTGAGAGATGATGAGATTCTTATTTCAGAAAAATAACTGAAAGACCTAGAGGTAGATCAGGGGTAAGAGGGTACATGAAGGTTAGACCAGAACAGCAGCTTTCTCATTTTCTTGACTTTCTCTGATACTTTCTTACTGTGACCCACAACAGCAGACACATTTTAATCATGATCCCCAGCATTATATACACACCTGTATGCATCTACACACAGAGAGAGCTAAAAACACTGCCCTTACTTTTTGAGATGTTTTCCTATATTTCTATTCTATTATTAATAACAATTTTAGTCAGCATCATTAAACTGACTTCACAGCCCATTAGGAATTATAACCTTTAATATTCAAATACTCTATATTAGAAGATAAAATCTCACTGCAGTAGCCCAGGTGAGAGACAATGAGGATGACAGAGGTAACTAAAGGGATGATGAAAGAAATAAAGGACACTTGAGAAGACTAGGATGGATAAGAAGACCGTGTGCCCATGTGGGTATGTGATGTAAAGTGGAAGGTGACAGAATCTCTACCCTGGATGAATAACTAAATAAAATTCTATTAACAAAACAGGAGACTATGGAAGATATACAGGAGAGAAATCAACCTAGATGTGTATTTTTAAATAAATTTGAGTAAATAATAAAATATATATTAAGAACTCAGTAATTCTGAACCTGCAATCATTTTGATGGGACAGAGAAGTTTATAGGTGTCTGACAAAGACTATACATCCAAGGAATAAAATACTAAATTGAAATAACAAATAACCACCTTTCAACACAACCACAGAGAAAGGAGTAACGTATTTCTAACTCTTCTTGATTTACACATCTGCCAACAGGCTCCTCTAGCACAGGTTAGTACACCAAAGTCAGGTGTGTTTTGCTCCCCAAACCACCTTTCCCAACATGGGAAACTCCCACCTATTAACATACTACAATTTCCAAGTCCATTCACCAGTTCATTGGCTGTAACTTGGAATGCACTTTCCCCATAGAAAGTTACATTAGAAACATCAGTTAAACAGCCAACATTTCTCTTCCAAGAAGCTCTCAGTTCCATCTGTAAGCTGAACAAAATGAGGTCTACAGTGTTAAAGAGGGCACATTCCCAGACCATGAGTCTATTAAACTGAGGAAAAAATAAATCTCCACCGGGGTGCTGAGGCAGAGCACGCGATGCTGGAGAGACAAAGAGGAAGCGAAGGCCACCCTCTGAGACAGGTTTGGGGAGATTCCTGTCCACCTTCACAGCCTCCCACCTTCCTTCTGCCACTCGGTTCCACCCACCGGGGGCCCTTCCTTCCTCAGCACCCTCGAGTGTGGACTCCTGACTTAAGCACCCCCCAGTCGAGGGCCTGCCAGGCACCCAGGCACACTTCCACGTCTCTCCTCTCCTTCCTTTTCAATCTCTCACCCCGAGCGCGTCTGATGGCAGCACAGTGCTACAAAGACCCACTTCCACTCGCCTGGAAGTAGTCACACTTCACTCTTTAGCTTAAGTGATTCTCTAATCTACACGGGGTCGGCATGCATGTTTTATTTGGCAAGTCCAATATACTTGTTTGCTTTTTAAAATACAAATGTGTTATCTCTGCTTGGTGATAAAGGCCATGGGGCTAAGATACTTGTTAGAATTTCAGGCCATGTGACAAAGAGAAATGAAACGCTGTATCTTGAGGCTCTGGGTGGCCAGATACACCATCACCTGAGACACAGCCTTCTCTGTCAGCTACCTTAAGTAAGGGCTGCCTTTTGAAACTCCTTCTGAACCTATGAATTCTCTAAAAGTTTTATGCCAGTTTTTCGAAGGGTCATCTCTTCAATGTTAGCAGACAGGTTGTGCACATGCCTGTAAATGCCAGTCATTTATAAATAAAATATACTCTGGACTAGTATTTCTAACAATTACTGTGCGAGTCATAATGGAACAATATTTACAAGAAACAAAGAAGAAGTTTAAACTTTAATATTTCTAGTTTGAAATTCTACTAGTATCAACGACTGCTTAATGGTATCTCAATTTCATTTTTGCTTTAGGGAGCCTTTCACGTCCCACCTCTGACCAGGTTCCCTATAATCTGACCTTCCTGCTTAGGCTTAGAATGTGGCCAGGTCACTGAGGACAAGGGTTCAGCTACAGAAACTCAGGGTCTCCTCCTTCAGAGAGGACAGGGTACCCTGGAGCCAAGCTACACAGATTCCCTGGGCAACAACAGCTTCTAGTCAAAACGGGAACCAACTTAGAACATTCCACCCTCATCAGCTTTAGACACAACGGTTTTGGATGTTCCTGGCAGGTAGATTCAACATCGCAAATATACCTCTGATCAGCCCAGGTCCTTCATGAATTTCAAGTCCTGCCTCAGGAGTAAGTTGGACTTCAGTGGCCTTGAGATGTACAGGCCAACTGTCCTTAGGCAGAAGAGGTTCAACAGTTTGGTGACATTTCCTCCAGCCTGGGGACAGTTCAACTCACACTTTCCTTGCTGCAACCTTGCTGATCTTGAATTTGCTGAGTCACTACTGTGACGGAGGTGACCACCATGTCTACCTGGCCTCATGAAGAGGGTGCAACATAAAAAGTCCTGGAAGATCAGCACAGAGCCTGGCACTTAAGGAGCATCCAATATAAACATCTGTCAAATGAAAGAATGAGTGCTACCCTCCACTACATACTAGCAGTAAATAAAGCAACAGTCATCACAGAACATACAGGCCTGACGACCTTTCCGTAGGCTGCTGAAATATGAAGACACAATTCACTAAACTCAGTTCTTTAGGGGCCCAAGTACACACTGTTGGGGAGCACTGGCAGAGCTCCTAGGCTGCACACTCAGATCCAAGGATGGCCAAGAAACAGCCCTCAATCTCAGGGGGATCACAGGTTGGTGGGGGAAATATGCATAAAAGATAATTACTATACCATACACAAAAAATTAACTCCAAGTGGATCACAGGCCTAAGTGGAGGAGCTAAAACTATAAAACTCTATAGCGCATAGGAATAAATATTGCTGACCTTGGGTTTGACAGTGGTTTCTCAGCTATGACATCAAAAGCATAAGAAACAAAAGAAAAATGAGAGAAACTCGACTACACTGAAAACTTAGAACTTGTGTGTTGCAAATGATGACATCAAGAAAGTGAAAAGACAGTGGACAGAATGGGGCACAGGAGAAATAAATCTGCAAATATGGGAAGATGAGAGAAAATATTTCTAAATAATATATAAGAAATTTGTACCTAGAATACACATATACATAAGTGTGTGTGTGTGTGTGTGTGTGTATAGACTCTTAATTCAATATAAAAAACAAAAAATCCAATTAACAAGTGGGCAAAGGATTAAAACACATTTCTCGCACTTTCCAAATATATAAAAATAGACATAAAACACATATAAGATGCTCAACACCATTAGCCTTTGGGGAAACACGAATCAAAACTACAATGAGAAACCACTTTACACCCATTAGAAGAGCTAAAATAAAAAAGATGGATGATAGAAAGTGTTAATGAGAACACAGAAAGATTGGATCCCTCACACACCTGGTGGGAATATAAAATGGTGCAGCTGTTTTAGAACAGTCTGGTAGTTTCTCAAACTCTTAAATATGGAGTTAACAGATTACCTAGCATTTCCACTCCTAGGTATACATCCAAAAGAAATGAAAACATGTGTCCACACAAAAACTTGTACTCAAGATATTCATGTTATTTCTAACAGTCAAAAAATGAAAAGAATTTAAATGTTCATTTACAGATGAATGGGTTAATAAAATGTGATACAGCATATGATGGAATATTATTCAGCAGTAAAAAGGAATGAAGCACTGATCCATGTTACATGGACCATTGTACATGGGTAGACCTTGAAAACGTTAAGCTAAGTGAAAGAAGGCGCTCACAAAAGACCATGTGTAATATGCCATTTATATAAAACACCCAGAATAGGCAAATCCACAGAGTAAATTAGTGGCTGCCAAGGGCTGAGGGAGGGAGGACAGGGAGTGACCGGCAGTGATCAGACTTCTTTAGGGGAGATAAAAACGTTCTAAACGTGGATTACAGAGATGGCTACACAACTCTGCCTGTACTGGCCACACTGACTACACAGTTAAAGAGGTGCAGTTTATGGCATGTGAACTGCATCTCAATAATGATGTGAACAAAATGACAGTTACCGTCTAATACAGTGAGGTGGTCATTATCACTACTGCAGTAACAAAGGCCTCTAACCGAGGCTGAGGTTCTGTTAGTGACTGCTTCCTCCACAAAGTGATGCCTGAGTTGGGCCCAATGGATGAGGGGTGAGCCAGGCACAGGGATGGAGAAGGCCCTTGAGGCAGAAGGACCAGTGCTGGGAAGAGGTCTAGAAGTGAAGAAACCACACCACAAGCTCCACTACCCTTTAAGGGTAGAGGACAATGCAGACAGCCAGCAGAGAAGGCTGGAGATGGAGCAGGCACCAACCACAGGGGGGTTTCACACCCGAGGTGACTGCTGTGTTCACGCGTTACCGGCACTGACCTGCGGTGACAGAGGGATGGCACACGCAGCCCATCCTGCACCCTCCCCACATCTACAGCCTCTGTCGGGGGACCCTGGAGTTCCCTCCACTCAGGAGGCGAGCCTTTCCCCGCCCCTTGAACCTCGGCTGGCTATGGGACTTGCTTTGTCTGGTGGGTTATCAGCAGGGCTGGTTCTTGCTTGCCCTTGGACTCACACTGGAAGATGAAAGACACACGGGACAGATGGAGCTGCCCCTGCTGAGGCCACTGTAGATCGGTCTATAGCCAGATGACCCCAATACGTGAGCAAGCACAGCCAAGAACAGCGGAGCCCTAGCTGATCCAAAGGTGAGGCCGTCCAGCCAAGCTCAATCAGGATTGGCTAACCCGCAGACTCACACATGTGATATTTATTGTTATATGTCACTGAGGTTTTTACTTAGCATTACTATGGCATCAGTTAACTGATACACTGCTCACGAAGTGCTGGGAAATGTTTCTCAACTGGTTGTGGAACAGACCTTCTCTTAATTGATCTGGAGCCTGACATTCACCACCTGTTCTGCTTACTGCTGGTGCGACTTGGAGCAAGACACCTTAGTGAGGACAGCCTCCATTTCCTCATCAGCAAAATGGAGACAATGCTACATACTGGAACACTAGTGCACTAAAGTGCTTTCAGATTTAATAAAATAATATAGCTAAAACCTTTATGACTGAGTACGGCACATAACCCGAGCTCCATAAATGTTAGATTAGAAAAAAGCTGAACTTGGCAAGGACCGTGACTGAATAGGACCACACCTCTCTGCAGATGTGGGCTGAGGAAGTTTTGGTAGGCAGGAACCCAAGATTCTGTTGAAACAGCACAAAGTTTCAGATTCTACTCCATCAATTCGTCTAGGCCAAAATTATTTTGACTGTTTTAAGAGTCAATGCTAACTAAATACCCATCTTAACTATAAGCAAATCTCATTAAAGCACCTTAAGAACATATGACCTTCAAAAGATGGGGAGTGACTGTCTAATGGGAATACAGCTTCTTTTTGGAGTGATGAAAACAACTCTGGCATTAGATGGTGGTGGTGATTATATGACATGGTGAATATATTGAAAACAACTGAACTATATACTTTATATAAAGGTTAAATGTGAACTTTACCTTAATAAAACAAAAAAGATGGCTTCTCTGGTGGTCCAGTGGTTAAGAATCACCTTGCAATGCAGGGGACACTGGTTTGACCCCTGGTCCAGGAAGACCTGACATACCTCGAGGCAACTAGGTCTGTGTGCCACAAATAATGAGCCTGTGCTCTGGAGCTCAGGAACCACAACTACTGGAGCCCTTGCTCCGCAACAAGGGAAGCCACTATGAGAAGCCCACGTACCACAACTGGAAAGTAGCCCCCGCTCGCTGCAACTAAAGAAAGCCCGTGCAGCAACGAAGACCCAGTATAGTAAAAATAAATAAAGAAAGAAAGAATTTTTAAGAGAGAGAGAACATATGCCCCTGAGCAATACGGCAACCAGTTATGACCTATCAGTTCTAAGTTCAGTTCATTTCAGTTGCTCAGTCGTATCTGACTCTTTGTGACCCCATGGACTGCAGCACACCAGGCCTCCCTGCTCCTTAGGTTGTATAATATATACCTAAGGAACTCAGGTGAACAATTTATCCTAAAAGCAAACAGGTACACATTTTGCATGGAAACTCCAATAACCTAACAGGTCTGCAATTTGAGGGACAAAATAATGGCCCTTTTTAAAAAATGGACTGACTACTCTTCAGCACAAGTCCATGGAACTAGGTCCAGAGTCTCAGCACAGTTAAGAAGCAGGTTAAGAGCCCAAGCCCACTGGTCAAAGCTGCTGCTCTCTCACAGCCCTCCTCCCTGGGTGCTCATTTACTACACATTTCTTGGTCCCGTTTACAAAGAAGTCCTGATGAACTGCACACAGGACCCAGTCAAACCAGGAGCTTATAAAGCCGGACAAGCCTCTACCAGAAAGAAAGGAACCTCACTCACCAGAAAGTGAAATGTGAAAGTGAAAGTCACTCAGTCGTGTCCATCTCTTTGCAATCCCATGGACTCTATAATCCATGGAACTCTCCAGGCCAAAATACTGGAGTGGGTAGCCTTTCCCTTCTCCAGGGGATCTTCCCAACACAGGGATTGAGCCCAGGACTCCCTGCCCTGGCAGGCGGATGCTTTACCAGTTGAGCCACAAGGGAAGTCCAAGAATAGTGGAGTGGGTAGCCTATCCCTTCTCCAGCGGATCTTCCCGACCCAGGGTCTCCTGCATTGCAGGCAGATTCTTTACCAAGTGAGCTATCAGGGAAGCCCTCACTCACCAGGTGACCATCTCAAATTGAGTGGTTGTGTATGCATCTGTCTGCATCACTTAATTGGGTGGACACAGGCATTCTCATACAGGTTTATTAAAACTGAATTTTCCTGACACAATATGAAGTTTACAAAAATGTTTTGTTAAGCCCCCCAAGTAGCTTATCCAAATTAGCGTTCTATGAGTCTCTGTGAAAGGTTTTATTTTTGTTCATTTCCCCCTCTTCTTAATCAGGAAGATTTCATTCAACTGGGCAACTGAGCAGAAAGATTGGTTCCTTCTAATTTTTCAAATCTCCCCAGTCTCATCCCAAGTGAAAACATGGACTAAGGAGTGTTATAACGGTCACCTCTAGAAACCAACCCTTTTCTTCTGGGTATACTTGACAAATGTTTATTGATTAAGGTCCCACAGCTCATTTTCTTCTATTTAATATGTGGCCTCAGCTAATGACTCAGACTTCTAGCACAAATTCTTCCTTTCTTAAACAGACTAACAGACCTTTTTTACCTCCGTACAAAGACTTCCGTTTTCACAACCTAATTAAACAATAGGCAGAAGATCTGAATAGACATTTTTCCAAAGAAAACATCAGGATGGCCAACAGGCACATAAAAAGATGCTCAATATTACTCTTCATGAGAGAAATGCAAATCAAAACCACAGTGAGGACTTCCCTGGCAGTACAGTGGATGAGAATCCACCTGCTAACGCAGGGGACGTGGGTTCAGTTTCTGGTCCAGGACGATTCCACATGCCGCAGAGCGACTAAGCTGGTGCACCACAATGCCTGCGCCTAGAGCCAGTGCGCCGCAGCGAGGCCACACGGCGAGAAGCCGGCACACCACAGCACAGAGGGCCGTGCTCCCCACACCCAGAGCGAGCCCACGTGCGGCAAGAAGACCGAGTGCGGCCAAAAGTAAATAAAACAAGTCTGAACATTAAAAAAGAGTAAGACTCTAACCCTATAAAATGGGAGCAATTATTACCCAAACTACAGAACCAAGGCAGAGATGTTAACAAACCCACACACACCAGTCTGCCCAGGAAGAGAACTAGTGTAGAACTAAGCCTGGATCTGAGCCGTCAGTCTGTCTCCAGGCCCCACATGTGGAACCTCTAGTGCCACATGACCACTCTCACTGTAAAGAATTTAACTTGGAACTTACCAGGAAATAGTTTTAATCAAGGAAACCAAGTAATAGATAAATGAAAATTCAGAATCACAGCCCTTTTCTTACATGACAACTTGTAGAGGTTGTAAAACACTGCAAATAAAAACACTGTCACTTTAACGTCATAAAAAATGTGAAACAGGCAACAGTGAGAAAGAATTCTTTGTTTAGCCAACAATGCAGTAGCTCAGCTAACTGAGGCTACACAAGCACAATTCTCTGAATGATACCATGTGCTATTAAGAAGAGGTTTCAGACAGGATTACCTTATTTTCCTCGATGTTCCTTTTCAACTTTTCTTCCAAGTCCTTGGTTTCTTCTGAGCCCTTGACATTGTTCTGTTCATAATTTTCACATGCTCCCTTAAGTTGCTCTTGTAAAACCTGGTACTCCTTTTCAATCTGTGAAATACCCCCCTACAAATATGATACAAAATTACCTATCAAAAGTAGTTTTAAAAGTCTATTTCTGATCTTGTTCTGAAATGTCTCTTCAGATAAACAAGAGGATACAAGGCAGATGAAAATTTACAAGGAAAATGTCACAATAATTCAAGAATTTAAAACCCCTTACATTGTTTAGCAAAGTCAGCTCTTTTTTAAAAAAGCTATTCATATTACTGGAATTCATAAGGAAACTTTCCAAGAGGCACCATAATTAGCTCTGAATATTTGTTTTAGAAGGGTTCAGTATTAAATAGTCTGATATGACTGTCATCCTCTACAATTAACATCAAGAACTATCTACTGGCCCTAAGAACCGCAAATATTATGCATGCATTAGATATGAATAGGACATATTAGTTTTGGCCCTACTTTTATAGCGTTTCAAATAGACGGTTGCTGATTATTTTTAAAAGACGACTTAAAATTATTATCAAGAAATTATTTTCAGTTATGTAACTGTCTCCTGGACAGCTTTAAAAAAAGCAAACAGAAGTCATACTGTACTGTGAAATGCTGGCAAGAAACAAGCAGCATTTATGTATTTGTAAGCCTTTCATCCTGCTGAGACGGGCAGCAGTCACACAGCTGTTGTGAATGGAGCACCTGTCAGACGCTGGCAGCTCCTCTCAGCTGCAGGCAACTGCCCTGCCCGGTTACCAGGGCTCTGGCATCCAGGCTTGGGACTCTAAGCCAGGTGCACAGACCTGGCCCACCTTTCCCACCCCCTGCACCTCTTACAGCACATTAGCGTTTCCCAAGTGTACAAAGGCAGGGAAGTGAGGTTCTGAAATTCTGTTCACTGTCCGAGAACTGTGAGCTATGGCCAAGCTGACCACACACACCATCTGCTGTTTTCGTCATCCAGACTGGAAGTTCGGCCCTATGAATACAGTCCATGTTTAAATAATCAGCTAGATGGCGAACTCATTACCCATGAGTAGGCCTTTACGGTTTCAGATCTTAGTTATTTCTATTTTCATTCTCATTTCAGCAAAAGAGTCACACTGCAGCTTGGTATTATGAACGAATTCATATGCCCTAAACTGCTGACAGAGACATTGTTAGTGTTATGTAGCAACAGATAACATGCGTTCTATTCATGTCTGTTTTGAGACTCTGTAAAATTAAAATCTTTAGAAAGCCAATCCTTTTAATACTAGGTCTTCCTATTCAAGTACACTGAACATTTCTCATTTACTTAAGTATTCTGTGTCTCTCTCAGTAGCATTTTAAAGTTTTCTTTCCAAGATAATATATCTGTTACTATTGAGAATGAAATCTTTTCCATTACTATGTTTTGCAATGGGTTGTTTACATACAGAAAGGTATTTTATCCATTTATGTTTCTGAATTCTCTTACTTATATTAATAAATTTTCTAATTGAATCATCCTTCACGTGGTTAAGATTTTTATAATAATTTTTGTATTATTCACGTGAATAAGCTTTTATTTATAAATACAGGCTCATTATACCAGTTAAAACAATAAAGCTGTTAAGATAGAAAAAAGCTTTTCCTCTGCCTCTCCTTTCCAAATGTGAACAATAAAACAATTTTTTTGTTATGTTCTAAAGCTATTCTACTTCCCTGGTGGCTCAGCAGTAAGAATCTGCCTGCCAATGCAGGAGACGCATGTTCAATCCCTGAGTCGGGAAGATCCCCTCGAGTAGGAAACAGCACTCCAGTATGCCTGCCTGAGAAACCCCGTGGAGAGAGGAGCCACGGAGTTGCACGAGAGTCAGACACGACTTGGTGACTCAACAGCAAGGCTTATTCTATGATGTTTTATAAGGAATAACTCGTTTCAAAATAGTTCTAAGTTCATCATTCTCATTTAGTTAAAGTAATGAAAATTAAACCTTCTAACACTTTAATACAGCTCTGACTCACCTGTTGTGACTCAAAAGGACCATATGGTTCAGTATTGACTTCTTGATGTGTCATATTCCAAGACACCTTCGGAGCAAAACAAGCACATTCAATCTGTCTCAAACACTCTAGTAAAATAAATCCATCATTGGATAACATTTTGAAACATGTCCATAATTTTTTCAAGGTTTTTTTGTCAGTTTAGATAACATTCTATGCTTTCTACAAATGTTTGTAACAGGAAAGAGTATCGTTTGGAATTGGTAAAAGTGAAAATGATTTTGGTTCATTACTCAACATAATTTTTCAAAGCCTTCTAGAAAGCTTTTAAAAAACTTAATGGGAGTCTACAAGCAATAAATGCTGGAGAGGGTGTGGAGAAAAGGGAATCCTCTTACACTGTTGGTGGGAATGCAAATTAGTACAGCCACTATGGAAAACAGTGTGGAGATTTCTTAAAAAGCTGGAAATAGAACTGCCATATGACCCAGCAATCCCACTTCTGGGCATACACACCAAAGAAACCAGATCTGAAAGAGACACGTGCACCCCAATGTTCATCGCAGCACTGTTTATAATAGCCAGGACATGGAAGCAACCCAGATGCCCATCAGCAGATGAATGGATGAGGAAGCTGTGGTACATATACACCATGGAATATTACTCAGCCATTAAAAAGAATACATTTGAATCAGTTCTAATGAGATGGATGAAACTGGAGCCCATTATACAGAGCGAAGTAAGCCAGAAAGATAAAGACCATTACAGTATACTAACACATATACACGGAATTTAGAAAGATGGTAACGATAACCCTATATGCAAAACAGAAAAAGAGACTCAGATGTATAGAACAGACTTGTGGACTCTGGGAGAAGGCGAGGGTGGGATGTTTCAAGAGAACAGCATCGAAACATGTATATTATCTAGGGTGAAACAGATCACCAGCCCAGGTTGGGTGCATGAGACAAGTGCTCGGGCCTGGTGCACTGGGAAGACCCAGAGGGATCAGGTGGAGAGGGAGGTGGGAGGGGGGACCGGGATGGGGAATACATGTAAATCCATGGCTAATTCATTTCAATGTATGACAAAAACTACTGTAATGATGTAAAGTAATTAGCCTCCAAATAAAAAAAAATAAAATAAAGGCAAAAAAAAAAACCAAAAAACTTAATGGGTAAGGGGATAACCAATAAGGGCTTCATGCATTCATGCCTTATTAAGGTTAACTACAGAGAAACCTTATTCTTGAGACTATTAGGAAGGAACATTTATTCATATCCCTTGTTTCTCTCCATCTGGTTGTGCTCTGTATCTCCCTCACTCCCCCGCTGGTTTGACAGGAGAAACTGGGCATGTGCAGCCCTGACTCTCTCTTTTTTTCTCTTTCTCTTGGGAGCTGCCCGTGCAGAGAGCACATTTTTCCCGTTCCTCTTCCTTGCACTGTCTTGGGGGCAAGCACCCAAGTTGGAAGGCCTTCTAGTCCAGCACCGCTGTGAATGACGGGGGAAGCTGCTAAGTCATGGGCTTCAGTCTTGGGACAGACACTCTCTAGAGAAAAGAACCACATCATCCTACTGCACTTTTATTAATTATCAAGGTGGTGCTTTGGCTCCATCTGCTGATTCTACTGCTTTATGTCCCAACTGGTGCAAAACTTGGATAGGAAGGAGGGTCTTACTTACTACACTCCAAAATTCCTTTTGGCATTACCTGTCATGCCCTAAAAAAGGGTTCATAAAGTCCATTATTTTACAGGATTTTAGTAAAAATAATGGCAATGAAAAATGAAGAGGAAAATGTAACTCTGATATTAAGAAGACTTTCTCATTTGGTCTTACCTGTACAGCAACCACCTGTGTACATGGAATATGTGTTACTTCATCGGTGCTTTCCGGATTTACTTCCCACGTGGCAGAATCTCCACAGCGGTCATCGTTTCTGCTAGCCTCACTCTGGGCTATATCAGCACTATTTGAGCTGTACTCTGACTTCACCGGTGTTTCCAAAGATTCCTCAAGGATCTGTGTTTCGGAGGCAATCTGGCTACCAGGGGCATTCTCAGCACTGAAATGATGAGACTCAAAGTGCAGCTCCGTTATGTCACTTGCTACAAAAGATGGCACCACAGGTATTGGTCTCTGCAGGTGATACTCAGCAGGAACGCTGGCCAGAGGGGTGTAAATGCTATACTGGGGCAAAGTCGGTAACACGCTGATGAAGGCTGGTGGTGTCTGGGTGATGTCAAACCCCCGAAAGGGAAGGTATGTACAGTATCCTGTGACCAGCTGGGGTCGAGGCCAATAGGTCGCTTTCACTTCCTCGGGAACTGGTTTGGGAGAATTAGAGGAGACTGGCTTGTGACCAGTCTCCTCAGAAACTGGCCTGGGAGAATCAGAAGACACCCCTTTGGGCTTCTCATCCTCAGAAACTGATCTGGAAGAATTGTCAGAAACTGGTTTTGGCTTCCCAGTGTCACGAGCTGACTGGGGAGAATTGGCAGATGCAGGCTGAGGCCTCATTTCCTCGGAAGCTGGTGCTGAAGGTACCTCGGACACTGGTTTAGATATTACATCTGGTTTAAATTCCCTAGCAGTTGGATTCAGTGGTAGTTTAACTCGCAAACACTCTCCTGTTTTTGAAATTTCTTCTACTTTTGTCTTAATGTTTTTCTTCTTTCTTTTTTTCTTGAGCCGTAACGCGACTTTCTTCAACGCAATACAGTTGTCAATCACAACAAAACGAGGACACCCCAGGAGAAACGCTTTCAAACCTCCTGCTTTTTCTAGTATCTGTCGTGTTTCTTCTGGGAAGAACTCATATTCTTCAGAAAACATCTTGTTATTCATGTCCAAGGGACCATGTTCCTCCAACAACTGAGAGAAATAGCTAGGCAAAAAAATGTACATGTGTTATTATAAGGAAGCACCTACACATGGTTTTCTGAAAAAAATATTTCTCAAAAATTTCCCCAAAGCAAAATACTATTTCTAACTGACCTGAACACCTCCTCAACAAACATATTATACTCATATTAAATCTGAGAAAGGCTAACTGTAATCAATGATACTACAAACAAAAGTTTACTCCTCAGAAAATAATCCTTTAAAAGATATTTTTTGTAGAGAAAAAAAAGACTAAAAAGTTATTTTTTATAAGCTGTGATTAAATAATCATTCAAAATACATACATATATATTTTTAATACTTGCTTCTGGATTTAAAAAAATATATATTTATTTATTTGGCTACCCCTCGTCTTAGTTGTGGCAAGTGAGATCTTTATTTGTAGCATGTGGATCTAGCTCCCTGACCAGGGATCAAACCCACGCCTCCTGCAATAGAAGTGCATAGAATCACTGGACTGCCAGGGAAGTCTCTGTAATATGTTTTCATGTATCTACTGGCCATCTATATGTCTTTCTTTGGGAAAATGTTTATTTGAATCCTCTGCCCACTTCTAAACTGAACTGTTTTTTTTTTTTTTTGCTATTGAGTTGCCTCAGTTCTTCATACATTTTGGGTATTAACTCCTTACCAGATATATGATTGCAAATATGTGTATACATATTTTCATAATTGAATGATGACCATTAGTGTCTTAAACGATCCTTGATGGACTGCCATAGTGCCTGTGCATGTCACTGTCAGCACGGGGCCAAGGGGTAGAAATGGGAAAAATATTTCAGAAAGCATCCCCATCCCAGTGCTCTAGGTGTGCCCCTCTGAAAAACCACTATTTTCTACACGCTGATGATTCCTTTCTTTTTAAAGAAGTAGATTAAAGATCAGGACCCAATTTCCTCTTTCTTGGAAGAAAGCATGACAAGTAAGCAAGAACCACATGTTCTTTCTGGTAAGCAAAAACTGACAGGGAAAAAAAACATGATTCTTATTTCACAAAGTTATTTTTATTTGCAACACACTGTGATTCAACCTATGATCAATTTCACTCTCCTGCTATCTGTAAGCTACATGCTAGGATCACATCTTCTACTTTCTTTTTGAAACCTTCCACTTTAACTGGTTAGTAAATCTTGACTAATTAACACTACTAAAGAACTGTTAGGAAAAACTAAATGCAGAATACCATATACTACCTGCACTGTAGATACACTATCTGCAACATATAATACCATATACTATAACAGTATATAATACCATATACTGTCTGAATGCAGAATACCATATACTTCAACTATTTGTATTATAAAACATTAGAAGGAAGGGGGTCACTGAAAACAAATCAGTCCAATTCCCTACTTTAAAGTGAAATATTTAAGTCAAGAAAGAAAGCAGTTATCACAATATTCTTAACTCCATATATATTACGCTTTCTATTCTACATTCTTTTCAGATAGAAAAGTTTAGTTTTTCTTTTACCCATTGGCCAATTAAAATATCATCTTTAAGCCAATCATCACTAATGTTTATTTTTGAAAATTCAAAGAAAGAATTAAGTTCTGAGGTGTGACTTCCTGTAACTTCCCGACTTTCTCCTATTATAAGATATAAACTCCATTTCAAAATACACAAACAAATCAACCTCTTTTTTTCTCATAAAGTTACTTAATTTCTTTCCACTTATAAAGGTAATGTAGTCTTTAAGAAGCAAACTCCTGAAAACTACAGTTTAGCTTCAGTTTAGATGCTTGAAGCAAAGTCTAGCATCTTTAAGAAATACTAGTATGGTCCCCTGGAGAAGGAAATGGCTACCCACTCCAGTACTCTTGCCTGGAGAATCCCAGGGACAGATGAGCCTGGCGGGCTATAGTCCATGGGGTCGCAAAAGGTCGGACACAACTGAGTGACTGAACAACAATAACAGTATAGTTTTATAGCTGATTCCAGGTTGTCATCCAGTTCTCTGGGAATATGATTTGTTCAGCACTTCAACTCTGAAGAAAAACTATGAAGAGGGATCCAAGAGCATATAACTAAATTGAAGAGGAATAATGCAACTGAGAAAAATAGAAAAAATAACCAAATTACAGAGGAGTGATGGATTTTCCAGGAATTCGCTTACAAATTAATTTTCTATTGCAGATCTCAGCCCCTCATCATCTTTCCCTAAAGAAAGCATCACGTACTACTTATTAATCCCAAGCTTTTAAAAAAAAGAAAAAAAAAAGGCAAATGCTTTTTAGATTTTCCTGAACTCTATTACTCTATCCACCCCCCTCAGACTTGACTTTAGTGTTAATTTTTTTCTTCTTCTTCTTTTTTTAAAAATTTATTTTTTTTTTTTTGGCCACACAGCATGTGGGATCTTAGGTCCCCGACCAAGGATCACAACTGTGCCCCTGCAGAGTCCTAACTTTACTGAACCACTAGGGAAGTTCCCTGGTGTTAATTTCACATTCACATTTTCAAACCAAAAGTAATTCAGCCCAAAGTTTCTTAGAAGAAAAAGTCTATTTCTCTTTTCCTAGATGAATGTCGGGAGGTCAAGTTTTCAGTAGAAAACAGAGATACAGGGTTCTGTATCTGTACTACCACCCCAGCTGGACAGCTCTCTCAGCAGTAGTCACCAGATCCTGGTATCCCTTCCCAGTGAAGGGTAATACTTCACCAAGCCACATTAAGTGTCACCAGGCTTAGGAGACACCAAACTACAACATCATATCAACGGAAAGACAATGAAAGCAAATAATCATACCATTCCTTGTCAAATATATACTGTGGAATTTATGATAAAAGATTATGGGTGGAAGCTTCATTTATCATTCCTATCCTAGGACAGTTTTGGAAATACAAAGAATCTACATTAGCAGCTCAAACTGACACAACTAATAAACACTAGGGTTCTAAAAAAATTTTTAATAAAAATTTCTGATTAACTTTGTGTAATACATGACCAAAGCCATAGAAATACTTTTCTTCCCCAGAGTTTGTGAGCCAAACACAGATTCTTTTAATAAATAGAAAGGGACACAAATTTAAAATAACTTAAGATCTTTTACTGGCAGCCTCAACGTAACAGTTTTAGGAACGTTAAGACACTTACTCGTACAGAGTTGAACATTTCTGTTTTGGGTTTATGTCCCACAGCTTCTTATTCCGGACAATATACTCATTACTGTGCTGTCCATACAGAGCTTCAAATTCTTCTACATCCTGCCGGAGGTGATCGGGAACTACAAAGGGGCCTGCAGAATTTAAACTGCGTTTGCTGATAAAAAAAAAAACAAACAAATGATTTTCTCCTGAATAATAAACTTCTACGTGACCCAGAATAACATTTAAATTGGAATAAAGATAATGTATTATTCAACTTTTGGATGCAAAAACATACTACCAGAGAATTTAATGCAGAAAAATTAACTTTCCACAACTTTAGTCAAGAGGTACCTGAGTACTAAGTTCTTTTATTAATAATTATCAAGAGTAATTTCTTTAAAGTCTTCTGGTTTAGAAAAAAAAATCAATGTTGTATTAATTATAATGTGTTAAAAAGCAAAATGAAAGGTTTTATTACAATGGTGATCAATTTAAGTTAAAGTGAGACTGAGACTGGTGAAAGATACTTAAAGTTTTTTTGTTTTTTAAAGAGTATAAGATTCTAGCACTCTGCAAAGCTGGAGCAGTGCTGAGTGTGGGCTTTAAACCGGATTGCTGGCTTAAACTCTGGCTCTGCTGTGTATGAGCTTTGTGTCCTTGGGCACAGCCAACTGCACTGTGCCTGTGTTTCCTTCTGTGTAAAATGCATGTAACAGTATTTATCTCCAAGAAAGAAGAATGGATAGGATGAGTTTATATAGACATAGAAAGCTCTTAAAATAGCACCTGGTACATAAGTGCTATCAAAATATAGGCTCTTATTATTTAAACTTGAAACAATTCCCCCATTCAAAGAGTTCACGAAAATATGCAAAACAATTGTTACTACAACTCATTTAAGAAACGTGGGGGGGAACGTTTGTGGGTCTTTGGTCCATAAAGGAATATGATATAAAAAACTTACTTGCTATTCACTAGTTTTATTTCTTTTATCTACCCGTCTCTTGAAAACTCAGTTTCAACAACCACATCCACTGGAAATTGCTACTTAAGGCTGAACCATAATATCATATACAGCCTCCAAAATATCTTCCTAGTAATTATCAAGAGGACATCCTCTTCATTGAACATTTTAAAGAGTATTTTCTAGGATTTTCAACAGTATCCTATACATATAAATTCTCAACCTTATCAAATGAATGTTATCAACCCTCTGATTTTAACAGTTTATATCAATTCTTAACACCGACAGCCTACACTATATAAATCAACCACAATGGGTCACATAAGGTTGTTTTAACAGATGCATGTCTTGAGGCAGAGAAGTTAGGGAAACAAAAGACAAGTTTAAAGGACAACAGATTAATATACCTTTTAAGTTAAAATAAAAGCAAAAACTCTCAGACTGTGCTTACATATAGTCTTCACCTGAAGTGACAGTCTCATTGTTTGGTGTGACTGAAGGTGTTCCAGATCCAACTAACATAGGCTGGTTTAAAAAACAAAAATGACAATGATTTTCCACATTTACCACTAAAACTGATGAATGCTTCTATAACTATGCACAAAAATTGCCAATATATATGACTTATCTTACGACCAACCTAGATAGCATATTAAAAAGCAGAGACATTACTTTGCCAACAAAGGTCTGACTAGTCAAGGCTATGGTTTTTCCAGTGGTCATATATGGATGTGAGCGTTGGACTGTGAAGAAAGCTAAGCACCGAAGAATTGATGCTTTTGAACTGTGGTGTTGGAGAAGACTCTTGAGAGTCCCTTGGACTGCAAGGAGATCCAACCAGTCCATCTTAAAGGAGATCAGTCCTAGGTGTTCTTTGGAAGGACTGATGCTGAAGCTGAAACTCCAATACTCTGGCCACCTCATGCGAAGAGTTGACTCATTGGAAAAGACCCTGATGCTGGGAGGGATCGGGGGCAGGAGGAGAATGGGACGACAGAGGATGAGATGGCTGGATGGCATCACCAACTTGACGGACATGAGTTTGAGTAAACTCCGGGAGTTGGTGATGGACAGGGAGGCCTGGCGTGCTGTGATTCATGGAGTCGCAAAGAGTCGGACACGACTGAGCGACTGAACTGAACTGACTGATGACTTATCTAAATTTTCTTGTGAACAGGAACATAACATTAATTAAATTTTCAATAGCCAAAAATAGGCACAAGCTAACAGTTAGTTTCTAACACTCCAAAAATTTTTAAACTATCACTGTGGAAACTCTCATTTTAGATAAACGACAGACATATAATCAAAGATAAAAACAAAAGTTGTATTCGAACTTATAAGCTACTCTTATCCACCCCTAATTTTCAACCCCTGCCTCTCATTTGATTCTGCAAATGTGTGATAGCCATTAAGACCCTACCTTAAGGCTTAAAAGTAATGTCCCAGTCATCTCACGGGCTGGAAGCAGAGCTTTAGGTGAGCGGAAGGAAGGAGTCTATCAATTCTGAGACTCTGTCATGATGGTTAGTATTTATCTTTTTTAAGTCTTTATTGAATTTGTTATAATACTGGCTCCTGTTGTTTATGTTCTTTTGTTTTTTGGCCACAAGGCATGTGGGATCTTAGCTGTCCATCCAGAGATTGAATCCTTACCCTGGGCACTGGAAAGTGACAGCTTAACCACTGGACCACCAGGGAACTCTCAGCATCTTTACTTTAAATATTTAGGTAATAATTCCATTAATTAATAATAATATGCATCATGTCTTGTAATACAGATAATGACACAAGGGCACAGGGAAGTCAATTTGCCCAAGGTCACAGAGATAATAAAAATAATAATTGGTAGAACCAAGGTTAAGAACCCAGATCTGCCTGATCTCAAAGCAGCCTTGGCCACACTGAGAACAGCCATACAAAGTGCTACATTATGACAATGTCACTAGGAAATACCTAGAAAATGGAAAGGATAATAAAGAGTCTCTATTAAGAATTACTTACATATGACATGAAACTTAAACTTCCTCAAAATGCAGAAAACTGGCAAAACATCTTTAGAGCCTAGAAAGTCTTTCTCAACAAAGTTCTTCAAAATATCTTAAGAACTAGTTAATTCTTATTTATAAACTCAATTAAGAATCAATACAGAAAATACTCCATACCTTTGAATCTTTTGGCTTCTTTTTCTTGCCTTTGTTTTTTATCTTGGTAGAATTAAACTAAAAAGCAAAAAAAAAAAAGAAAATTATTGAACACTCAAATAATAGTATTATGAAGCTACCATAAATTATAAAGATACCATTCTGATTTTCATAGACTAGTCCTAAGTTCAAGTACATAAAATGTTTACCAACAATTAACACTTTAGTGTGTTAAGCCCCACTGTTTTGATTTATAATAGAAAATAAGAAAAATACTAAATGACACCTAATGCTATATAACTAAAATTAATCGTTCCAACTTAAGATGCTGGTACTCATGTTCAACAAGGTTTATGTCATTTCAAGTAATTAATGAGACTTACAAAGTAACTGCAGCTATGAGCTTATCATATTTTAATGACTTTCCTTTACTAAGCAAACTAGACATTCTGCACTTGGGCAGACACCAGGGAACCAATAGTGAAGTTAGAAGCAGCGTCTAACTTTCCATAGGGTTATGTCATCTGTGCTTCCACAGTTAGCCAGATAGGATCTGACTGAACAAAGACAAAATTTTAAGTACAGACAACTTGATCCTAAAAAAATCACTAAACAAGTATTTCTGTTCAAAAACTGCCACGAACTAATTAAGGAAGACAGCTCTGGAATTATTTTAACTTTTTAAGCTCAATTGTAAGCCACCCAAAGTCCATTTGTTTTCCTTCAGAACAAAACATAATTTTAATCATTACAAGGTAACTTCATTTTTATGCCATCAGATGACTCAAGAACTCCTTTCCTATTTCTATGATTAACATTCATTAGTTGTGAACATTTATGGACACTGTCTAATTTAAGCTGCAGAGTGTGCTGACTGTTGTTCCAAGAGGAAGACTGGGATTACCCTTTCTAAGAAAATTGTCATGTTATCCAGAAGTCCTCCAGATTTGGTTCTGGAGTGCCTCCTGGGATGTAAACAAACACCGGGTCCTCCCTCTCCTCCATCGGCTGACACAAATTAGAATAAAACACTGAAAATGATGAAATAACTTACTGGCACGTCACCACTGTCCTGTTTCCTTAATACAGTGCAGCGGCTGTCTGTGAGAAGACACATGGTTTTGTAAGGAAACGAAAGGCTTATATTGCCGTACGACACACCAAGTCCTTAAAGAAAACCACCCCAGATACTACTAACATCCACTATGTCCTACTCCTTATTTGGCTTTGACACAAGTTTAGTTTAGAAACCAAGAGCAAACTGACTGACTCAGCAGAAAACCAACTACTAAGAATCACGAAATTTCAATCCAACCCAGTACAACTTGAGTTTTTTCTAGACACCAAACTCTACGTATGCTAGGTGCTGGGAATACAGAAATGTATAGAAACGTCCCTGCCATCAATAAAGCTCATGTTCTGCAAACTACACAGAGAGGCAAACACCACAGCCCAGTGTGCTAAAGGCCACAGTAAATGCAGTTCAAACAAAGCTGACAGAGTAACGAAGTCTTCAAGGGGAGCAGCCCAAGGAGGGGTCAGGGAGGGCTGTAGGGAACAGAGGACTTGAGATGAACCAGCAAGAGGCGGGGGTGTGAGCAGGGACAGCACAAGGCACGTTTGGGCGCAGCAGGAAGTGAGGGGCACAGTCAGAGGGGAGATGGGAGCACACTGCTGAGCCCAGACAGACACCGTGACCTCAACCTGCAGGCAAAAGGAAGCAAGTGCTTCCCACAAAATACTTAAAGTGGATCAGACAGGTGTTCTAGAAGAGTCAGCAGGAGCAGCGTGAGAGAAAGGTTTGGAGTGGGAGGGTCAGAGGCATGGAGACCAGTTGGGAGACTACTGAGATCATGGAAAGGTTATTAAGATCCTGGCCTAGGAAAGTAGAGATGGACAGGGAAGGGCAAATCAAGAATATAGCTTACTTGACTTGGAAACAAACTAGACAAAGGGTAAAAGGCAAGAGGAAGCGTCAAGACCAATTTTAGCGTTTCCTGCTTGAAAACAATATGTAAAGCACTATCATCTTGAGATAAATCTCATATGGCTTAAGTCATTCCAACAGGGAGACATGCATACGGGATCTAAAAAGAGTTTGGGTCTCCCAATTATCACAGCACTGGTGATGTTATTGACCACTCTTAATTTATAAGATAAGCCATTCCAACAGAGAGACATGCACACGGGATCTAAAAAGAGTTTGGGTCTCCCAATTATTACAGCACTGGTGATGTTATTGACCACTCTTAATTTATAAGATAAGTGGATTTTGAAAAGTTTTTAACCAATATAATTGTTCCTTTAAATGAAAGGAGATAAAATTGAAAATGTTGGGGTAAGTGTGAGAGGCAGAGGTGGTGGATTTGAAAATCTGTTGGCTGGTCATTTGGTTGGTGGCTTGCAACCCTATGACTGAGAGCAGAGAAACTGTCACAACTGGATGGACTGGGTATTTTAGGCACAGGACACAAGAAGCATGGAAAATGCACAATGAAAGGGAATTGTGTCCTTTTGAAATGTCCCATGCAATCCAAACATGCACCAAGTTTTGCAAGCTCAGTCCCAGAACAGCATTTTATTCCCAGCAGCAGCAAGCTGAGAGCAATCAATCCAGGCTATCAAGAAGCATGTCATCCCCAGTCATGAAGCAGTGTCCCCGGAAAATAAAGCCACCCATATCTGAGTGTGCTCTCCCCTAAGAACCACAACACAAGTAAGCTTTTCAGTCCCTTATACTGTATTTGAATTTCATAATGCGTAACTCTTTAGTACAAGGCCAAAACCTTCTCATGTACTCTTTAAAACAAATAGCATGAACTCTGAAAGTCTAACTCCTGACAATACCTAAAGCAGACGTATGATGAGAAGGGAAAACGAGGAGGGCAGGGAGAGACAGTATCCTAACAGATAGATATATGTAGTACCAAAGATAAGAAATTTAAATTCAGAATTGTACAACATGTCTAACTCTGGATGTCAACTGTCAGATCCACCTCCATGTTCACAGCCAGGCGTGGACTCTACCCCTGCACCAAAAATTTCCTCTTCCCGAGGAGGGGAACCCCTCAGCACTTTTCCTGGCCCTCTCCTCTCCCATATCACAGTTACTTGTATATTCATTTACTCCCTTTTCTAAACATAAGGTCCTGAGGGCAAGGACTAGCATAAGCATTTCTGAATTCCTTGTTAACACACCTAGCACAAGGTGTTGAAGCAGCAGTAAAAGAAGATTTCTAACGAACTTAGTTAGGGGTGTAGCTGGGCCACAGCCTCGTTTTCTTACTCCCAGCTCTAGGTTCTTCCCACCACAGCAGATATGCTATCTGTTCTAGATTCTGCAAATATTGCCTCCTTCTGCAGGCCAATGTTTCCTTGAATGCTACAAATCAAACCATTTCCTAAGAAAGTCCACCCCTTTTATACATAATCTTTGCCATGACATTGTCAAAACACCTACAATGAGAATAGTCCATGTAATGTATCCATCTGAGTGTCTTGACAACACTGAGATCCACAAAGTAAAAAGGCTTTAGTATATTAAAAAAAAACAAAAAACACTGTTCTTAATACTAACTTCTCCAAATAAGCCAGCTGTAGCATAATGATTTTCACTATGTTCTTTGTTAAGTATCTAAGTAAGCTAGATCCTTTGAAGACTTTTTCCTTAGATACAAATCGAAACTGTCCACATACCCATTATATCAAAGAATTCGTCCAAGGCATTATGCAGTGCTGGGAACTTGTCTCTGTGTTCTTCCAGCAGCCATATTAAACAACGCGCTTCCTTCAGTGACGTAGGCTCATAGAAATAATCGAGTTGCTTTCCTTCTATAGAGCCTAGCTTGTGACCATATTTCTCATTCCAGAGAAAAGTCATGATGCTAAAATCGAGCTCCTTCAGAGGAGCCCCATAACGAGAGAAGAAAGGTCCCGTGGCATCTAAGCCTGCAGTAAAAGCAAAACCCAAGTCAGAAGGAGGGAGGATTTGCTATAAAATCACATCCAGTTTCACATCTTTGAAAGCAGTTCTATTATAGTTTGCTTACATTTTCAGTGAGAACATTTAAATACTTGAGACTACATTTATTCAAGCTATTATGGGGTTCAGAAACACCATTTCACATGAATATGCTAAATACAGTAGTTCTTACCTATTAGTTGAAAAAAGTGGGCCAAAGGCTTCTATTATTCTATTTTTATTAGACTTAGGGGGAAAAAGGGATTTTTTAGCATTTATTCTTATTTATTTGACTGTGCTGAGTCTTAGTTGTGGCATGTGGGATCTAGTTCCCTGACCAGGGATTGAACCTGGGAGCATGGAGTCTTCACCACTGGACCACCAGGAGAGTCCCAGAAAAGGAATTTTTTAAAGACATTAAATTCCTTTAAAAATATAACAATAACTTTTCACTACTTCATAATGAATTTCATTCCAATTAGTACAAGCTAGCTAGATTTTACAATGCTTTTCTACGTATATTCTATAATAACAAAACATCAGTAATACATGGAACTTCAGAAATGCCTTTAAAACAGAAAATTGGTAAACTCTTCATCCAACACTTTCAAGAACTGCACCTCATCCCCTTGAACACCATGGCCCCTTACCTTCCTCACGAGATTCCAGGTGGTCACTATTCCTGATTTCACTCCCACTTCTACAACTCCAGAAAAAGGGGTGGCTGCACCCTCGTGTACTACTACTGAGAGGAGGTGAGCCCCTGCTGCATGCTAACACAGCCCCCAGAAGTAAGGGCTGGCTCTGCTCTCTGTCCCCACATCTGTAACACAGGACGGGTCACAGGCTCTCAGTCTGCAAATGAGGCAGAGCCTGTCAAGTCAAAACTACCCTGGACGGCTGATCAGACACAACAGCTTTGCAGAGGTCATGTTACATGAAAAATCAGTGTATTTAAACATGAGAATCAGCGACCATGTAAAATACTCACATGATACAAGGTTTAAGGCAATCACGGATAAAGAAATACCACATTCAAATCTCCATCTACAGCTCACATCGGAGCACGTGCTCGTTGAGAGGAAGGCAGCAGATCACACCTAGTACTGAAATGTTAACCCCGCTACTGCCCAATTTAAATTAATCTCTTTGTTAAATAAAGCAAATTAAAAGAAATATCAAAAACTTTATCATTTCCTTGTCTGACTGTTTAGTAGATACTAATGGCAACATCACTTAGGAAAAATTTTATGGGGCCAGAAACCCATGGAGACATATGTTCACAGCAGCAACATTAGTGATCAGCTACACCAAGTGTACTGCCACCTCACTTTGTCACCACTGACAGAAACTCAGTAGTGTATTCTCTGAAACTAGTGTTTCACCAGCTCCCGTCTTTAAGGCAGGTCAGGCGCATCTCTACGGGTCGCTGCTGTGGCTCCCAGTAGCCTTTTACCCAACAGCTGCCGAATGAATTGTCTACTGTGCTAGGCAGTGGCCACATCGGTCACGGGGACAAACAAGGCCATGGTAGGTGCCCAAGGACCCCAGACTCTAGCGTCAGTCGACAGCTTTCTCTGCTGCTGCCTTCCATGGTCCCTGAGTAGGTCTGGTAAAGAGCCTGCTTGAAGGTTCTTCCTCAACCAAACTAGGAAAATCAGGACAGAACACCAGAGTTTTATGATCCTGTGATTCACGATGCTGAAGGCCAGCCCCAGGACATTTCTCTTGATCCTTAGATACAGATCCACCATAGGTGATCCTAACCAATTATCCATAGCTCCATCTACTCTGCCATCCAAATTCTTCACAATCCCAGAGAGCACCCCTGAGCAGCTGACTCCAAGGGGTGCTATTTACCCAGGGGAGTGCCTAGTAGTCACAAAGTTAACACACTGACAATAGTTGAGCAAAACACAGGACCGGACTTTCTTACTGACTGGACTTTCCTGTGTTGACATCTTTCACAAAGCACAAGGTAACCTATCTATAAGGTAGCCTAAAAATTGTGAACTTCGGGAAATAGCATTTTTTAATCATATAAATCTGTAGTTCCACATTTAAAAAAAATCATAAATGATAGTAAAATGCAGAAGGATTCAGAGGTCTGTGTTTATCCTCCTATGAAAATGCATCTCTACAATTAAGAGACGTACCAAAGCTATTAAGTTTCTGGATCCAGGTGGCTAATTTTGGCTCCACTTCTTTAAGCTCACTCAAAACATGCAGAAATACCCGTGTCTTTACTCTGTTCTTTTCTTGGATCAAATGACGAATGACATAGTCCACTGCTTCAGTCAGGAAATTTCTGCTAGAAAAACATGTTGTGTAGTCTTCTGTGGTTAAAACCTTCCAAGAAAGCAATTCTTTGAGAAGCTTGGAAGTATTCAGTATCCCAGACTTAATCTTGTCAGCATATTGCTTTATGCACTGCAGAATTCTGTCATCAAGGAACTGGCAACTTTGGACATGGTTGATAGTTTCTAAGGATGAATAACAGTGGTCAGTAAAAAGGAGAAAGAGGACCAATTTACAAAAACATAAACTCTGAAAAACTTAACCTAATATTGTGTGTGAAAGTGAAGTCAAAGTGTTAGTCACTCAGTTGTGTCTGACTCTTTGAGACCATGGGGACTGTAGCCTTGCCAGGATCCTTTATCCATGGAATTCTCCAGGCAAGAATACTAGACTAGGTAGCCATTCCCTTCTCCAAGGGATATTCCCAACCCAAGGATCGAACCCACATCTCTTGCATTGCTGGCAAATTCTTTACTGTCTGAGCCACTAGGGAAACACATAGCAATATAACCCATGACTCAGATGTATTCTTTATGTTGTTTTAAATAACCTAAGACATTTAAAAATAGATCTATAAAGTAATTAACTTTAAAAGTGCCTTTAAAAGACATGAAAGTTCACAGTAAATCAAACATAACAAGTATCTTATTTCCTTCACTGGCACCACTCATGTAACATCTAAAAACTTAGTTCCTCTAAAATAAGGTTACTTTCCTCAACAATCTTAACTGAGCCTTATCGACTACTCAAATTTCACATTCAATAAATATGTTTCAGGGATGAATGTAAAGCTTCCCCCCCACCCCCCAGAATTGAAGGGATCATTGCTTCAGGTATAAAAACAATATTTGGTTGAATTTGGATAAATATGTGTTATTTATCTTACTGTTGAATCCTAAATCGTAGACCTGTGGAGTTACTGATTGCAGTATCTCAAAAGTGCATCTTCCTACCCAGGCATTCCCCCCAAAAGTGGCCATTTAGCCTCTTGAATCTAATAAATAACATACAAATACAAAAAATATATAAAGTAAATGATGTTCCCTAAAATTTTTTTCAGTAGAAAAGACAGTTCTGATTGATTTCTGAAACATTAATGAAATAGTCAATCCTAAAGGAAATCAACCCTGAATATTCTTTAGAAGGATTGATGCCGAAACTCTAATATTCTGGCCACCTGATGCAAAGAGCCAACTCTTTGGAAAAGACCCTGATGCTGGGAAAGATTGAGGGCAGGAGGAGAAGGGGGTGACAGAGGATGAGACGGATGGGTGGCATCACTGACTCATGGACATGAGTCTGAGCAAACTCTGGTGGTGGTCGTGGAGTCGCTCAGTCATGTCCGACTCTTTGTGACCCCAAGGACTGTAGCCCACTAGGCTCCTCTGTCCATGGGGTTTTCCAGCCAAGAGTACTGGAGTGGGCTGCCATTTCCTTCTCCAGGGGATCTTCCCAACCCAGGGATCGAACCTGGGTCTCCCACATTGTAGACAGACGCTTTACTGTCTGAGCCACCAAACTCTGGGAGACAGTAAAGGACAAGGAAGCCTGGTGTGCTGCAGTCCATGGAGTTGCAAAAAGTCAGACATGACTTAGTGACTAAACAACAAGATGAAAAACAAAGACAGCAAGAGGAAATATTAATGCTGGCAACAGTCATCAGAAAATGAGAATAATTTACCTCAAAACTGAAAGTAGTCCTGGGGATACAGTGCACAGTACAATGACTGCAGTTAATACTGTTTTGAGTAGTTGCATGTAGACCTTGAAAGTTCTCATCATGAAAAAAAAATTCTGTATGTATGGTGGTGGATGTTAACTGGATTTATTGTGGTAATATTTTGCAATATATAGAAATATCAAATCATTATGTTGTACACCTGAAACCATACATTAAAAAAAAAAAAAAAACCACCAAACTTGAAAGTAAATGTGTCCACAGGGACAGTAAATCACTGAGACAGCTCCCATGTTGATCAGGGAATGCTGACGAGATGAGCATAAAACACAAGGTAATCTCTCTGGCATCTTATATGAACTGCTTCTTTATATGAAGCAGCATATGTCAGATAATCAGTGGCTAATTTACAGTTCAAACATATGTGTGGAATTTCAAGTATTATTTTCACATTCACTTTAGAGATAAGGGAACTGAGACAATTTGCCCTAAGTGGCAGGAAAGTATTTTCAATTCCTGCATCTTACTTCTAAATTTAATGTTTCTTATACCACTCCCCTCCCCATCTCAGTGTAATCAAAAGATGGCGATAGCATTAAAATACCAAGGGAAATCTAAATTTCAATTCAAAGAGAGTTGGACTATAAAGAAAGTTGAGTGCCGAAGAATGGATGCTTTAGAACTGTGGTGTTGGAGAAGACTCTTGAGAGTCCCTTGGACTGCAAGGAGATCCAACCAGTCCATCCAAAAGGAAATCAGTCCTGAGTGTTCACTGGAAGGACTAATGCTGAAGCTGAAACCCCAATACTTTGGCCACCAGATGCAAAGAGCTGACTCATTTGAAAAGACCCTGACGCTGGGAAAGATTGAGGGCAGGAGGTGAAGGGGACGACAGAGGATGAGATGACTGGGTGGCATCACCAACTCGATGGACATGGGTTTGGGTGGACTACGGGAGTTGATGATGGACAGGAAGGCCTGGTGTGCTGCGGTTCATGGGGTCACAGTCGGACATGACTGAGCAACTGAACTGAACTGAACTGAACTGATAAAGCCCAACAAGATGAATATTTGCATTCACACTTTTAAGCAAGAATATATGATGCTCATCACGCCTCAGACTCCCAGCATACCTCTCTGCTCTTCAGTTTTTGGTGGGTTACTTTCCCTTAAGTCCTCTTTCAGTCTTTCTTGTGCTAATTTTTTTGCTTCCGTTTTTTGGAGCTTTCGCTTCAATTTTTTGTCTTCTTTCAGCCTCAACTTCTCTAGGCTAATAAATAATTACAGTTAGTGACAATTCACTTTTGTTATGAACTCAGTCAACTACCTTCCTTTGGCTACTGTAGAAGCCATTCTCCAAACAATAAGCTAGAAGTTTTCTTTTTTAGTTAGAACTTGGGACTATATCCTCTGTTCAATAACAAAAACTTCAGACATGTGGTCAATTCAGTCGAAACAACTGTACTTGTTGCATAAAAACAAGAACATCAATGACTAAGTGATTTCTAATTAAGGATGGCATATATAGATCATACAGATGTTATCCCCATGTATAGAAGATACTGTTAGGGTAAAGAGGAATAGTAAAAAATTACTATGCAAGATAATACATGTAAATACTAATTTCCACAGTAAAATATCATTTTCACAACCCAATAATGATCTATAACACTCAAATTTGGTCAATATGGCTACAATAAATTCTCTTCAACAAATAATTCATCTTTTCTTTTGCTTTTTCTTGGCCACCAATGATTAAAAAAAGTAACTTCTAAAAATGGAAAACAAGAAGCAGGGCAAAAAAGAAAAGAAAAAAGGACTGATTTATTTGACTTGAACAAAAGATAACAGAAAAGTGACTAATTTTGACAGTCTGTTGAGTATTTCAGGGTGAGAAAGAGTCAGTGGTTCAAAATGTTTGCTGAAGAGAACAAAAGGAAAGATGCTTTTGGAATTAAAGTGCAAACTGAGAACTAAGTATGTAATTTTTATCCAAATGCCAAATCTACTGCATAGGTCATTTCATAGCTCAAATGTTATAATTTTACTTATAAATTTAATCACTAAATAATGCTTCTTATTCAAGTTTTTAGCATTTAACTATTCGAGGTTAAAGTGAAAGTGAAAATGAAGTCGCTCATTGCGACCCCATGGACTGTAGCCCACCAGGCTCCTCCATCCATGGGATTCTCCAGGCAAGAATGCTGGAGTGGGTTGCCATTTCCTTCTCCCGGGGATCTTCGCGACCCAGGGATCGAACCCGGGTCTCCCGAGGTGTAGGCAGACACTTAACCATCTGGAAGCCACCAGGGAAGTTAAGCTGTTTTGAAAGTTATAAATACCTATAACATTCACTTAAAAGCTACTTATTTGAATATGTGTGCTGAGCCAATTTTTAAAACAGCATTATTTAGAAATGTGCATTTAACAGAATTGTATTGGACATTATTAACCTACTAATTTTTAAAAAATCTTACCTAGAACATTTCTGTTTCAGAATAGGTCTTGGAGGAACCTTTTCTTTAATCACCTTGTGTTCAAACTTTAAATAAAACAGAGACATCTAAAATTTGTCTCATGCTCCCATGACATTAAGCATAAAATCACAGGTTTAACAAGCATTTCAAAAACATAGTCAACATTCAGTTTCATAGAGAACAGTGATGATACTCTGACCCAAACAAAAGCCCAGAATACTTTAGCAACAAAATTTACTGAAAAAAAAGGAACAAAAGAGTAGTCACAGTTATAGAAGGTTAAAAAAAAAAATTAAGAGTAAGCAGAATATCAAATAAACGACAGATGTCATTACAACAACCCACTCCTGCAGCTCCCACATAGTGAGGCTCAAGACACTCTCCTCCCTCCCTAATATCCCCCACCTTGCCAACACCAAAAGGTTTATTGGGAATTTAAAAAACAAGGTTATCAGAAGGAGTAAAATCAGTAAAACTAATATGTTAAAATTCTCCTTTTCCTTTTGAGAGACAAAAGAACACGAGAATCCTTAATTCCAAAGATGCATTCTTTAAAAAAAAAAAAAAAAAAGGCATTCTTACATTAAGTAACTACTTCCTTCCTGGAAAATGCAAGATCCAAATAGTGTAAGTTCTATAAATTTACATCATATTTCATAAGATATAAGCATTTTGGTTATCAATTTAATGAGATTTCCCCAGTGTCTACTTACTTCACATTTAACTTGACCACCACTGCTGAAGATGATAATCTTTGAAATGATTCCTTCACAGTCAGGAGTAAGACAAATTCCTTGCAGAAAATCCTATTTGATTTAAAAACAGGGTGGGGGGAGGTTACATCTTGGCATAAATGTACACATGTATGCCATTTTAACCACAGAACAGTCAAAATATAAACTAAAACCTTCTTCAGGAGGTACTGCAAAGTCCCTGTTCACTGCCACCTGATTTCCAAAGCCTCCAGTTGCAGGGCTGTCCACGCGACTCACTTGGTCACGTGAGGTGAGCTGCCCTGACGTGTGCTACCATCCACACCAAAGCTTTAAGAAACACTGAGTGGACTGGCCACTACTCCTTCCTTTAAATTACAGTAACATGTCCCAGTCACTCCTCAACCTCAATTCAGAAACAAAGCCCACAGCCCCACATACCGGAGCTGCCACTGTCCAATCCTGGACAACTGTAAAACTGCAAGACAAGTAATATTAGCAAGAAACAAGCCTTTCTTACTTCAAGTCATGAGACATTCGAGTTACTTCAAGGTACCCCAGTGAAAGCCAATCTACAAAGGGTACTTCAACCCATGGGAATGGTTAGGACCACTAAGGGCATGGGTATAGCTGGTAGTGGTAGTCGCTCAGTCGTGTCCAACTCTTTGCAATTCCATGGACTGTAGTCCACCTGGTTCCTCTGTCCATGGGATTCTCCAGGCAAGAATACTGGAGTGGGTTGCCATGCCACTCCAGAGGACCTTCCCGACCCAGGAATCGAACCCGGGTATCCTGCATTGCAGGCGGATTCTTTACTGTCTGAGCTACAGTGCCACCGCCCGAGGGTATGGCTAGAGAAGTTCAATTAAAGTGAGACAAAGACATAGCAAGAGCAGCTCAACGGCAACAGTTATTTGGTCACATCATCATACCTCTAGATAACAACATGAAAATGTGTAAAATGTGAGAACTCATTTTTACTTAACATGAGTAATTACTATTGCTAACATTCACCTAGCACAACCACCTTATTCTTTTCTCCTCAATAAGGACAGGGGTTTATATGAGGCTAAGTAGTGTAGAATAAGGTTTTTTTTTTTTTTTTAAGTCCATAGTTTATATGGATCAGAAACAAAGTCTATGAATGAAGATTACTAAACTGTTACTGCTGGAGAAGGAAATGGCAACCCACTCCAGTATTCTTGCCTGGAAAAGTCCATGGACAGAGGAGCCCAGCGGGCTGCAGTCCATGGGGTTACATGAGCATGTGTGCACGAGGGTGGAGGGAGATGGGTTGGTAGCAATAAAGTGGTAGAACTAAAAAAAAAACTGTGACTGCTCTCAAAGTATATCTGGCTAATGGTAATTAACATAATTATCTTGCTAATGAAGAGAAACCCCAAATATGGCAGTACAAAATTTAAGTTGATTTCTTAGTACAAATTATCTCAAACTTTTTTAGAAAATAAAAAATTTGAGGCCCCAATTCTACATCATCACATTAAATCATTTATTTTTGATCATACATTACCAACATAATAGGAGGGGTTCAACAATTTATTAAAATCCTCTATGGTTACTGCCTTTACACTTTATAAATGAAAAAACTTTCTACTTTATCATTAAAACTTTAATACCTTCTAATTACATCTCACACAAAGAGAGAAATTCATATTCAGTTAAGACTTTTCTTGAAGATTCTCGGGGAAGAAAAATCAGTATACAATAAGCATACTAAAAAATCCAGAAAATCTTGTTAGTCTTACTTACCTTGTCAATTTTATCATTGAAGGTTGTTGTTTTTAACTTCTTCCAGCAGTTCATGTGAAATTCTATTTTACAATACTGGCAACAGCTGATTCGTATAAAACCCTGGGGTTTTAAAACAATTTTTAATTCATATCTTAAAAAAGTCTACATACACTCACTCTCTGTTTCACACCCACAACACATAATAAGATAGAGACCTGTTTGCATTCACCTGGCAGACATGACTAGATGTCATATTTCCTCCTAGGGGAGTATAGTACTTCACACCGCAGATTGCCTAGCGCTGAGAACACTGAGCTTGACTGACATTCGATTTCCACGATTTACAGTTGTGTGTTCCTTTGAAAGTGAAAGTGTTAAGTCACTCAGCTGTGCCCGACTCTGTGATCCCATGGACTGCAGCCCACCAGGCTCCTCTGTCCATGGGGATGTTCCAGGAGAGGATACTGGAGTGGTGTACAAAATATCAAATACTTTATAAACTTTATTTCATCTTAATTACTAACCAGGCACAGTGGGCACCTTCTATCTTCTTGAATAAACTAAGGTGCAGCATTCTATTCACTCAATTAACTGCCAGACTCGGTCTCACATTTAGGTCTCCAGGAGTTATTCAGTGACCAGAATGATTCTTAGATTTCAATTCTTCAGATTCTGGGACTCAGATTATGTAAGAAATTAGAACTGCAGCAAATCAGGGTAATTACCTCACTTTCTTTCCTGTGCTCCTAAGGAGCAGGCAATTATATGAAACGGTGGCTAGAAGGGGGAAATGGAATTAGCTAGCCTGCCTTCTCAGGTCACCATCAATGCCCTCAGTGTTTATTTCAATGACTCTGCGTCCCCATGTGAGATGATGCAGACTTAAGTCAGGGGATGGGGCAGACAAGAGGATGTGAAGCTGCTGACAAGTCAGAGAACTTGGGTGTCTCCAACTAAAGAATTTGTTCTGAAACCATTTTCAGGCCCAATTCAGCAAGTTAATGTCCTGGTACACCCTCATTCTGTACCTTAAAGTCTGGATCAGTTATGTATATCTGGATTTTGGAATATCCATGGCACTTCTGATAGCAACAAATGGCATCTGGCACTGGAGGGAACCTGCATTCTTCAACGAATTTCTCTAACAGCATCTACAACAAAAGAACACAAAAATGATATGACAACACTAATTCATCAATCAAATTCTTTCAATAATCTCTTGCCATCAAAATATTTTCAGCACAGGAAGGACGAAATGCCTTTTAGCCAAGAACTACACACAAATTATAAAGGTTTTCGTCCTGGAGAGAGGCTGATACAGAGACATGCTGAGAAAAGAATGGAAGAAAAGGACTGAACAAAAAATCTTCAGAATTTCAGACTGAATCAAAATCTTATCCTTTGTTGTAATCCTCAAACCTCATTTTACAATACACACCTCTGAGAAACCGCCTTTAAGCATTCATAGGTGCCTAATCTTAGGACTCCACTGTTCCACCCAAGGTCACGTCGCCTGCGACCTGCCTCCTGACATTCACCCTCCTCCCCGCATCCCTGCACCTGTGCGTGCCCCTCCCCTGAAGAATTACACCACTGCCACCGAAGCCCCCAAGACTCATGCCAGGCTTCCCAGGATGGTTCACTGTTATCAATAGTTTCAGTGCCTCCATCCCAGTCCAGAATAAAGAGAGGAAAATCCAACAGTCCCCGTTTTATTTCTTTTAACAGTTTTGTTCATATATAATTCATGTACCATACAATTCATGTACTTAAAGTGTATAGCTCAGTGGCTTGTTAAGAGTCGTGTAACTATCACCATAGCCTAAATTTAAAACATTTTCACCACCCAACAAGAAATCCCATATCCATGAGCAATCCCTCATCTTTCCTCAGTCCCCTATCCCCTGACAACCACTAATCTACTATCTGCCTTTATATATATATTTTCCTATTGTGAGCACTTCATTGGAGGTCCAGTGGTTAACACTCTGTGTGCTTCCATTGCGAGGGGCACAGGTTCTATCCCTGGTTGGGCAACTAAGATCCCACATGCTATGTGGTGCAGCCCCCAAAGAACGAAGTTCTATTCTGGAGATTCCAGATAAACATAATCACACAGTATCTGGCATTTCATACCCAGCT